>NC_083347.1:43802807-44136945 GCF_019175385.1 Lycium barbarum | reverse complement strand
CACTACTCCAGACTCAATCTGTTTCTCCACCTCGTCTTTTATTTGGATACTAAGATCCAGTTTTAATTGTCGGGTTTTCTGCTTTACTGGAGAAAAACCCTACTTGACGGGTAGCCTCTGGGACACTATGCTGGTACTTAGCCCTGGCATGTCGGCGTATGACCACGCGAAAACATCCACATATTCCCTCAAGAAACTTATCAATTCCTCTTTGAGAGGAGTATCTAGGTGTGCGCTTATCCTTGTTTCTTTGACATCCTTTTCATCACCTAGATTTATGGTTTCTGTTTCGTCCAGGTTTGGCTTCTGCTCATTCTCCAATTGTTCTACTTCCTCTGTAAGACCCTCAGGTAGCATTGTGGTCTTGTCGTATTCCTCATATTATTTTTCACTTACGTTGTTCGACTCATTCGTTTTTCAACATGTCATGACATTTAAGGTTGCTTTATTGTTTTTATTACTAAAAAGAAAATTCAAGGTGAAATATGTTAGTGTAAAACATGCATGCAACAAATAAATAGTTTAATAAACCGAGGCTTTCATTAATTTAAAAATATTAGGAGTACAAACTGTGGCCTGGCTTAGGTCAAGCCATTCAGTTTTTGAAAACATTACGAGGTATGTAAGTGACAAAGAGGGTGAGTAATCGGGCCTCAAACGATTCTCCCCATTTTCAAAATAAATTCATATTTCTCTACCGAAGAGCCAGTAGCGGGGTAGAGGTCTAGTTGGATAGCTGCTCGCCCGGTCCTGCATCTTTGATGTTAGGTGCTTCAGCACATTCTTCCAGAATCGAGGAGCAATCTTCCTCTTGGAATAGCATCCTTATCCCTTCTTCAATGTCAGCATCCTCAGGCATAGGCATTCTGTGGGGAAATGACTGGTACAGATTTGGAATGGGTTGGCAGAGATCTGCAACCTCTTGTCTCTTCTTGGTAGGTATCTCTTCCTCTCTGGGGATATAGCTAAGCCCAAAGCAAAAATTATCTTGAAGGATAGGAATGGGCTCAGTGATGCCTTGCAGATTCTTTCCTAAACCTTTTTTGGGTTCAAACCCGTTTAGAAGCATAATGGAAGCAATCATCTTATAAACCGCTGGCATGGGAGTTTCCAAGGAGTCTATTTTGTGGGCTGCTCCTACTAACTCCATAATATGGAAATCTGCTCCGCTGGGTGTGGCTTCAATGATAGGTACAGAATTGTCTGGATAATTGTGCATGCTGGCTTCCCCGTGGATCACCACTTCTTTTCCTTTCCAGACAAATTTTACAGATTGATGAAGCAAGGATGGTATTGCCCCTACCATGTGGATCCATGGTCTTCCTAGAAGCAAATTGTAATTGACCGGTATTTCCATGAATTGGAATTTCGTGGTGAAGTCAGCAGGTCCTATTTGAAAATCCAGATCAACTACTCCAGTGGCATCAACATCCTCCGTCAAATGCTCTTATGTTAGTGTGGCTTTGGCGAACCTTTCCGAGGTCATACCCTAACTGAGTCAAAGTGGATTCGGGGCAAATGTTAAGTCTTGCCCCATTGTCAATCAACACCCGGGTTACCACTTTATTGCGACACATGATAGTGATGTGCAATGCTTTGTTGTGATTTATGCCTTCCTTGGGAAACTCTTTTTCTGTGAAGGAACTTTGATGTTCCTCCATAACATAGGCAATCATTTCAGCCAGATTTTCACTGTTTGTTCCAGCCGGGACATGAGCTTCCTCCAGCACCTTCATTAGAGCCAGAAGGTGTTGGGGTGAACTTTACAGCAATGCTAGCACCGATATTTGGGCTTGCTTCTTCTTTAAGTGCTCAATAATGGAGTATTCTTTCGGCTGCATTCGACACTAAAAGTCTTCAGCTTCACCTTTAGTGATAGTCATTTTTTGATTACCCTTCCTTCGGGGTGCCCCTTGGGATAGGTTTTCAGGAGTATAACATCTCCCTGATCTTGTGCTATCATGTGCGGCAGCCACTTTGACCACAAAATCATTTCGAGGAGGCGCCAGAGTTACCTGAGCAATGTGTGCCGTCACTGGTGTAGAGACTAATACGTTAAATTGTGGGTGTTCCTGTAAGGACAGTGACGCTACCGTACGTTCAAGTCTTTCACAGAATCGTGGATTGTGGGCCTTCCTGCAACCCAGTCTTCTTCTCTCTCAATCATGTGAATCACATTATTGCCATGGTTCAGCAATGGATTGGTGTTCACATTTGGAGGGGCCGTTTGGAGCACAATTTCTTTCCGGTCAATCAGATCCTGTATTTTGTACTTTAGATTAATGCAATATTCAGTATTGTGCCCTATGCCATAAGAGTAATAGGCACATGTTTGGTCAGCTCGGTAAAATTAATTTTTTGGATTGATGGCTTTCGGCGGAAGCACTTGAATCATTCCAGCCGTGCTTAACCTTTTAAACAAATCGGTCCGAGATTCCATTAGCGGAGTGAATACTCGAGGGGTTTTTTTCTCAAAATTGGGACGTGGCGCATTGTAGGCGTTTAACGGGGGTTGATTCTGGTAGGCATTAGGTTGGTTATTTTGTGGGGTACGGTAAATGGGTGGGGGAGTCTGATAATTTGGCTGTGGAGCTTAGTAATTTGGGGGAGGTGATTGGAAGGTATTTGGTGGAGCTTGGTAGTTTAGGGGTAGTGACTGGAAGGTTAGTTGCGCGTAATATACGGGCACCGTGTTGTAAGGGGTGGGTACGTAGGTATTTGGAGGAGGTGAGGCATATGCTCCCATCGGGAAATCTTCCCTTGTTTTGGGCTTGGGTGTGTGGGATATGCTAGCCACGTCTTCTTTCTTCTTGCACATGAACCCGGTTGAACTTGAACCAGCAGATTTTCCAGTCATGCTTATGATTCGGCCGGTTTTGAGATTGTCTTCTATGGCCTCGCCCATTTTGACCAATTCAGAGAAAGGTCTCCCTGCCATTGAAAGCATTCTATTATAGAAATCTGTTTCTTGTGAACAGATAAGAACCGACACAAGTTCTTCCTCGCCCATAGGAGGTTGTACTCGGGCAGCCTCTATTCTCTACCTGCTTGCATATTCGTGGAAGTTCTCGGTGGATTTCTGCTTTACTTTCTCCAGATAATACCTATCTGGCACTGTTACTTTCTCCAGATAATACCTATCTGGCACTGTCTCCATATTAAAATGGAATCTTTCCATGAAAGCAGCGGCCATGTCTTCTCATATGATCCAATGGTGTATATTTTGTGTCGCGAACCATTCTGAGGTTTCTCCTGTCAAGCTCCGACTGAACAACCTCATGATGAGCGCCTGATTATCTCGGACACCGACCAACTGGTCGCAGTAGGCCCGCAGGTGCGCTTTAGGATCGCCCGTCCTGTTAAACAATTCGAATCGGGGTACTTTGAAGCCTTCGGATAGATCCAAATTGGGGTGCATGCACAAATCGTCATAGCTTAGGCCTGTGCCAGTGAGCGTAGTCCTCATAGATCGTTCCAACATTGCGGTCATCTTCCGCTCAAGCCTTTCCTCCTATTTTTCCTGTTCGGCCTTCCATGCCTTTTCCATCTCTTTATAATGATCAATTTCTTGATCGGGCGAGAAGGTACCGGGTGTGACAAGCGTGTGGAAAGAAATAGCAGAGCAAATTCAGGTAATCGGGATGCTTTTGTCAGTTGGTAGTGGGGTGATGCTTGGTTGTATAGTGATGCCAGGGTCAGTATTTTGTGGTGTTGGGTAAGAGGGGATAAAGTGGGAGGTCCCGAGAATTTGGTTGGTGTTAAGTGGCGGTGAGATGTGGCTTGAAGCTCCAATGTGTCCATCAATCGGGGTAAATGGCATGGTGGTCACAATGGACCGAGTAAGGAAATGATCTGGTAATGGAGAATTCAGAGATGGAAAAAATAGTGGAGGCCTTCTCTCTTCAACAGGGTCCTCTCTTCAACAGGGTCCTCTTGAAGGTGGGCGATCTTTTCAAACATTATTTTCATGACGTATTCAGTAGGTGATGACTCAGGCAACTCTCACAGAGGTGATTCTCTGAGAGTGATATCAGTAGGGGTAGTTTCGTTTCCCGAAGTACTAGTCATTTTGTCTTTGCCTTTGTCTTGTGAGGATAAGGATGCTATTACAGCTTTAGACCTTGTGAAGTATGCTAGTGTGAACACGAATCAACTTCTCTTTCTATAAGAAAAGAATAACTCAAAGGCAAACAAAGTTAGTTTCGTCAGAATTAAAGAAAGAAAAGCAAGATATCACATATAAATGGCAGTTTAAAACACTTAGCACAGAAAGGATCATATGTTTGATTCAAATGCTCAATTGATCTCTTGTACTGAGTTTGGGGTACTTGGGATTTGTTTGAGTGAGGGGATATAATATTTATAATACATAGGGACTGAGTCTTACGTAGACTGCCTACGTATCCCTTCGCGGGAAGTCAGGCCCTTCCATAGTTCGGTTTACATCCAAATAATCCTAAAGCTACCCGTGACCAGGCCTGATAGAGGCTTCCTGCGTATCCCTACTCGGGACATCAGGTCAACGCAGTTCCGTTTACACAAAATAAGGGGGACAAATTCGTGTTAAATACAAAAAATGGGATCCCCTAAGACTACCCAAAAAGCAACCTTTCTTTTGAGGTCAATATAAGTTGTTCGTCCGTTCAACCTTTCCTAGCCCTAAGGCTCCCAAATCCTAATACTGAGAAGGGAGCACCAACCAAAGGGCTCCCTTGTGGACCAAATTTTCCAACTCAAATTTGAATGCATCGCATTCATCTATGTCATACCCCAAAGCTCCAGAGTGGTACAGACACATTTTGCGGTGGCCCACGCCTTCAGTTTGAGCTCTTCTGGTTCTGATAGGGCGAATCCTCCCAATACTGACCAATTTCTGGAAGATGCTAGCGTAAGAGTCTCTGAACACTGTGAAGTCGTAACGCCAAATACGTGTGTTCCGAGTAATCCCCTCAGTTGGAATGACATTGTCATGGACCAATAGTGAATGCGGGCCCCACATCTTGGTGATGCTTTTCTCATCTATCAATCTGATGAGTCTTCTTTTGAAGGCTAAGAATTCACTAAGAGTATGCCCTACCTGATCCTGGTGATAAGGGCATCTCTTATGTGCGAAAGCCGGAGGGCAAGGTGGCACCTGTCGAAACAGACACTGACTATTCCTTTACTTCAGAATTTGTTCATCATCTCCTCGTTCGTAACCTGCTGAGGTGAGACTCGGTAGGGACAATCCACTGCCTTGACCGCAATAGCCCACCATTTGGGTGAAGCTGGCCGAGCATACTCCATTTGCTCTATGGCTCCTCCCTGGGACTTGATAATGCAGCAGAAGCCCCTTTCCCTTTAAGGCTTGATGGTGTAGTAGAAGTTTCTTTCCTTTTTACGCTTGAAGGCGCAATGGAGGCAGCCCGCTTTGATGGCCATTCTCACCCCCCGAACCATGGCCTGGGCGTAACACGGCACTCGGTGCCTGACTGCATGTGACCGAGCGAACCACATGGCTTGCTGAATCAATATGGGGCATAAACATGAGTGGAATGTAACGTAAATGCATGATGAGCTTTTATAAAACATAGGAAGTCACAATATTAAATAAAAATACTTGTTTAAATAATGAGTACGGATAATATCATAAGAGAGCCAAACCGGCTAACCGACTCCGAAAGTCTGACATGACATAACTAACCCATCTAGTCTATGAAACCTCTAACATGAGTCTGAACATGAAAACATACTTGCCGGGATAAGGGCCCCAGCATACCTTTAAATGCATAACTAAATAAAGGGAGACAATGTCTAAACCCCGAATGAGATGGGGCTCACCAACAAGCTGATACGTGTGGAGTCCTACTAAGCAGATGCGTCATCCTGTAAATCAGTACCTGCATCATGAAATACAGGCCCCCGGGCAATAAAAGGGGACGTCAGCACATTGAATGTACTGGTACTTAAAGCAACTGAATGAAACAACATGGGACATGAAATAATATGATAAGAAGTGAAACTGAAAACCTGGACATGGACATGGACATGAGCATGAACACACACACACACACACACACACACACACACACACACACACATATATAACATAAGTAAAACATGGCAAGTAGGGAGAGCATTCCATAAACCGACAACATGATATCACCACGTGGGTATGTGGAGTCTGGTGCCTCGACGGACCAGCAGATCCCCCATACCTTGCCAGGGTATACGGTGTAACGTGCCTGATGGATCCATTCAGTGAAAAATTAAGGAATCGTCCTAAATGGGCCGAGCAATCCTTGTCCTATGGTGGCTATGTAGTTTCAGGCTATCTGAGCCTTCTCGGTAACTTGTGTAACTCCCAAAAATATGATCATGGTATAGTTGGCTAAGAAGCCCATGATTTTCGTGAATTAACTTGTAATCATGATTTCACGAAATAGCTTGTAACATGGTTTCATGAAATAACTTGTATTTAGCATGTGTGTATCTTGAATCATGGCATGAGAGTAATTATATAATATAATTGCATGAAAACTTGTAGACATGTAGGATATTCATGAAATAAGCGTTTTTATTTAAAAACATGCATGCAAGAACCCATGGAATACAAGACATGGGCTTCCATGGATTACAAACAGATTCTCAATAATCTTAATGATGTATCAAGAACACAATGAAGAATTTATACCAATTTAATACATAATGTAGCATGAGACATGGACCTAGGGTTATCATGAACATGGTTAAAAATCCTAGTTTCTTAAAGCTTCATACTTTTGTGGAAGAAGAAGTGTGGGGAAGAACAATGATGTTCCCACACGTAGATAGCAACCCTACATACCTGGTAATGCTCCAACTTGTATTAAAAATCTGATCTTGGAAGAAGAATCCCAAAGCCTAGTCTTAAATTCCCTTTAATTGGGTTTTCTTGAAAACTCTATGTTAAGAACATGAAATTGCAACTTAGGATTCATGGGAAATTGATGGTATTCAGTTAGGATGGTCTTAAGGAACTTAACTTGATACTTGGAGAAATTGAGAGGAGAGAATTTTCATGTTAGGGCTTAAGAGGAATGAGACATGAAATAAAAACTGAATTCCTGTCTTTTAATTGTCCAAGTCGTGGCACCTATTACGGGCCGTGTCACGGTCCGTAACACATGTTACGGTCCATAACACTGGACCGTAACACATGTAAAATTTCCAGTGAGCTTCTAAGTTTTGGGGTTGGGTTACGGTCACCCGTTACGGGCTGTAACACGTGTTCCAATCCGTAACGATGAACCGTCCTTTGGTCCAAAAGTTACGAGGCGGTGATTCCTCAAGCATACCCATTATGGTATGAATGACGAGCCGTAACACACGTTATGGACCGTCCCTTGAAGCGTAACACTGGGTTTTCTGAACTGAAACATATTTTCGATTCCAACACTCTCCTTCTTGGGTTTCTAACCCCCTGAGTCATGAATATGGTTTAGTACGGATTTTACGAGGTGTTACAATATCTCCCCCTTGGGATCATTCGTCCTCGAATGACGGGTTATGGTTAATATTGGGACTGGACATGGCTTAAATACATGAACGTGAAGGAAACATGACATGAAACATGGGACATGAAATGACCTGATTATATGGAAACATGAATACTGAAGCATGAGACATGAGTGCTGGATACATGACATGAGCGTGAAACTTGAGACATGACATGACATGGACTATGGGAATTTACCTTGAGAGTTCTCTGCTTGCTCTTCAAACAAAAATGGGTACTTGGATTTCATATCCTTCTCGGCTTCCCATATAGCTTCCTTAACTTTCTGACTTCTCCATAACACCTTTGCTGAGGCTACTTCCTTAATCCTCAACTTGCGAACCTGACGTTCAAGAATGGCTACGGGGATCTCTTCATAGGTCAAACTATGCTTAACTGTTATAGTATCAGCAGGAACAACCAACGACGGGTCTCCTACACACTTCCTCAACATGGACACATGAAACACTGGATGTACAGTAGCCAACTCTTGTGGCAACTCAAGTTCATAAGCTACTAGACCGACCTTTCGCAGAATTCTGTAAGGTCCAATATATCTGGGATTGAGTTTGCCTTTCTTGCCAAATCTCATAACACCCTTCATGGGTGACACTTTAAGGAACACCCAATCATCAACTTGGAATTCTAAGTCCCTTCGCCTCACGACTGTGTAAGATTTCTGGCGACTCTGAGCCGTTTTCAAACGCTCTTGAACAAACTTGACTTTCTCCAGAGCCTAATAAACCAAATCCGGTCCTAACAATTCTGCTTCACCAACTTCAAACCAACCAATCGATGACCTACACCTTTTCCCATACAGATCTTCAAGAGGTGTCATCCCAATGCTAGCATGATAACTATTATTATAAGAAAACTCAATTAGAGGTAAGTGATCATCCCAATTACCTTTGAAATCTAGGACACATGTCCTCAAGAGTCTGAATAGTACGCCCTACCTGGCCATCTGTCTGCGGATGAAAAGCCGTGCTGAGATTCACCTTGGTACCCAATCCTTTCTGAAAGGATTTCCAGAAGTTCGCTGTGAACTGAGCACCACTGTTACACCCCAGAAAATTTCGTGTTACTAAGGCTACAGACGGCTTAATGTGAGCTTGAGGAGGAGCAAATATCACAAGTATAAAGAATGAAATTTTATTGTAGTATCATGAGTATGATATTTGGAATTCGTACAATATGATTGGAATAATACGTTAAAAGATATATAGCCCTCGTAACCGTAAGCTGAGGTGGGGCCCACATGATGGGATTTTTATAAAGGACATATGATAAGTTATATGGACAATATATGTGAAGTTAAAAACAACTCAAAAAGGACCCTTGAGCCAAATCCAAGTGTAAGCCCTCTAAAAAGATGTTTTTAAGTTACGTTTTCGGGTGATCTGACTTCGGGAGGCCATAACCCCATCATTATTTGGGAATTTGGAAAAACTTCTAAAATGAAAGTTGTAGATGATTTAAATACCTTTCCAACCATAGGTCGTGGGCCTGTATGTGACATTGGGATAAAGAGTTATGGACGTTTTAAGGCAGAAAGGTCAAGTTGGGCAGTGAAATGGGCCCAACCCGATTCCAAGTCGGGTCAGGCCCATTTCCCTTGCTATTTAAGGGAAATTTTCAGCTTATATTCCTCATCTTCACACCAGAAAAATCCAGAAAATTCTAGAGAGAGGGAAGAGAGCTTGTAGAGAGAGAAACCAAATTTTGATCACAATCTGATCCCCGAATCCCGAAGCTCATGAAGAGAAAAGTGTTGTACGTTGTGTTGCCTTCAATTTGAGCTAAAAATCAGCCAAGAAGAAGAGTGTTGACGTGGTTGCTGCATACTTAAGGTAAGATTAAGGTCCCTTTTTCATTGTTAATAAGTTTATTTAGAGTTTTAACGGATTAGAACGGAGAAAATAGCGTTATAAATACGTTTGTTGTTTTGTTGAGATTTATGGATCAGGGGCTGTTTTAGTTAGATTAAATGGATGGAATTAGCTGAGTTATGATGTATAATAATTGTTGATGTTGTTGACAAGTTGTTGTTCTTGAATTTGGGAGAATAAAGTGTATGAAGATATCATATACAAAGTGTATACCGGGCTGTTTTTATATGATTTTCGTGGCTGTTTTGTGACAATATTTTGGGGTTGTTTGGTGGTTGTTATGATTTTTTTTGTGGGCTGGAATATCGTGGGATTGGCTGTAGTTGTTGTTGTTGTTGTTGTGTTTGTTGTTATACTATAGATATATGAAAATAAAGAAGTGTATACAAGCATTGGTATACGAATGTATATTGGGCTGTTTTGGAAGTGATTTAAGAATGGATTTAATTCTAGTTTGATATGAAATTGTTGGTGTTGTTGTTGTTGGTATTTTGATTGATGTTTGGCTAAATTGGAATCTCGAGGATTGTTAAGTTTTCAGGGGAAATGCTGCCCGAATTTCGTTAAGTTTCATTCGTACTTGGATTGGTTAGTAAGTGATGTGGATGATCTAACTGTGGCTTATGTTATCTTAATTTTAGACCTACGAGCTCGAGAAGTAGACGTTGGACATTTAAATAAGCGTTAAAGGTATGTAAAGCTAATCCTTCTTTCTTTTTGCATGATCTTTATAAATCAAACAGACGACGAATATCAACTCCAAAGAAGCTCCTATTCTTAGAGCCACTAGGATGGCTAATGTTCTTGATTTCCAGAAGCTATTTCATAGTGTCTCGATACGTGTCTATGATTCCAGAAGTTCTATTTTGATATAATCCATTGTGACATTCGAAGGGTACTTGATATTATTATTGTCTTGATTTTCAAATGATAGTTCATCTTGATTATTCTATCGAGTCTCATATATGACTTAGTTTGCATATGGTTGCTCACTACTCTACACGTGCATGCCACAATATATCTTTCACCGAGTCCCGGGCCGGGTATGTTTTCGTGCACAGTTTCACTGCATAGTTCACCGAGTCCCTCACTAGAGGGCCGAGTACGGTATATATATATATATGATATGATATGATGATGTGATGATATGATGATATGATGATGTGATTATGGCGCCAAGGATGACTTTATTCACCGAGTCCCATAATGGGCCGGGTATGATATATGATATTGATATGCATGATTTACATTTTATAAGGCAAATGTATTGGTATTTTGAATGTCATACTTGTCTCCTGTGACCTCTATTTCAGTTATGATCCTCTTTACTGTATCACATGCTTTATATACTCAGTACATATTCCGTACTGACCCCCTTTCTTCAGGGGGGCTGCGTTTCATGCCCGCAGGTACAGATAGTCGGTTTGGTGACCCTCCAGCTTAGGACTTCTACTCAGCTGTCTTGGAGAGCTCCACTGTTCCGGAGCCTAGACTTTTGGTATAGATCTTATGATGTATATATATGTTTATCCAAGGGTACGGCGGGCCCCTGTCCAGTCATATTTCACTATCGATACTCTTAGAGGTCTGTAGACATATGTGTGGGTTGTATATGAGTTTTGTTCAGCTGTGTCTATACGATGTGCTATGGATATGTTCGTCTGTTGTGGCAGCCTTGTCGGCTTGCGTACGGTATTGATATGTAATGGCATCCTTGTCGGCTTGCGTATCATATTGACATGTAGTGGCAGCCTTGTCGTCTTACGTACCATATTATGTTTTGATTAGTTGTGACTCCTCAGGAGACAAGTTATCTGGATATATATATATATATATATATATATATATATGATGACGTTACGAGCCTTTGGAATCCTTTTGCAAGTTTCCATATTGTTCTTAGATTCAGTTGACTATATCTAATAGGTATGTATACGAGTGTCCAGCTTGGGCACTAGTCATGGCCCCCGGGATTGGGTCGTGACAACCACGATCTGAAATAATGGACACTGGTGTCTCATGCAATCTGACAATTTCATCAACATACAACTTGGCGTAACCTTTTGCTGAATCTATGGTCTTGACTGGCAAAAAGTTCACCGACTTAGTAAGCCGGTCAACGATTACCCAAATAGAGTCATGCCTCCTAGTTGAACGAGGTAGACCTGATACAAAGTCCATGTTGATCATTTCCCATTTCCAGACAGGAATATCAATATTCTGAGACAAACCACCGGGCCTTTGGCGTTCGGCTTTTACTTGCTGATAATTTGGACACTTAGCTACAAAATCTACCACATTCTTCTTCATATCATTCCACCAATAAATCTCCTTAAGATCAGATACATCTTAGTGGAACCTGGGTGAATGGAATACCTGGAGCTGTGAGCTTTTGACATGATTCGCTCTTTGAGCCTATCCACATCTGGAACACATAATCTACCTCGGTACCTCAAGGTACCATCATCTCCCCCTTGTTCAAAAGACGTCGTCTTATGCTTGTGAATCCCTTCCTTTAGCTGCAATAAATAGGGATCACTAATCTGTTTCTCCTTGACTTCAACGACTAAAGAGGAAAGAGCTCTATTCTGAACAACCATACCACCATCCTCGGAGTCCAAAAGTCTAACTCCAAGACTGGCCAAACGGTGAACTTCCTTGGTCATAACTCTCTTATCTGCATCAACGTGGGCTAAACTTCCCATGGAACGCCGACTAAGAGCATCGGCTACAACATTCGTCTTCCCCGGATGATAGAGAATATCCACATCATAATCTTTAAGCAATTTGAGCCATCTTCTTTTCCTAAGATTCAGCTCCCTTTGCTTGAAGATATACTGCAGGCTTTTATGATCTGTGAAAATATCAACATGCACTCCATATAAATAATAACGCCATATCTTAAGTGCAAAAAGTACATATGCTAACTCTAGGTCATGAGTTGGATAATTCTTTTTGTGAACCTTGAGCTGACGAGATGCATAAGCTACAACCTTACCATGCTGCATTAAGACACATCCGAGACCAACTCCTGAAGCATCACAATAAACCATGAACCCTTCAGTTCCCTCTGGTAGCGTCAAAACTGGAGCAGAAGTTAGTCTCTTCTTCAACTTTTCAAAGCTTCTTTCACAAGCATCTGACCATTGAAACTTAACCTTTTTCTGAGTCAACTTAGTCAACGGAGCAGAAATAGAGGAAAATCCCTCTAGAAACGTTTATAATAGATTACCAGACCCAAGAAACTTCTTATATCAGAAATCGATATGGGCCTGGGCCAACTCCTTACGGCATCAATCTTCTGAGAATTAACTTTAGCACCTTCACCTAACATCACATGGCCTAAGAACGCTACTGACTTAAGCCAAAACTCACACTTTGAGAATTTTGCAAAAGGTTCGCGATCTTTAAGAGTTTGTAACACTATTCTGAGATGTTCTGCGTGATCAGCCTCACTACGGGAATACACCAAAATATCGTCAATGAAAACGACGACGAATAAATCGAGATAAGGCTTGAAGACCCTGTTCATAAGGTCCATGAAAGCAGCTGGTGCATTTGTAAACCCAAACGACATAACAAGAAATTCGAAATGGCCATAACGGGTTCTGAAAGTGGTCTTCGAAATATCAACTTTCTTAACCTTTAACTGATGGTAGCCTGATCTGAGGTCAATCTTGGAATAACATTGGGGACCCTGAAGTTGGTCAAATAAGTCATCTATTCTGGGGAGAGGGTACCTGTTCTTGATGGTGACCTTGTTCAACTGACGATAGTCAATACACATATGTAGGGAACCATCATTCTTCCAAACAAACAGAACTGGTGCACCCCAAGGTGAAACACTGGGCCTAATAAACCCCTTGAAAAAAAGATCTTTCAACTGGGCTTTTAATTCTTTTAACTCTGTTGGAGCCATCCTATATAGCAGAATAGATATCGGCTTAGTGCCAGGAAGTAGATCAATTTCAAATTCAATCTCCCTGTCGGGAGGGACTCCTGGAAAATCTTTTGGAAAGACCTCTGGAAACTCATTTACAATTGGGACGGACTGGAGAGTTGGAGTCTGGGCATCTGAATCCTTGACTCGAATTAAGTGGTAGATATAACCCTTGAAAATCATTTTTCTTGCTTTTAGGTAAGAAATAAATCTACCCCTGGGTACTACTGAATTACCCTTCCACTCTATAACTGGCTTATTAGGAAACTCGAATTTCACTACTTTGGTTCTACAACATACTGTGACATAACATGAAGCTAACCAGTCCACACCCATGATCACATCAAAGTCTACCATTTCTGATTCTGCTAAGTCAGCTATGGTTGTGCGATGATAGACTAAAATCGGGAAACCCCTATAAATACGCCTAGCTATGCCTGATTCCCCAACTGGGGTGGACACCTCAAAGGGTTTATACAACTTTTCTGGTTCGATACCAAACTTTTTAGCAACAAAAGGGGTTACATAAGATAAGGTGGATCCTGGGTCAATAAGGGCATATACGTCAAAAGTGAAAACTGTGAGTGTACCTGTGACAACATTTGCTCCAGTCTATGTATAATGACGACCTGTCAATACATACAAACGGTTTGGACCACCGCCTGTATTGCTGGACCTTGCCATCCAATGCCCTTGCTGGGCCTGATTGTGACGAGGAGCTGCTGAATTTGTGGACTGCGTCATATTACCTCCGGTGCCCTGTCTAGCTGATGGACAGTCCTTCTGAAAATGGCCCTTCTGACCACATCTAAAGCATGCATCAGTACCCACATGGCACTCACCTGAGTGTCACTTATTACACTTGCCGCATACCGGATGGGTGTAAGTCGACTGACCCACACTAGCCTGAGAGGAAGAACTTGATGGCTTGAAATTCTGCTTGTTGTCCTTTTGAAATTTAGGAACTGGGGCACTTGTTCTGGACGGAGCAGGTCCTGTTGACTTGTTCTTAAAGAACTTTCTGTTTCCATTACCGCTGAACTGTCCGGTAGACTTGGCCCTCTTGTTGAACTCCTTGTCTTTCTCTTTCTACAAGGCTTCCTCCTTCTTCAGCCTTGTCTCATTCCCTTGCCCGAAAGCAACCATCTTGGAGATAGTCATCCCGCCATTCTGTGCAGCAATGTTGGCCCCATCATATAAATGGGAATCAAGACCCCTAACAAACTGTTATATCCCATATTTTTGAACCTCGGATTATCTCCTGGGGTGGGACCCACACACCGAGATTTTTTTTGGAACATCTGAAAAGTCATATGAATCACATATGTACAGTTAAACACAACTCATGAAGTGCCCTTAGGCCAAATCAAAGTGGAAGCCCTCCAAACGAATATTTTTAAGAAAACGTATTCGGGTGACCTGACTTTGAGGGGCAAAAACGGAATTATCAGTTTGTAATTTGGAAAACTACCAAGAAATAGAAGTTGTAGATAATTGAATTAGCTTTCCATCCATAGGTCGTGGGTTCCCCGGTGACGTCAGTACAAGGAGATATGAACGTTTTAAGGTCGAAAGGTCAGTGGGCTAGGCCCAACTCGGGACCAACAGAGTTGGCCCAAAAAAATGAAAAGAAAAAAATTAGGCCCAATGTTTAAGGGATGGCCAGCCAAGTGAGGCCCAACCCATGGTTTAATTATATTTCTCATGTGCCTAATTAATTATATAAGGCCTTATCTATTAGAATTTTCAAGAAACAAGGAGAGCATAGAAGAAGAAAAACAAGAGCAACAACATAAGGACCATTTCGAGTTTGGCCATAGAAAAATCATCCCTCAAAATCTTGCCTCTAAAATTATTTTCTTGTTGAATTCCTACTAATTCAAGGTCCCTCTACAACTTGGTGTAGTTGTTTTGGAAGATTGAGCATTAGTTTCATCAATCTCACACTTTGGACAAGTGAAGAAGATTGGAGAAAAAGATTTTGGGCGAAACGGGAATTGAATTTGGAAAGGTGCAAAGAGCATACAAGGTATGTAAAGCTATCCCGATTCTTCTTTTGGCATGTCCTAGGTATACTAGGATCTGATTTGAGCCCTGGAATATATTTTGTCCATCGGAATCCGCGTTTGAAATTGTCACTTTTTCATTCAATAGAATTGAACCCTTTAGGTATGCTTTGTTGGAAGAATTAGGCAAACTTTCACAAATTGTTTAGAAAGTTATGAAATGTCCCTAGTACCTCTATAGGTGACCCCATAAGCTTAAAATACGTAATTTGAGCCCACCGCTTCGTTTGTCCGAGGTGGGCCCACTATTTCCGATTTTACCCTTTTGTGTTTATGACTTGTCTTCGAGCGGCTTTAAAAGAAATGTTTTAACTACTCCTCTAGCTATTATCTAAAATATTGTTTTAAATATTCCGTTAAGTCTTATAAACTGTTTTGGAACTTGGAAACGATCTCAGAAAGATTGTGCCTCCGTAACCCATTATGACATCTGAAATTCACTTACTAAGATTCCGTCCGATTTCATTGCTTTGATTTGTCATTCGATATGCCTCATTGAGTCTATGGAAATATATATGGTATTTTATTGCATTTAGTTTCTCACTACTCCGTTCGTGGATGCCTCAATGTTTCCCACACTGAGCCCGGGCCAGGATATGTTCTCAAGCGTATTCCTCTGTATTGTTCGCCGTACCTCGATGTGAGGGGGCAGGTATACATGTACATGGGTTGTGGAGTATGCTGTGCCATGTACACACATTATGATATGATATGATCTGATATGGCCATCTGATATGATATGTTATGTTACGGGGTTATTCCCCCTTTTCTGATCCTTATGTGTTGTGGCACCAACGTCGGGGGGTGACCACGTTCTGTCTGCCGAGTCCCTTGGCAGGGGCCGGATATGATATGGCATATGTTTCTGTACTCACTCTTTATGTTTTGAAAATATGCATTTAATACTCTGGACATCACACTCACTTTTCTGTACGTTCTGTTCCGGTTATGATTTTGTTCCGTAATGGAACCAGGTATGACAAACGTTTTCTGCAAGTACTACTTATGCTTTATGATCAGCATTTTGCTAATCTGGATATTCCGTTCATTTTCTGTATCTTCTGCTTTGATTATGACTTTGTTTATTACGTTCCGTGCTTTACATACTCAGTACATATTTCGTACTGACCCCCTTTCTTCGGGCGCTGTGTTTTCATGCCGCGCAGGTACTGACAACAGATTTGCTGACCTGCCTGTCTAGGACATCTATTCTGCTATTCTGGAGAGCTCTTTTGTCCAGAGCCTATACCTTGGTACAATCTGCTGCTGTTGTATATATGTATGCTATTCAGGGGTATGACGGGGCCCTGTCCCGCCTTATGATTCTGTCATGTTCAGTAGAGGTCTGTAGACATACTTGTGTGGGTTCTGTATATGTTTTGGGTTGATATGATCTGTGATAGCCTTATCGGCTTCCTTGTGCTATAACTGTTCATCTGTGACAACTAGCAGTACCAATTGATCATTGTATTGATATATTCTGTTAATATGTTGGTTTGGGTTATTGGGTACGTATGGGTGTCCAGCACGGACACTAGTCGCGGCCTACGGGGTTGGGTCGTGACACAAACCTTCTCACTTTTTCCCTCTTGTTCGGTACCATATGTGGAGCATGCTTAGCTAGACTAACAAACTCCAAATAGTAATCCTGAACTGACCTGCCATTCTGCTTAAGCTTCAGGAATTGTTCAGCCTTAGCTTCTCTGACCTCTATTGGCATGAAGTGGTCTAGGAATGCGCTTACAAATTCATCCCATGTAGCATCAGGTGCATCCACACCTCAGGATAATTTCCAAGTTTCATACCAAGTGTTAACAATGCTCTGCAGCCGATGAGCTCCAAAAGTAGCTGCTTTGTTCTCCGTAACTATCATAATCCTGAAGATTTTCTAAAGAGCATCAATGTAGTCCAGAGGGTCTTCGTCTTTCTTTGTCCCCATAAAGACTGAGTTATTCATTATGAGAAAATCCTTGGTCTTGGAAGACTCCCCATTATTTCCTGAACTTGACCCAGATTCCTGACGTTGGGTTTGAGCTGCTACTAGTTGAGTGAGCATGCTAATAGCGCCCCTAACATCAATATCGGTAGTTCCAGGTGGAGGAACTGGAGTCTCTGCTGGCGTAGTCATGGGTAGCGTAGTCTCTGGTAGAGGTGCCTGATCCGAAGTGGCTCGGGTAACCTCTGTCCCTGCAGTATTAGCAGCTACCCTAGACGTACGAATTACAATCCTGACTACGAATTATGCTACCCCATCCGCGCTTGTTCGTCTCCTTGCCGTTCGGGGACGAACAGTTGTTTAATTGGTACCTGATGTAACGACCCATTTCGTCGTTATTATGAATTCTGGAATATCTATGGCGTTGACTCCTTGAGACATAGTTGGTCCATCTTTGTTACACCTCGGAAATTTTTCCGTACATGTGTGATGAGTAGAACAATGAAGGACTTGAGTGTATGGTGTTTTACTAAGTCGAGAATGGCTAATTTTCATTTTTGGAAATAATAAAGTTGCAGAAAACTTTTCACCCAGTGGTCATATATGGCACTATACGGGCCGCAAAGTGATTTACGGACCGTATAGTGCAATCGTCTTTCATTGCGTCAAAAATCTCAAGATTCTGTTAAGTGTTGAAATAGTTAAAGACGACCCAGAATACGGCCCGTAAACTGGTTTACGGACCGTAAACCAGGTCGTAAACTGCCATGTCCACCAGCCAAACTCTCTGTTTTTGGAATGCTTAAATACGACCACAGTGGATGACCCGTAAATCAAAATACGGTCCGTAAACTGCAGTTTACGACCACTGTTCACCCGACGAGAATTCATTAAAGATCAAATTTTGGGATTATTAAAAGGGGCTTGGACTACAATTCAGTTCATTATTCATCAACACAACTCAAGAAACCTCTAGAATATTTCAAATTATTCCTCCACAAGAATTCAAGGGAATCAAAGGGAATATCAAGATCATCACCACTAAATTCATGAAAATAAGTGTAAGAACACATCAAAGGATCTTCTAAATCAAGAAAATCTGAAGAAGGGTGGAACTAGGGTTTTGGCTAAGTGAAGAATTTCAACTCAAGGGTTGTTCAACCACGATCCAAGGTAAGTTTCATGATCATTCTATGTCGTTTGAAGTATTGAAAATCTTAGACACTTGAAATGTAAAAGAACATAGAAATGGACCATTACTGAGTGAATAGTGCCATAAATGAATGATAGTGGGATTGAATTACGAATGTTGAAGTGTTGTGAATACAAATACGTTGTAAATGATAATTACATCATGAAACAAGCATTAAACGCATGAAAATGCAAGGACGAGTCATAAGGCTAATTATGAGGGAAATTGGAGGAAAATGGTGGATTTGGCTAAATGTACGTAAACGACGATTGTTGATTTCGATATTGTGAGTGATGCTATGAATGTTGGGAGTTAATATAAAACATGGAAAAAATAGTATAAACAAGAGAAGCGCTGTCCGACTTCTCCTAGAATTAGCGACGCGTTCTTGTAGTTAGTATGCTAATGTTGATATGAATTCTTTATGAAGGTAACGACGCGATATTGAAGGAGAACGAGTGAGCGATATCTTAGCTAAACGACCAAGGTATGTGAGGCTAGTCCCTTCTTCCTGATGGCATGAATCTTGTAGCACGAAATTCCTATTCTCTTCATGAGTTCTTATAGTCTGAAAGGCTAAGAGTCTAACTCCTTAATGTCTATATAAGATGAGGAATACGATATGATGATGCTAGTATAATGATGATGTTAATTATCGCTTACACTCACCTTATGTACTAATTCCTTCAAGGTGAGGCAGAGTATCAATAGTTGTTCCATAATGGAATCGGGGGATCACGACCTTACGTCACCCCGATAGAATAAAGTTGATCTTGAGCCTTATGCATGTATTACAATGAGATAAGTATTTTATGATGAGTATATTATTATTATGAGCATTTTATGATAAGCATGACATGAGCATTTCACACCGTGCCTAGTTGGCCGGGCAGTCACCGCCAAGGCGGGCAGCTATACGGATACACCATGACCTTCGGGCTTGGGCAGACACCACTAGTGGGCGGCATGAGATGGTACCCCGGACGCGGGAGGCCTGGACGCGGGCTAATATTATTGATTATCACACCGTTCCGACATGGACGGGCAGCTTGCATATGATGCATATATGTTATGAGGATGAGTATGAGTAATATGGCACGCATGATTTCCTTTATGATTATCAGACAGATCCAGATATTTCACGTTGATGTTATCACTATGTTGTTGATGTTTTCTTTCATTGTTTATGCTTCTCATACTCAGTACAACATTCGTACTTACGTCCTTTCTTCGGACGCTGTGTTCATGCCCACAGGTAGACAGAGAGGAGAGCTTGGCCCGGATCCTCAGTAGCAGTCAGCTGGTTGAAAGCACTCCATTGTCCGGAGGTGCTTAGGATTATCCTTTTGGTATATATGTATATTTTGGGCACGACAGAGTCTTGTTCCGTCCATGTATATACAGTATGTTAGTAGAGGCTCGTAGATACGCAGTGTGGGTTAGATGGTCTCACAAGACGTTTTCATATGCATGTATATTATTTTGATAGCCGAAAGACAATTGCATATAAAGTATTTATGTTTGTTTAATTATGATTTTCCTACAACTGGTTTGTAAATTGATAAAAGAATATTAAATGAGCAAGATAAGTAGTAGAGTGAGCGGTGCTCGATAACTAGCTTCGGGTACCCGTCGCGGCCCCTAACTGGGTTATGACAGAAGTGGTATCAGAGCAGTTCGTCCTAGGAAGTGTCTGCGAGCCGTGTCTAGTAGAGTCTTGTTTATGGTGTGTTGCGCGCCACGCTAATAAACAAGAGGCTACAGGGCATTTAGGAAAATGACCATCTTTCTTCTCATGAAATCGTGCGATAGAGCCATGCTTAGGATTATGTTATTCCTAAAAGTGCGTTATGGTTTCAGAAAATGCCGCCAAATGGAAAAGCTACAGCTGCCCAGAAGGGAAAAGCTACGACAAAGAGGCAGGCGGAAAGAGAGCCTCCGGCAAATGTAGAGGAAAGCGAATCGCAAAGTGAGGCCGCGCCCAATGTAGGAGAGCAGGCAGGAGCCTCAGCTCCGATTCCTCCACCGGGTGCTTCGGGTCAACAAGTGTCCGAGGCCATCCATTTATTGACACAATTGGTTGCCGCTCAGGCACAACGACAGGATGCGGGTCCAAGGGATCGTTCAGCTAGCACGAGAGCCCGTGACTTTATGGCCTTAAATCCTCCAGAGTTCTTTGGGTCAAAGCCAGATGAAGATCCGCAAAATTTTATCGATGAGATGTTGAGGACTTTAGAGATTATCCATGCTTCCGAGACCGAATCCGTGGAGTTGGCTTCTTATAGACTCCGCGATGTGGCGGTGTTATGGTATAAGAATTGGGTGATAACAAGAGGAGAAAATGTTCCACCTCCCATGTGGCAAGAGTTTGTAGATGCCTTTATTCGTCACTACTTGCCACCCAAAGTCCACCGAGCTAGAGCGGACAAGTTCCTGAATTTAAAGCAAAGGGGTATGAGTGCCCGAGAGTATAGCATGCAATTCAACTCATTGGTTCGATATGCTCCGACTATGGTGTCCGACATAGGAGACAGAATCTATAGATTTGTGAGTGGTCTGGGGCCATATTTGTACAGAGATTGTTTGACAGCCTTCTTGCAAGACGGGATGGATATTTCCCGGATACAGGCCCATGCTCAGAATCTCGAGGAACGACAACGACAGCAAATAAGTGATCGTGATGGTGACAGAAGACAATGTAAGAGGGCTAGATCTATGGGAGAGAGCAGTGAGTATAGAGAGGGATCGAGACAGACACATCCCAGGCACTCAGGTCAGTCCGCGACTAGTGCACCTCCCAGATTCTCAGACGGAAGGTTCGATCGCTCTTTCCAGTCAGGGCAGGGTCAGAGTTCGAGGGCCCCAAGTTCTCAGTATCAGGGAGATTTTAGTCAGAGGAGACCTCCAGTACCGCGGTGTAGCCAGTGTGGCAAATTACATTCCGGACGGTGTCGTCAGGGTTCGGATGCTTGTTATGCTTGCGGGCAAGTTGGTCACATGATGAGAGATTGCCCCTCAGCGAGAGATAGAGCTGGGACTCAGCCTACAGGTTCAGCAGCGGGTTCTTTTTCAGCATGCCCGACATCACAGACTCCTCAGACTACAGCAGGTAGAGGCAGAGGTAGAGGGGGAGCATATACTTCAGGTGCTGTTCAGCCCCGTGTGTATGCTTTAGCTGGGCGACAGGATCTCCAGTCCTCCCCAGATGTTGTCACAGGTACCCTGACTATATTTTCCCATGACGTATATGCTCTGATTGATCCAGGTTCTACCTTCTCATATATTACTCCGTATATCGCTGATTGTGTTGGGGTGAGACCCGAGCCAATTAAACCTTTCGAAGTATTCACTCCGGTTGGTGATCCTGTAATAGCGAGGCAAGTATATAAAAACGGTGTAGTCATTATACGTGATCGTCAGACAAAGGCTGATTTGATTGAACTTGAGATGATAGATTTTGACGTAATTATGAGTATGGACTGGTTGGCGTCATGCTATGCTAATGTTGTTGCCGGAAAAAGGTAGTTCGATTCAAATTTCCGGGAGAGCCCATACTCAAGTGGAAGGGTAAGTTTATTTCCTACCTTAAGGCGAGAAAGATGATAGCCAAGGGTTATATTTGTCATCTAGTTCGGGTTCATGACACGGAAGTGGAAGTGCCAGCTTTCCAGTCTGTCCCGGTAGTGAATGAATTCCCAGATGTGTTTCCCGACGAGTTACCAGGCCTTCCTCCAGAAAGGGAAATCGATTTCGCTATTGATGTATTACCCAACACCGAGCCTATTTCTATTCCTCCCTATCGAATGGCTCCAGCGGAGTTGAAAGAGCTAAAGGCACAGTTGAAAGACTTACTCGAGAAGGGTTTTATTAGACCAAGTTCATCACCGTGGGGAGCACCGGTCTTGTTCGTGCGAAAGAAAGATGGGTCGCTACGAATGTGTATCGATTATAGACAGTTGAACAAGGTGACTGTGAAGAACAGATATCCCCTTCCCAGAATCGACGACTTGTTCGATCAATTACAAGGTGCTAAGTGGTTTTCTAAGATAGACCTAAGATCGGGTTATCATCAAGTGAGGATCAGAGAAGAAGACATTCCCAAGACAGCCTTTAGAATGAGGTACGGCCATTACGAGTTCCGAGTGATGTCGTTTGGGTTGACAAACGCCCCGGCGGTGTTCATGAATTTAATGAATAATGTGTTTAGGTCGTTCTTGGATCTTTTTGTGATAGTGTTTATCGACGATATCCTGGTATATTCTCGTACAAAGTCAGAACATGCAGGTCATCTAAGAATTGTTCTTGGCGTTCTTCGAGATCGGGAATTGTATGCAAAGTTTTCGAAGTGCGAGTTTTGGCTAAAATCCATTGCATTTCTAGGTCATGTTATTTCAGATGATGGTATCCGAGTCGACACTCAGAAAATAGAAGTTGTGAAGACTTGGCCAAGGCCTACGACACCTACGGAAGTTCGTAGTTTTCTTGGGTTAGCAGGGTATTACAGGAGATTTGTAGAGGGCTTCTCATCTATTTTAGCCCCATTGACGAAGTTAACTCAGAAGTTGGCTAAATTCCAGTGGAATGATGCCTGTGAGCGTAGTTTCCAAGAGTTGAAAAACAGGTTGACCTCAGCGTCAGTGCTAACACTTCCAGAAGGGTCCGATGGCTATGTCGTATATTGTGATGCCTCCGGTGTGGGAATAGGATGCGTATTAATGCAGCATGGGAGAGTCATTGCATATGTCTCGAGACAGTTGCGAAGGCATGAACAGAATTATCTGACTCATGATCTCGAATTGGCCGTGGTTATCCACGCCTTAAAAATATGGAGGCACTACTTGTATGGTGTACGTGTTGACATCTATACGGATCACAAAAGCCTCCAATATATTTTCAAACAGAAGGAGTTGAACCTGCGGCAAAGGCGATGGTCAGAATTACTAAAGGATTACGATGTGAACATTCTATATCATCCAGGGAAGGCGAATGTAGTGGCAGATGCACTTAGCCGCCGATCGATGGGCAGTTTATGTGGAGTTCCTTCGGAAAAGCAAGAAATGGTTCGTGAGCTCCATCAACTAGCAAGTCTCGGCGTACGCGCGACTGATGCAGGAGATGCAAGTATTAGTATCACTGGCCCCACAGTTTCATCATTGAATCTAGAGGTGAAGGAACGGCAATATGAGGATTCCCAGCTAAGTCATTATCGAGATCTAGCTCACGAAAAAGAAAAGTCTCCATTCGAAGTTTCCATAGAAGGGGTCCTTAGATATCAGGGCAGGTTATGCGTACCGGATGTGGCAAACTTACGCCAACGGATTTTAGAGGAAGCACATTATTCCCGGTATTCTATTCATCCAGGTGCAACCAAGATGTACCACGACCTTAAGTTGCTATATTGGTGGGATGGCATGAAGCGAGACATAGCAGGGTTTGTAGCCCAATGTCCAAATTGTCAGCAAGTGAAAGCCGAACATCAAAAGCCAGGAGATTTATTGCAAGCAATGGAAATTCCTACGTGGAAATAGGAAGAAATTAATATGGATTTTGTGGTAGGATTACCCCGTACGCGAGGGAAGTATGATTCTATATGGGCGATCGTGGACAGGCTCACAAAAGCAGCTCATTTTCTCCCCGTCAAGACTACGTATTCAGCGGAAGACTAGGCTAAATTTTATCTCAAGGAGATTGTACGACTTCATGGTATTCCTTTGGCAATTATCACGGATAGAGGGGCGCAATTCACAGCCAAGTTCTGGAAGTCCTTTCAAGAAGGTCTAGGTACTCGAGTTAAGCTCAGCACGGGCAAGCCGAGCGCACTATTCAGACCTTAGAAGATATGCTACGAGCATGTGTGCTGGACTTCGATAGTAGTTGGGACGAGCATTTTCCTCTTATTGAATTTGCCTATAATAACAGCTATCATTCCAGTATCCAAATGGCCCCGTATGAAGCCTTATATGGAAGAAAATGCAGATCTCCAATTGGATGGTTTGAAACCGGAGAAGTACAATTGATAGGCCCCGACTTGGTCCAACAAGCAGTTGAAAAGGTTAAAGTGTTTCGAGACCGACTGTTAACAGCTCAAAGTCGCCAAAAGTCTTATGCGGACAACCGCCGACGGGATTTAGAATTTCAAGCTAATGATTGGGTATTCCTGAAAGTTTCACCAATGAAGGGAGTAATGAGGTTCGGCAAAAACGGGAAATTGAGTCCAAGATACATTGGACCTTATCGAATCATCCGCAAGGTGGGAAGAGTAGCCTATGAGTTGGACTTGCCTTCAGAGCTCAAATCTGTACACCCAGTATTCCATGTTTCGATGCTCCGCAAGTGTATTGGAGACCCCACGAGGATTGTTCCGATTGATGATGTACAAGTGACAGAGAAGTTGACATACGAAGAAGTGCCCATTGCTATTTTGGATAGACAAGTGCGAAGGCTTCAGAATAAAAAGGTTGCTTCAGTCAAAGTGCTATGGCAGAACAATAATCAGGAAGAAATGACTTGGGAAGTGGAGGAAAAGATGAAATCTATGTACCCCCATTTGTTCCAATCCCCAGAAGAGATTCAAAATGAGACGTCGACGATATGAGGTATGAATGTTTTAATTTTATGTTTTTGGTCGTGTGTGGCCATAAATGTGTTGATATTGTGACATAGCCCTGTGAGGCGATGATATTATGGGTCGTTGTGGTAAATTGGTAGTGCCAAATTACAAAGGGAACTCTGGTAAAAATTTTCTAGAATCCCCGAGTGTCGAACATTCGAGGACGAATGTTCCAAAAGGGGGGAAGAATGTTACACCTCAAAAAATTTTCCGTACTTGTGTGATGAGTAGAACAATGAAGGACTTGAGTGTATGGTGTTTTACTAAGTCGAGAATGGCTAATTTTGCATTTTTGGAAATAATAAAGTTGCAGAAAAATTTTCACCCAGTGGTCGTATATGGCACTATACGGCCCGTAAAGTGATTTACGGACCGTATAGTGCAATCGTCTTTCATTGCGTCAAAAATCTCAAGATTCTGTTAAGTGTTGAAATAGTTAAAGACGACACAGAATACAGCCCGTAAACTGGTTTACGGACCGTAAACCAGGTCGTAAACTGCTATGTCCACCAGCCAAACTCTCTGTTTTTGGAATGCTTAAATACGACCACAATGGACGACCCGTAAATCAAAATACGGTCCGTAAACTGCAGTTTACGACCACTGTTCACCCGACGAGAATTCATTAAAGATCAAATTTTGGGATTATTAAAAGGGGCTTGGACTACAATTCAGTTCATTATTCATCAACACAACTCAAGAAACCTCTAGAATATTCCCAATTATTCCTCCACAAGAACTCAAGGGAATCAAAGGGAATATCAAGATCATCACCACTAAATTCATGAAAATAAGTGTAAGAACACATCAAAGGATCTTCTAAATCAAGAAATTCTAAAGAAGGGTGGAACTAGGGTTTTGGCTAAGTGAAGAATTTCAACTCAAGGGTTGTTCA
This sequence comes from Lycium barbarum, assembly GCF_019175385.1. Lineage (NCBI taxonomy): Eukaryota > Viridiplantae > Streptophyta > Magnoliopsida > Solanales > Solanaceae > Lycium > Lycium barbarum. The sequence goes on along the minus strand of NC_083347.1, from coordinate 44,110,901 downwards.
ACCACGATCCAAGGTAAGTTTCATGATCATTCTATGTCGTTTGAAGTATTAAAAAGCTTAGACACTTGAAATGTAGAAGAACATAGAAATGGACCATTACTGAGTGAATAGTGCCATAAATGAATGATAGTGGGATTGAATTACGAATGTTGAAGTGTTGTGAATACAAATACGTTGTAAATGATGCTTACATCATGAAACAAGCATTAAACGCATGAAAATGCAAGGACGAGTCATAAGGCTAATTATGAGGGAAATTGGAGGAAAATGGTGGATTTGGCTAAATGTACGTAAACGACGATTGTTGATTTCGATATTGTGAGTGATGCTATGAATGTTGGGAGTTAATATAAAACATGGAAAAAATAGTATAAACAAGAGAAGCGCTATCCGACTTCTCCTAGAATTAGCGACGCGTTCTTGTAGTTAGTATGCTAATGTTGATATGAATTCTTTATGAAGGTAACGACGCGATATTGAAGGAGAACGAGTGAGCGATATCTTAGCTAAACGACCAAGGTATGTGAGGCTAGTCCCTTCTTCCTGATGGCATGAATCTTGTAGCACGAAATTCCTATTCTCTTCATGAGTTCTTATAGTACGAAAGGCTAAGAGTTTAACTCCTTAATGTCTATATAAGATGAGGAATACGATATGATGATGCTAGTATAATGATGATGTTAATTATCGCTTACACTCACCTTATGTACTAATTCCTTCAAGGTGAGGCAGAGTATCAATAGTTGTTCCATAATGGAATCGGGGGATCACGACCTTACGTCACCCCGATAGAATAAAGTTGATCTTGAGCCTTATGCATGTATTACAATGAGATAAGTATTTTATGATGAGTATATTATTATTATGAGCATTTTATAATAAGCATGACATGAGCATTTCACACCGTGCCTAGTTGGCCGGGCAGTCACCGCCAAGGCGGGCAGCTATACGGATACACCATGACCTTCGGGCACGGGCAGACACCACTAGTGGGCGGCATGATATGGTACCCCGGACGCGGGAGGCCTGGACGCGGGCTAATATTATTGATTATCACACCGTTCCGACATGGACGGGCAGCTTGCATATGATGCATATATGTTATGAGGATGAGTATGAGTAAGATGGCACGCATGATTTCCTTTATGAATATCAGACAGATCCAGATATTTCACGTTGATGTTATCACTATGTTGTTGATGTTTTCTTTCATTGTTTATGCTTCTCATACTCAGTACAAAATTTGTACTGACGTCCTTTCTTCGGACGCTGTGTTCATGCCCACAGGTAGACAGAGAGGAGAGCTTGGCCCAGATCCTCAGTAGCAGTCAGCTGGTTGAAAGCACTCCATTGTCCGGAGGTGCTTAGGATTATCCTTTTGGTATATATGTATATTTTGGGCACGACGGAGTCTTGTTCCGTCCATGTATATACAGTATGTTATGAGGATGAGTATGAGTAAGATGGCACGCATGATTTCCTTTATGATTATCAGACAGATCCAGATATTTCACGTTGATGTTATCACTATGTTGTTGATGTTTTCTTTCATTGTTTATGCTTCTCATACTCAGTACAACATTCGTACTGACGTCCTTTCTTCGGACGCTGTGTTCATGCCCACAGGTAGACAGAGAGGAGAGCTTGGCCCGGATCCTTAGTAGCAGTCAGCTGGTTGAAAGCACTCCATTGTCCGGAGGTGCTTAGGATTATCCTTTTGGTATATATGTATATTTTGGGCACGACGGAGTCTTGTTCCGTCCATGTATATACAGTATGTTAGTAGAGGCTCGTAGATACGCAGTGCAGGTTAGATGGTCTCACAAGACGTTTTCATATGCATGTATATTATTTTGATGGCCGAAAGACAATTGTATATAAAGTATTTATGTTTGTTTAATTATGATTTTCCTACAACTGGTTTGTAAATTGATAAAAGAATATTAAATGAGCAAGATAAGTAGTAGAGTGAGCGGTGCTCGGTAACTAGCTTCGGGTACCCGTCGCGGCCCCTAACTGGGTCGTGACAATCTTGCCTTCTAAAAATTGTTAGCTTAATCGGGAAATCGTATGACTTGCGTGTAAAGAAATCGGATCTGGGCCACGTGTGTCACACCCTAATGTCCCTAGGGTGTGATGGGCACCTGACCCCATATCCGGAGTCGAGCGAACCCACAGATTCTTATTACACACATAATTTCTTCGGACTCTGAAAATCAAATAAAAGTAAAATACATATTAAGCTTTCGAAATCTTTCTTTTATCGTTCACAAAATTAAACAAAATCTGTAATTATATAAAATTTATTACATAACACAGAATGACATATCGGCTGATGGAGCCGCTCACTGACTGACAACCAATACCCACGACGCTGTCTGCAAAGCCTCTAACATCAATCCAGAAATCAGAACATACATATACCCTGACTCGGCAACGCTCCAGAAGTAAATGGAGCTCGCCAATCCTGCTGAAACATCTTCTGACAAATCTTCTATTCATCTGTAGGTACCTGCGTGGCATGAAACGCAGCCCCCGAAGAAAAGGGGTCAGTACGGAATATGTACTGAGTATGTAAGGCATAAGATACAGAAAACGGAACCATAATCGAAACAAACAGTACAAAAGGTACGTACATTACCCAGAACACCAAATACTTAATTTCCAAACGCGAATCATGTATCAGAAGAAGTACAGATCCAAAATACCAAGACACCAGAATATCAAAATGCTTGTTTTTCCAGACACAAAACATGGATGCCAATGTCATACGTAATATAATAATGCCACGGAACGTACGGCCCGATCCATACATATATATACATATATATCGCTGCGGAACGTGAAGCCCGATCCATATAACATATCACATGTGCAAATAACGTGTCCCGGCCCTCGAGTGAGGGACTCGGTGAATAGAATCATGTATGTCAACATCGTATATCATATATGCATAACGTGTCCCGGCCCTCAAACGAGGGACTCGGTAGATAAAATCATGCATGTCACATCAAATATCATGTATGCATGTAACGTGTCCCGGCCCGCCAGTGAGGGACTCGGTGGATAACGTGTCCCGGCCCTTCAATAAGGGACTCGATAGAGGGGATCCGGTCCGGATCTGGCGCCATCATCATATAACGTGTCCCGGCCCTCTACTGGTGGGTCTCGGTGAACAATGCAATGGAATACGCACGAGAACATATCCTGGCCCGGGCTCAGTGAAATCCAAACTGAGGCTTGCACGAACAGAGTAGTGCGAAACCATATGCACACAAATCAAGACTCAATAGATACGTACACTTACTGACATTTGAAGGCTCAGAAACAAGTTTCAAGTCAATCCGACTTCGTATGAGAAAGTTACAAACGTTTGAAGTACAGAACGTTCTATAAGCATTTTAGAGCAAATCTGAGATCTTTTCCGAAGGTTAGAGACATTATGACTTACAAAATTCTTTCAGAAACAAAACTCTTTATACTTATCTCGTTACTCAATCGTATAACAAACTGGATCATGTCAGATATACTTATATCAGAAGTGAATCAGAATCGTAGGCAGACTCGGAAACATATTAAATAGAACTTCAGAAACAAATCTCTTCCGGATATCATATGGATCAAATCAAATATAACCTTTAAAATCATATGTACATATCAAAATATATTAAAGACTCAATGGAATAGTTAAACGTACTATCATTTGGAAATCAAAATGTTAATCATACCAATTGTCTTTCAAATGCCATTCAGAAACATATCAAACAAAACTTTGAACATTTACGCATACAGAACCCTTTAGGGACAAAACTTAGAATTCAAGAATAGAATTTCCCCAAAGTGCATTTCATATCATACCTTATGTGGCTCTAGGACATGCCAAAGAAAGAAAGGGTAAGCCTTACATACCTGTGCCACGACCAACTAGGTACGCTTATTTGTCCAAACTTGCTAGTCTACATACAAAAGAATTCACATGATCATTAGATTTATCGTCATTCACTTGTCTTAACTTCTCAAATAAATTCGCTTATATTCTGCCGAAATTTCGGCAGCATCTCCCCTGTAAATACATCATCCCCGAGAGTCTACTCGGCTAAATCATCAACGACAAACCCGAGAATTGAACTCGGCCAAAATATCAATAACAATGCCAACAATCATATCTCCAATCTTCAACAATTTACTCAAAATGCATTCTAACATTAATAACTTGTTTTACATAATTCAACGGCATTTCATTTAGGTTCCAACCGATTATCACAACACACTCCGCAACCTTCCTAATTAAACAAAAACATCAATAATACATTCCTTACTTTCTTTCGAATTACCAAACCATCATTTTCATCATAGATACCGCATCGACTACTACTAAGATGTCAAATAGAATCCATTCATCATAACTTACCAAAACAACCATCATTCGGCCACAACAACTACATGCATTTTTTTCATGAATTTTCCATCCATTTCTATACATCACAACAACCAACACACTACATAAAATTAACCCGTTCTTTCTACACTTTAGCAATATCATTCATTCTTATAATCATAAGAAACCATACTAATATCGCATTAGCCTCCTCCATAATTCACAACGATTTCAACCTCATTTCCAATCATTAAATCTTCATTTAACATCATAAAATTCACAACACAACAATAATCAAAATGCTAAATAAAATCATTTCATTTATTCTACATGATACCACCATATTCGGCCAATACATATACACATATATTTTATGAATTTAATCCTTTTCTACACACTTCAACATACATAATTCATCCATAACATATAAAAGGGAATTAATTCTTACCTTTTTCCCTCCATTTTTCTTTTGTCTAGAATCATGAACTTGCAACAAATAGTGGCTCTCTTGCTCCAACAACTACTCCATGTTGTAGAGGACCTTGAACTTAGTAAGGATTCAAGAAGAAAGGAATTTTTGGATCAAAGTTTGGAAACTTCAATTTTTTTTTTCTATGGCCGAATGGCCTTTCTTTTTCTTGGTCTATCTTTTGTTTTCTTGAAGTTTCTTGAGCAATGAAGAATTATGGCCCCTTTTCTCTTATTTATCACATGGTTTTGATTTTTATGGGCTTGGGCCATTTTATTTGGACCATGGCCGGCCACCACCAAAAATTGGGCCTCTCTTGTTCTTTTTTTTTTTGATTTTCCAAGCCCAACTTCTTTTGGTTCATTTTGTAATTCACAAAACTAATTTCCGAAATTCTAATTTTTCCCTTTAGCCTTCCTCAATATTTCTATGAGTCGTCTTGCGAATTTCCCTTTTCGCCCTTTGCCTTTCTCAATATTTCATGCCAATAATATTCATAAACAACTTGTGTATTGAACAAGATCGAAATATAGCCTTATTCTTAGCTCCCCGCAATTATCCTGAATTATCCGAATGTACAAAATGCGGGATATAACAACGTGGGCCCAGTTGTACCGCTGCAGCATCCCCCATACGGCCCTAGCGGTGGCGTAGCAGCGATTGGTTTACCGCAAAAGCAGTGTAGCTGAGTTCCTCCAAGGACCGCCCCAGCGGTACCTCAATCAAAGAAGCGGTACCGCTGGAGCGGCGTCTTAGACGGCTACAGCAGTTACGAGCAGTGACTTTCCCTATTTAAGTGACATTTCGAGAACTAACCTCATTTTTCAAAACCCTAAAGAGTCCAGCCGCCCTTGGAGCAATTATGGAGCCAAAAATAATATTTTCTTGGAGAAGGTAATCCTTCTAACGTCTTCCATTCATATTTCACTTTAGTGATTCTCATTAAGAGTCCCTTATCTAGAAACCACAAGAATGGGTATCACAATCTCGTAAGGCTTGATGGGTTAGTTGCTCTTAATATGTATTCATTGGGCTATTACCTCTTTTTCATCACCTTAGAATGGCTTCTAAATTTAGTTCTCATTTCCCTACCAGACCATTAATGAGTCTCTTTAATGAATCTTGGAAATGGATTTCTAAAGGATAGGTAAAAATGGAAAATTGATCTAGCTAGTGGCTTGAATATTGACATTAGTCATGAATGGAGGTTGATTGATCATCTAGTGTTGTATAAGTGAAATCTAGAGTTAGGATAAATTCCCAAATCTACCTTATCGAATTGAAGTCTTTTATAAGAGTTCTAACGGTGATTCTTATTTTGGGTCTCATGATGGTATCGAGTTCCTTCGTGCAGATTATTACGTGGTGAACGAATTGAAGAATCAACGGATGCTCGTGGCACCTGCTCGGCCTTGAGGTAGGTTACGACTTTCCTTTTTGGTAGACTCCGGTTAGTTTCCGATATTCATGCCTTAGAAGGAACAGAGAATGCATGTGTAGGAATTGGAGATTTGGGATGGAAACATAAGATGGTATTGTTGTGTGATTTGTGTGTTCGGGCTTATGGCCTGTAGATTCCTTAGGATGTTTGAATTAAGTGCATTGAGTATCGGTGGTTTCTATGTGACTTGGAAGAAATGGTTGATTCATGTTTTTCTATTATTTTAGTGAGAATTTATGTAAATTGTGCCTAGATTATGCTATGCTATTATAGTGGATCTATTTGACATTAGGCGTATAAAGGGAATCAACGATTGTGAATTAGTTCTAGACTGAGGAGTAGCGAATGTCTTGTGAGTAGTAGGTGAGTTTATTTGTATTAAGTTAATAGGCTAACAAAGGGTTAGCGGTAATAATGGGTTGGGATTTGATTATTCTATTGTGTTGGCTTGATGCCATGTGTTGTTCGTAGATATCGAAATCTGTTTTCCATCATGATGATGATATTGTTGGCGTACCCACTGTTGGTACTTGTGACTCTGCTATATTGTTGGCGTACCCACTGTTGGTACTTGTGACTCTGATATATTGTTGGCGTACCCACTGTTGGTACTTGTGATTCGGATAGATTGTTGGCGTACCCACTGTTGGTACTTGTGATTCAGATATATTGTTAGCGTACCCATTGTTGGTACTTGTGATATTAAGTATGATTATTGATGTTGATACATGCATTACACGCACTCTCATTCTTCATGATACACTATTGAGATATTGATGATACTTGATGAAACATTATGATGAGCTTGGCTCTCTGTTTACTTGAGTGACGTGAGAGTCCAATATCTGATGTTCATCCCAGAATCATGGATTGAGTGAATTGATACTTGATGGAAACTCTTGTTACTTGAGTGACGTGAGAGTCTGATATCTGATGTTCATTCCGAAATCATGGATTGAGTGAGTGCATGGACTCCGCGAGTCCCCTAGAGTGGTGCCGGTGAGAACCCTCCGTGGGCAAAGATCAAGGTCCCGTCTGTCTGTTGGGCAAAGATCCGGGACAGGTGGCACTTAGACTTCGCGAGTCACCTTGGGTTGTGCTATCGAGATGTCGATATTTCCGTCCGGAGTACATCTGTACACAACATTTGCATGGCATTCATACATCTTGCATTGCATTGCATCATGACAATTGAGATGACTTGGTGTTCTGCTTGTGATGTTGGTCTCGGATTGGACATATGGAGACTTGGTACAGTTGGGTTTAGGTGATCTACTTAGGCAATGACGTGTGCTTGGTTCCGAAATGGTCGCCTTATACTTGTTGATTTATCTCGTAGACCGTCCGAAAGATCAGTTATATGTTTGGCTTCTAAAGAATGTAGACTAAAAGATACTAAATAATGAGTCGACTTCTAGACTAAAAACGAATGGTATAATGATATATGATTCTTGTGATATTGTTGTGGAATTGACTTGTGGTTATTAGAGGAAAGGTAATGATTTAAGGGTCTTGGTGTTATATTGCGCGGTATATAGATGCATGACTTGATTTAGTTACTTATCATGTTTATTTGTGAATTCTTTTACTGATATGTGTTTCTAACCATTGTCGGCCTATGATACTTACTCAGTACGTGTTGATTGTACTGATACTGCTTTTGCTACACCTTTTTCGGGGTATAGAGGGCTTCAGGTGATTGATTGTGACATGTTCGGGATTGTGCGGTGCCTATCTTGAAGACCTCCTCCCACTTCATTCCGGGATGGAAGTTGGTCTTAGTGTGTTTTTATAATCTGGATCTATTAGTCGCTCTTGTACTAGTCTAGACTAGGTCGTGGGAAGTCGGAAAGAGTCTGTATTTATTTAACTGTTATAATCATTTTCAATGTTGAGTTTATTAAAAGAATTGATTTCCGCTGTTAATATATATATTTAGTTGATTAATCGGATTGTCTTTATTGGTAGATGTGTTATTGATTGAGGGTTCGCCTACCGATGAGGGAAAGGTAGGTGCCCGCGCGATCCTAAATTGGGTCGTGACAGTCACGAATATGTGTCAAATCCACCCAAGTACTATACCCCATAAATGTATTCGCACAAGAAGGGTAGACGCTATTTACCACCACCGAATCCCCAACCGGAGTAGATACATAAATAAGGGCATCAAGAGTATCACACATCATATCCAAACCCACAGCAAAATATGTAGGCATATAAGAAAAAGTAGAGCCCGAATCAAATAAAATAGAAGCCATCCGGTCATAAACTGAGATAGTACCTGTGATAACCGCAATGGAGGCCTCAACCTCGGGTTTACCTGGGAAATCGTACAAATGACCATGCCCTCCTGTAGCATGTGAACCACCGCGATTATCATTTCCAGTCTGAGCCCCGCCCCTATCGGGCTGCTTTCCACTTCTGCCTGCCTGAGGATCGCCTCGGTTAGGCTGAGCACCACCCCTACCCGCAGTGTGGCCGCCCCGTCCTGCCGGTGCACAGTCCTTACCTCCTCTATCTGGTGCAAATGGAGCTCGGGGAGCCTGATACTGAGTCCCCTGTCCACCCTGTCTGACTCTAGGACAATACCTCTTAATATGCCTAATCTCCCAACATTCGTAACATTCAAGGTCCAACGTAGGTCGCTAAACAGAAGCTGAGGAAGCAGTATAACCCCCATGTTGACCTGAAGACTGATAATTGGCCCCTGATGGGCCCCCAGCGGACACCTGCATCGTGGACTGAACTGAACCCCCTAAATATACCTACGAACTCTGACCCTTCGAGAATGGGTTATTGAAATTCCCACCCCTTCGGGCCTTCTTCTCTATCTGCTTTGCATGACTTTCTGTCTAATCCCCTCAACAACACGGACATGTTCCACTACCTCCTGGAATGAAGCCCTTGTGGTTACAAGCTGTAGAGCTAATAGCTGAAGTCTAGTGTTCAATCCCTTCACGAAATGCCTGATCCTCTCCTCCTCAGTAGGCAGTAACTGAAGAGCATAGCGGGATAAGGAATGGAAACGGGATTGTAAACAACAACAGACGAGTTTCCCTGATCAATATTAGCAAACTCATCCTACCTTCGGTCCCTCAGAGTACGCAAAACATACTTATCCAAGAACACTGAATATACTGAACCCAAGTCAACGGAGGTGATCCAGCCGGCCTGCACTCCACATATGCCCTCCACCATAACTTGGCATCACCCAAGAACTGGAAGGTCACAAACTCCACACCGTACTTGTCCACAGCCCCCATCTTATGGAGCCTCTCATGATAATCGATGATGAATTCGTACGCATCCTTTGACTCAATACCATAGAACACCGGAGGCTTCATTTTGGTGAACCTCTAAAACAAATCACGCTCTTCGCCAGTCATCACCGGCCCTGCAACAGGCCCCGGAAAAGCCTCAAAACCCGAAACTTCCTCTAAGCTAGGTGCCACTGCTGCGGCATGCTGAACCCCCGGAGCTTGTGCTCTATCCGGATCTAGGGCTGCTATCCCTGCGCCCCTACCTTCTGGGATGGTTGGTATAGCCTCGACCTGTACTAACCCATGCAACTAATTCAGCACTTGTGCCATCACATCTGGTATACAAGGAGCAGCTGCAGCCCTTGGCCGAACTGGCACTGACGCTGGCTGAGCTAGTGTGGCTGCATCTCCCGCGGCCTCATAAGGAACCACTGGAGGCACGGGATCAACTACTGGGACTCCGCCCCCAGCTGGGGCCGCCCCTCTACCAGTTCCTCTGCCTCCACTTCTACCTCTGGCTGCTGCCGCGCGTGTTCTTGCCATCTGCGAGAGAATGAAGGATAGTTGGATACCAAATTTAATCATGAGATACCAATTGGAATCAAGTAGCATGAAAGAAAGAAGAGAGAGTTTTCCTAGTGTCCGGTAGCCTCTCAAGGATAAGTACAGACGTCTCCGTACCGATCCGTAAGACTCTACTAGACATGTCCTTGTACGACGAGGTCGATGAACCTAAAGCTCTAATACCAACTCTGTCATGAGCCAACCCGCCATGACTGGCACCCACACTAACTCTTAGTGGGCGAACCAACACACAAGTCACCTATTCATTCAAGTCCATTTTTATATTATCCAATTCGATCAGTTATTACCCATTCAAGCACAGATAATCAAAAATATGCCATAAAACAATGAAATAAATGTGGAAGTCCTAACTATTACTAATCCAAAAATCCAAAACTCACCGTACAAGGACTCTAATCTAAAACATATCTAAGGAATGAAATCTGTCTAACAATAACTACAAAGTCTGGAGTAGAAATACATATCATAAAGAATATCTTCGAGCAGCCTGGCATAGATAGAAGCTCACCCTAAAATCTGTCAGCAATGGCCTCACGCTAGATATGAGGACAGGTAGCAGTCTCTGGATCACAATCTGCACTCAAAATAATGCAGCAAGGTAGTATCAGTACAAACACTATGTACCAGTAGATATCATAGGCCGACTAAGATTAGTATCATGCATACATCATAAATTCAATAAAATAGACAAGTCATCCAACAACACGAAATCAATAATCCATCCAACAATAAATCACCAAGGATAATCACAAATCAAGTCACCCAAGGATATCAAGGATCAAATCAACAGAAACAACCAACTAAAATAAGTCTACCAACAATAACCATATACTCGTTGTACACACATGCTAACTGATGTTATTGCTCAGTAGTCATGACCTGCAGGGGACCCATATTCATGTACTACTCATTTCAGATACTCATCAGAGCCGAGCATAAAACCTTTGCTCCGAAAAGAACCTCAGACACGGTCCACATCAAGTACCACTCGTTTTCGTAACGAACCTCGGACCACGAGCCCATAATCTAGGTCACACAATCAACTGTGCCTTTTCATATATCTATAAATAATAGTATTTCTTGCCCTCTTGTTATCAATGCTCAAATCATCATTTTGTATCACAACTACACCGAGAAGATCATATTAACTTCTCATCACAACAATATCAACTGTAGAATCAACACAATGAATAGTGGCACGAAACCCACACGATCACTCAGTCAATGGCACATAGGAGTTCAATCACACAACACGTCAAGACTAGACATGCTTTCTCCTATTGAATTTATAACACATACAATCAACTAATCAAATCTAACTCAAGTAGACCGTAACCCACCTCAAACATAGAGCTGGAACAATGTGAATCACTCTGCTACAGCTTTTCCCTTCCTTAAAGCCTCGGAACGCTCAAAGTCTAGAAATTAGAATGATCAATGAGTCACACTTACTCTAGTCACAAAATCAATTCAAGAATACCCTTCCCTTTAACCCCCATTCCAATGGGTGAAGGACATCTAGGTGTAAAACAACCTAACAATGGCCTTAGTAACCACTAACAATCAATTCATAACAATAATTAATCAATCACATCAATTACAAGCAGTTTCCATGGTTAAGCTACTAGTTGTATAAAACCCTAAGTCTCAATGCACTTATTTCATGACTCTAATTGTTCAATTCTTGATTAAGAGGAGGTAACCCAAGCCACTAGATGATAAATAAATGATAACAATCATAACCCATCAAGTATAGAAGGTTTGTTAGGTTCTAGGGTTACTACTACTAATTTCACCATTGAAGACCCATAAAAGGGATGATAATCATGAAGATGATACGTAGTGATTGAAAGGGATGGATAAGACTTACCTCTCAAGAATATTCTTGCCCTAGCTTGGAATTTCGCCCTAGGTGCTTGTGGGATATTTTGTGAATAAAGAATTCAGAACTAAGTGTTTAAAATGAGATTACTATTTTCCGTCGACCGCTACAATGGTCATTTCGCCGCTGCGGCGATCTTGCTATAGCGGCCAACTGCCCGCTATAGCGGACCAAAAGAAGTCCGACCTCTGCTATGGCGGTGTCACGACCCAACCGGAGGGCCATGACGGACACCCGGAGCTAACCTACCGGGTACCTCCTAACATATTTTCATAATCACATCTAGGTGAGCCACATGGCTATTTCATAATTACCATGAACTCAAATAACACAAATTTCATCTGAAGTAGGCGCCTTTATATAAATATCATTAACTATGCCCATATATACACAAGCCGACAAGGCTATCAAAATGATATACAAAATATGAGCCAACAAAGCTGAGAGATATCTAGCTATACACATTTTTCTACGAGCCTCTACGAAGAGTATGTAATATCATAAGGACAAGACTGGACCCCACCATGCCCATATATGTACACAAAAGAATAATACCAACTATTGCAGCTCCGAATCAAAAGAGTACTGATATGCAATCACCAGCGAAGCAGCCTAAAGGTCTGGTCTGTCTACCTGTGGGCATGAACACAGCATCCACAAACAAAAGGACGTCAGTACGAATAATGTACTGAGTATGTAAGGCATGAATAGTAACATGATAATAGCATGAAGAATAACATAAGATAGAAAGACCATTTATACCTCTTGAGATGTTCATCATGCTTACCTAACCTTTCTCTAAAGAAAACATTCCATACATATACATATACATATAATGATACCAAACCCGACCATATAGGTTCGGTGTCATCCATACCCGGCCATAACAAGGCTCGGTGTTGTCCTTACCCAACTGTAGTGATGCGTGCGCAATAGATATCATACCCGGCTATATAAGCTCGGTATTATAAAATAGCTATTACACATATGACAAACCTGAATATCCAAAAGGAACATTGTAACTCTATCGGGGTAACATTGAGTCGGTAAGCCCCCGATTTCTATTTTGACATCACTATAGTGATGTCAAAATAGCAATTACACATATGACATACCTGAATATCCAAAAGGAACATTGTAACTCTATCGGGGTAACTTTGAGTCGGTATGCCCCTGATTTCTATTTTGACATCACTATAGTCATCAGCATCATCATCACTATGAAGTGCTTTTATCAATAATATCTTAAGAATCTTGGTAGTCTTGAGCTTCTAACATTCTCTAGAAAGTAGGACATTATGGACATCATAGATGGATTCACGACGAGGAGATCATGCCTTTAGAAAGAAGGGTTAGCCTTACATACCTTTACGTCTTCTTAAAAATCTAACGTTCTCCTACGAATTCCGCAAAATCTACATTCAAGAGGATTCACACTAAGATTAAGTCTTGGAAACACTTCTAAGTCCAAACTAGTGCAATTAATGAGCTAACGAAATTTGGGCAGCATTTCCCCTATTTTGTCAACTTCCACCATATTAAAAATCAACTCCCAAACAACAATAATAACGTTCACAATATCATAATCAAGAAGTCGTATTCAATTGAGTCTAAAATTGACCTAAAATCCCCTTTTCAAGTTTATCTCATAGTCATCTTCTTCACTTCAACATTTATGACTTCTCCACTTTAATTCTTTTCCTTTCCAAGAGTTATTAAACCTCTATATAAACTCAATCATGTAAATAATAGGAAGATCATAGCTTATTATAGAAGAACTTCACCTTCTCCAACTCCTTTCAAGACCAAGTTTGTGACAACTTTGAAGAGAAGTAAGAACAATCACCTTCCATGTATTCTCTTTGGGTTTTGATGTTGATCTTCTCTCTTGATGATATGGAAAGGTTTGGAGTGTTATGTAACCTTTAATAACTCTCAAAAAAGTTCTTTTAATGTGGGGAAATAAGTATGGAAAGTTAGTGTAAAGAATAGGGTCCTTTGGGGTTTAAAAAGGTGTCCAATTCGCCCCACCGCTCCGTGTTGCAGTGAGTATGCGGCCGCATACTCCCTCCACAACATGGGGGTGGTGTTGGGTAGAAATATCACCCAAAATGGGGAGTTTTCGGCCAATATACGGCCCAGCATACTGAGTATGCGGCCGCATATTGCTCCTTTTTCCTCGATTTTGCGAAAATGCGTTCTTTTTTATTCGTTTGACCTCGAATCCTTATGGAACCTTCTTGGCACTTGTGTAAAACTTCATTAACCATCTAAGGGGCCCTATTCCTCCCCCTCAAGGCATTACTAAACAATGTATGACTCAAATATACGAAATCTTTCCAAAACATGACTCAAATTCCAATTCCTTTGACGAGCTTACTTCCACCAATTCAAATGACTCCAAAACCTTAGGGTACGCACTTAAGGTTATCAAATACCCTCCTTAAACTTATAAGGACCTCATATCCACTTTAGTCTCTCATTATTCTACTCATAATGCGAACGACATGAAATTTCTAAGATGTAACATTCCTCCCCCCTTAAGAACATTCGTCCTCGAATGTTAGGTTGTTAGGGATTCTATAAAACTTTCGCCAGAGTTTCCCCTGTAATATGTCACTACCATCCTGTCACAGCAATCCAAAATATATATATCGCCTCATAGGGCTACAACCACAACAACAATAATGGTCACACATGACCAAGAAATCATCGAAACAAAGCATTACATACCTGAGGACAATGGTACCTCTATCTGAATTTCGTCTGGGAGTGGAAATAAATGTGGATACCTGAACTTCATATCTTCTTCAGCTTCCCAAGTCATTTCTTCCCTATTATCGTTTCTCCATAAAACTTTAACTGAAGCTACATATTTGGTTCTGAGCCTCCGAACTTTTCTATCTAGAATAGCAATGGGAATTTCTTCGTAGGATAGTTGCTCGATGACTTGGACATCATCTACAGGTACAATCCTGGAGGGATCTCCAATGCACTTGCGAAGCATCGATACATGGAAAACACTACTAAAAAACTGCCAAAAATCAACGGACAAAAAAACCGACTCCCTGCGTCGGTTTTTTACATTTCTAATTTTTTAAAATTATTTTAATTAGAAAACCGACGGACGACGTCAGTTTTTTTGACAGAATTTTGAAAATATATTTCCGCCAAAAAAAATCAACGTCCCACATCGGTTTTATTAAAACAAATTAATATAAAACCGACGGACGACGTCGGATTTATTTTGAAAAATATTTTAAATAATATCCAATTCAATTTGTTTTTTTTTTAATAATAAACAATTTTTTTTAAGAAACCGATGGATAGGGTCGGTTTCCTTTTCTTTTTTTTTAATATTTTGGGTCAAAATCTGATCAAATGTGCGGGAAAAACCGACGGACATGGTCGGTTTTGTCCGTCGGGTTTTCTTTAAAAACATGCCAGACGGGTTTCATACCCATTTCTTCTCCTCTTCCAAATTAAACTCCCATTCCCCTCAAACCCTAGCTACCCGCCGCCCCCTCCCGTCCGCCCAGCCCCGCCGCCCATTTCCCTACCGCTTGCGCAGCCCGTCCCTACCTACCCCAGACCCGTTTTGAAGTTAATTAATTGAGGTTAGTTTCTCTTGAATTAGGGCTTTTAAAATTCTTTCAATTTTAGTTTTATTTGTAGATTTTAGGCCTAATGCTAATCTATTTAGCTTTGTTAAACATCATTTGCAATGTTATTAATGTTGAATTTGTGAAAGAAATGTAAACTTTATTTGACTAGTTTACTTGTCATTTTTTTTTTTTTTGGCTTGAGATTATGCTATATTTCATGTTCTTTGTCAATGTATTTGTGTTAGCTTAGTTATCATTCTTTGTAATATTATTGATGTTGAATATGTGCAAAAATGTATACTTTAATTATTTGACTAGTTTTTTTTTTTTTTTTTGGATTGTGATTTTTGTTAGAATTCCATAAGTTATTAGAATTGTTATGATCATTCCAAATTAGAATTGGTTGAGATTGTGCTTTTCAAAGTTAGAATTGTTAAGTTATGGTATTTCTATAACCTTAATACTAAAATGTAGATTTTATTTCTCTAGATTTACTTTTCAATTTTTAGAATTGGTTGGAATTGTGCTTTGCAAAGTTAGCATTATTAAGTTATGTTAGAATTATTAAGTTATAATATTTCTATAACCTCAAAACTAAAATGTAGACTTTATTTGACTAGATTTAGAGCCCGTTTGGATTGGCTTATAAGTTGCTATAAGCTCCTTTTCAGTTTTTTTGAGTGTTTGGCTGACCAGCTTAAAGTCATTTTGTGCTTAAAATAAGCCCAAAAAATTAATTGAGTTTGCTTGGCTTAACTTATCTAAAACAGCTTATAAGCCAAAAAAAAAAATAAGTTGGACTACACCAACTCATTTTTTTTGGGCTTATAAGCTGCTTTTTTTAAGCCCATCCAAACAGGCTCTTACTTTTCAATTTTTGGAATTAAAGTTAGAATCCATAAGTTATTAAAGTTAGAATTGTTATTGAGAATTCAAAGTTAGAATTGGTTGGGATTGTGCTTTTCAAAATTATATTAAAGTTAGAATTTATAAATTATTAAAGTTAGAATTGTTATTGAGAATTCAAAGTTATAAGTGGTTGGGATTGTGTTTTCTTAAGTTATATTTTAAGTTAGAATTCTTAAGTTATAATATATTTCTATAACCTCAATAATTTGTGGGTATATTTTTGTAGATGGATCGTATGTGGATGTATAATATGAATAATAGTAACTTGCACCTGCACCTGCTCCTGCACCTGCACCGGCTCCTATACAGGCACCGATACATCATGGTTTACATCCGGGAGATAGAGATGTGATGGGTCGAATTTTCATCGTGCCTGAGGGAGCTGGGTAAGATTGTCTTTTATTAAGTTTTCCTAAAGTTTTTTTTCATCTTAATCTAATATGCATTAAAAAATTTAACTGCAGGTTCTATCCAGATCACGACACTACAAAAGTCTTGCTGGATGTTGTTCGGAGGCTTTATGGCGATCATTTTTATACTTCATGGGGTGAAATCCCATATGATACTCGACAGGCTATGTTTAGAGAGTTTAACGTATGCATCTTACTATACATTTCATAACTTGAATTTACTTTTATATAAATCATCTAACATTAGCTATTTGATTTGCAGATGTATTGTACATGGGATCCAATGGACAATGATAGGGTTGCTGCAAACTTTGAGAGGAAATGGAGTGCAAGGTTGTCTGATTGGTTTTCGAGGGCTAGAAGGTATATGAAGATGCCCCAATGGCTAAACGCTGAACAGTGGGAGAAACTTAAGGCATATTGGCTAACTCCTGAGTTTATTGCCAAGTCTGAGCAGGCAAAGGCTGCCCGTGCATCCCAGAAAGGTGGCTCTTTGCACATTGCGGGTGCAAGAAGTCAGGGGCTCGTGGCTAGGACAATGGTAAGTAATTTTATACTTTTAAAGTTACCTACGATCAATATATCATTATTGAGTTATTAATTTTATGTTTAACTTTTTTTTTTTTTTTTTTGCAGAAAAAAGCTACGGGATAGATGCCAACTCAGGATTAGCTATTCCTAAAGACCCACACAAAAAAAAAAAAAAAAAAAAAGCAGGAGTCGGATCCGACCGGATGGGTTGAGGACAGGGCTCGTAATTCCTATGTAAGTGATAATTTTATTATTTAAGTAATTATATATAAGTTTAATTATGATATATTTGTTATATACTAAGTTTCATTTTTTAATATACAGATGCAATTTATGGATGATGTGGACCAGTTCAGCCAAACTCAGCCTGAGCATCCGAGCCGTCCTCCACCGGAATTAGAGATAGATTTTTGGTGTAGAGAATTTGGGGGAGTACAAAAGGGTAGAGCGTACGGTCTAGGCCCAAGGAACTACTTAAGTCGCCTTCGGTCAGGATTGCGAGGTGAAGGGTCTTCTCGACAAGCCGAGGGAGTTGATGGTGTTCAGGTCGCAGCTATGGCGCAGCAAATTACTGAACTTAATAGGAAATTAGCTGAGACTGAGGAAAAAAGAGTTGAGGAAAGTAACACCATGAAAGCGAGCCTTGAATCGCTTATGGCACAAGTTAAAAGCCACATTGCATGTGGACAATTTGGTGTGCCCCCTTGTCCCCCCCCCCCCCCCCCCCCCCCCCCCCCCCCTTGACCCAGAAGATGATGATGATGGTGATTACGTAGCCCGGACACCGGATGATCAGTTGTAGTAGTTTGGATTTAATAATGGACTTATGTTAAAACTAGATAATGGTACTTTTGGTTGGATATTTAAATATTTCTGAACTTTGAAGGTCTATTTAGATCGTATTTGATGTGTTTAGATATTGTTTGATGTGTTTTATTATTACTAAGGGTGATTTTATCTGTTGTAGCTCTTTTAGAATTGATTTGGAGCATTTTAATGCTAGTTTTGAGCAGCTTTTGGTACTGGTTTTTATGCAAGTGTGGCTGTAGAAAATGCAGGAATTGCATGCAGGAAATTTTCCAGAAAACCGACAGAAAATCGACGCAGTCCGTTGGTTTTCTGGAAATTAATTTTGGAAATTTTCTAGAAAATCGATGGAAAACCGACTCAGTCCGTCGGTTTTCTCGAAATTAATTCTTAAATTTTATGAAAAAACCGACGCACTGTGTCGGTTTTTTATTTAAAATAAAGTTTTTTAAATAAAATACCGATGCAGTGCGTCGGTTTTTTCATAAAATATATATTGTTTTTATATAAGATCAAAAATCAGAAATTAAAAAAACCGACTCAGTCCGTCGATTTTTTTTTTATTTTTTTTAAATTATTAGATGAAACCCGATGGACCACGTAACCGACGCAGTCCGTCGGACAAAACCGACGTGGTCCGTCGGTTTCCAAAAAGCAAGGCTATGTAAACCGACGGACCATAAAGGGTCGGTTTCCCGTCGGGTTTCATTAAAAAAACCGACGCAGTCCATCGGTTTTCGTCGGCGGCTTTTCCCTTTTTTTTTAGTAGTGAAACCGGATGGACTGACTCCAAATTTGAAGGTAGATCTAATTCATAAGTCACCTGGCCTATCTTGCGTACAATCTTATAAGGCCCAGGGCTAAGCTTGCCCTTTTTACCAAACCTCATGACGCCCTTCATCGGTGACACCTTCAATAACACCCAATCATTCACTTGGAACTCTAAGTTTCATCGGCGATTATCTGCATAAGATTTCTGACGACTTTGAGCTGTTAATAATCGATCCTAAATAAGCTTGACCTTTTTCATGGCTTGCTGGATCAAATCTGGCCCTATTAGCTTAGTTTCCCCCACTTCGAATCACCCGATTGGCGATCTATACTTGAGCCCATATAAAGCCTCATACGGGGCCATTTGGATGCTGGAATGATAGCTATTGTTATACGCGAATTCTATAAGCGGTAAGTGATCATCCCAACCACCTCCAAAATCTAACACACATGCCCGTAACATATCCTCAAGAGTCTAAATGGTACGCTCAGCTTGTCCATCAGTCTGTGGATGAAATGTTGTACTGCGACTCACCTGAGTCCCCAAACCTTCTTGGAAGGACTTCCAGAAATCAGCTGTAAACTGTGACCCTCTATCAGAAATAATAGCTACTGGAAAACCATGGAGTCGTACTATTTCTCTGATATAAAGCTTTGCATAATCATCAGCTATGGAGGTAGTTCTGACTGGTAGAAAATAAGCTGACTTCGTAAGTCTATCCACAATTACCCATATGGAATCATACTTCCGCTGAGAACCAGGTAAGCCTGTAATGAAATCCATATTAATCACTTCCCATTTCCAAGTCGGAATATCCATAGCTTACAACAATCCACCGGGCTTTTGGTGCTCAATCTTCACCTGCTGACAGTTAGGACATTGAGCTACGAATTTTGCTATGTCTTTCTTCATTCCGTCGCACCAATATATGGATTTAAGATCATGATACATTTTCGTCGCTCCCGAATGAACAGAATAATGGGAACAATGGGCTTTCTCCAAAATCTGGTGACGTAATCCTGCTACATCAGGAACACATAATCTGCCTCGACACCTGAGAACTTCATCTGCAGAAATTTCAAAGGATGATTTCTTCTTCTGAGGAAGTGTATTTCTGTAATGAACTAATATGGGATCCTCATACTGGCGCTCTTTCACCTCAACTACTATTGATGAAACAGCTGAATTCTGAATAGTAACTCCCATATTGCCTGAGTCCATTACTCGAACTCCTAGGCTAGCTAACTGCTGAAGCTCACGAGCTAACTCTCTCTTCTCTGGCCGAACATCACATAAGCTTCCCATAGATCTACGGCTAAGAGCTCGGCTACGACGTTCACCTTCCTAGGATGATATAGAATGCTAACATCATAATATTTCAACAACTCCAACCATCGCCTTTGCCGTAAATTCAACTCTTTCTGCTTGAAAATATAATGGAGACTCTTGTGATCTGTATAAATATCAGCGTGAACACCATACAAATAATGTCTCCACATCTTCAATGCATGAATCACAGGAGCTAACTCAAGATCATGGGTTGGATAGTTTTTCTCGTGTTTTCGCAGCTGCCTAGAAGCATAAGCAATAACTTTACCATGCTGCATCAATACACAACCTAATCCCACGCCTGAAGTATCACAATATACCACACAGCCCTCCGGTCCTTCTGGAAGTGTCAGAACCGTGGTTGAAGTCAATCTATCTTTCAGCTCCTGAAAACTATGCTCACAAGCATCCGTCCATTGAAATTTAGCTGATTTCTGAGTCAGTATCGTCAATGGTGCAGAAATAGAAGAAAAGCCTTCTACAAATCTTCTGTAATAACCTGCCAAGCCCAGGAAACAACTAACTTCCGTAGGTGTTGTAGGTCTCGGCCAGGTCTTTACAGCTTCAATCTTCTGGGTATCCACCCGAATGCCATCAGCTGTAATAATATGCCCCAGAAAAGTCACAGAATTTAACCAAAACTCACATTTTAAAAATTTGCATATAGTTCCCGGGCCTGAAGAACTCTAAGGACAGTACGTAAATGATATGCATGCTCTGCCTCAGATCGTGAGTATACTAACATATCGTCGATAAACACAATCACAAACAAGTCTAGGAAAGGCCTGAACACATTGTTCATCAAATTCATGAACACTGCCGGTGCATTAGTCAATCCGAACGACATTACCCAAAACTCAAAATAACCATATCTAGTTCCGAAGGCCATCTTTGGAATGTCCTTCTCCCTAACTCTCACCTGATGATACCCGGATCTTAAATCTATTTTTGAGAACCATTTAGCACCCTGCAACTGATCAAATAAATCATCAATTCTTGGAAGCAGATATTTATTCTTGATCGTCACCTTATTCAGCTGCCTGTAATCAATACACATTCACAATGAGCCATCTTTCTTTCTTACAAACAATATAGGTGCTCCCCATAGCGACAAACTAGGCCTAATAAAGCCTTTCTTAAGCAAATCCTTCAATTGCTCCTTCAACTCTTTCAACTCTGCAGGAGCCATTCTATAAGGAGGAATAGATATGGGCTTAGTATCCGGTAGCACATCAATAGCGAAATCAATCTCTCGCTCAAGTGGAAGGCCTAGAAGCTCGTTTGGAAACACATCCGGAAACTCATTCACCACAGGGACAGATTGGAGAGTTGGCGATTTTGCTTCTATATCTTGAACCCGGACTAAATGATAAATATAACCTTTAGCAATCATCTTCCTTACCTTGAGATAGAAAATAAACCTACCTCTCGGAGACGCCGTATTTCCCTTCCACTCTAAAACTGGTTCTCCCAGAAATTGGAAACGAACCATTTTTGTTCTACAATCAACATTGGCATAACAAGAAGCCAATCAATCCATACCCATAATGACATCAATCATTTTCAGTTCATATAGATCAACCATAGTACGACGGTCACAAATCACAACCACATAATTTCTATATACCCGACTAGCTATCACTGGGTCACCGATGGGTGTGGACACTTCAAAAGGCTTAATTGGCTCAGGTTTCACCCCAATATGATCAGCAATATAAGGAGTAATATATGACAATGTAGAACCTGAATCAATCAATGCATACACATCATGAGAAGATACCGATAATATACATATGACAACATCGGGGGAGGACTCTAGATCCTGTCACCGAGCCAGTGCATAAATACGGTGCTAAGAACCACTCGAACTGGGCGCTCCTCCTCTGCCCCCAATCACGACCTACTAGTGTCTTTGAGCCCTCCCCAGAGGGTGTATAGATGATGAAAAACCAGCTGCTGACCCTGTGGGCTGAACCATACCCCTACCACCTCGGAACGGACGCTCCTGTATAATATGGCCTGACTGGCCGCAAGCATAGCAAACATCCAAACCTAATCGGCACTGTCCCCAATGTAGCTTATCGCAAAGAGTGCATCGTGGTGAAGGTGGTCTCATCTGGCCTGAATCGCCCCTATACTGAGAACCCGAAGCTCTGAAACTCTGACCCGATCCGGAGCGAATAGGGCAATCAATTCTCTGACCGGTAAATCCTGGAGGTGCATTAGTCGCTGAATGGCCTGAGTGTCTAGAATACTACTGCCTCTGACCCCTTCTAAGCTCACTAACAGGACCTGAGGATCTGGCCCTCTTGCTATAACCCCTATCATACTCACGCTCATCCCCCCGTTGTTGCTTCCACTCTTCCAAATTCTGGGCATGGGCCTGGATGCGAGAGATATCCATATCATCCTGAAGTGAAGCCGTCAAACACTCATCCATCAAATGTGTCCCTAAGCCATTCACAAACCGGTGCACACGATCTCCCATATCAGCTACCATGGCCAGAATATATCTAGCCAAAGAATTAAAACGGAGGCTATACTCTAAGGCACTCATATTTCCCTGTCTAAGATTCAGGAACCTGTCAGCTCTATCCCGTCGAACCTCTGGCGGCAAATAGTATCGGAGGAAAGCATCCACAAACTCTTGCCATACCGGCGGGGGTGCATTGACTCCTTTAGAAGACATCCAAATCGTATACCAATGAACCGCAACATCCTGTAATCTATAGGAGGCCAACTCTACCGACTCAACATCTGAAGCATGTATTATCCGCAATGTTCTCAACATTCCATCTATAAACCTCTGCGGGTCCTTATCCGGTTTTGACCCAAAGAATTCTGGAGGGTTCAAACTGATAAAATCACGGGCTCTAGCACCTTACCGTTAGGCCTGAGCGGCAACTAACTGAGTCAGCAAATGGATGGCCTCTTTCACCTCTTGGGTTAAGGCATCTGGTGGAGGAACTGGGGGTGCTGGAGCTGGAGCTGAGGCTCCTTCATGCTCTTCTGAAGCAGGCGGTGAGTGATAGGACTGAGATGGAACCTCATTATGAGACTCACCCTTCCCTATATCTGTTGGCGGCACCTGGTCGGTTCTCCTACCTGCCACTGTCTTGCCCTTTTGGGTTGCTGTAGCTTTTCTCTTTACCGGCATCACTGAAAACATAGCACACGGTTAAGAAAAGGGAAATTCTTATATCCTGGCTCTATCGCACAATCTATGATGAGGAAGAAGGTCATTCATTCCTAAATGCCTGCAGCCTCCTGTTCACACCCATAAACAAGACTCCACTGGACACGGCTCGTAGACACACTCTAGGACGAATTGCTCTGATACCACTTTTGTCACAACCCAACCGGAGGGCCATGACGAGCACCCGGAGCTAACCTACCGGGTACCTCCTAACATATTTTCATAATCACATCTAGGTGAGCCACATGGCTATCTCATAATTACCATGAACTAAATAACACAAATTTCATCGGACATAGGCGCCTTTATATAAACATCATTAACTATGCCCATATATACACAAGCCGACAAGGATATCAAAATGATATACATAATATGAGCCAACAAAGCTGAGAGATATCTAGCTATACATATTTGTCTTCCAACCTCTACGAAGAGTATGTAATATCATAAGGATAGGACAGGACCCCGCCATGCCCATATATGTACACAAAAGAATAATGCCAACTATTGCAGCTCCGGATCAAAAGGAGCACTGCTATGCAATCATCGACGAATCAGCCTAAAGGTCTGGTCTGTCTACCTGTGGGCATGAACACAGCGTCCACAAACAAAAAGACGTCAGTACGAACAATGTACTGAGTATGTAAGGCATGAAGAATAACATGATAACAACATGAAGAATAACATAAGATAGAAAGACCATTTATACCTCTTGAGACGTTCATCATGCTTACCTAATATCTCTCTAAAGAAAACATTCCATACATATACATATACATATAATGATACCATACCCGACCATATAGGTTCAGTGTTATCCATACCTGGCCATAACAAGGCTCGGTGTTATCCGTACCCAACTGCAGTGGTGCGCGCAGTAGATATCATACCCGGCTATATAAGCACGGTATTATAAAATAGCTATTACACATATGACATACCTGAATATCCAAAAGGAACATTATAACTCTATCGGGCTAACATTGATTCGGTAAGCCCCCGATTTCTATTTTGCCATCACTATAGTCATCATAATCATTATCATCATCACTATGAAGAGCTTTTATCAATAATATCTTAAGAATCTTGGTAGTCGTGAGCTTCTAACATTCTCTAGAAAGTAGGACATTATGAACATCATAGATGGATTCACGACGAGGAGATCATGCCTTTAGAAAGAAGGGTTAGCCTTACATACCTTTACGTCTTCTTAACTATCTAACGTTCTCCTTCAAATTTCTCAAAATCTACATTCAAGAGGATTCACACTAAGGTTAAGTCTTGAAAACACTTCTAAGTCCAAACTAGTGCAATTAATGAGCTAACGAAATTTGGGCAGTATTTCCCCTGTTTTTTCAACTTCCATCGTATTAAAAATCAACTCCCAAACAATAATAATAACATTCACAAAATCATAATCAAGAATTTATATTCAATTGAGTCTCAAATTGACCCAAAATCCCCTTTTCAAGTTCATCTCATAGTTATCCTCTTCACTTCAACATTTATGACTTCTCCACTTTAATTCTTTTCCTTTCCAAGAGTTACTAAACCTTTATATCAACTCAATCATGTAAATAATAGGAATATTATACCTTATTATAGGAGAACTTCACCTTCCCCAACTCCTTTCAAGGCCAAGTTTATCACAACTTTGAAGAGAAGCAAGAACAAACACCTTCCATGGATTCTCTTTGGGTTTTGATGTTGATCTTCTCTCTTGATGATATGGAAAGGTTTGGAGTGTTATGAAACCTTCATGAACTCTCAAGAAATTTCTTTTGATGTGTGAAATAAGTATGGAAAGTTAGTGTAAAGAATGGGGTCCTTTGGGGTTTAAAAAGGTGTCCAATTCGCCCCACCGTTCCGTGTTGCGGTGAGTATGGGGCTTAGCATACTGAGTATGCGGCCGCATACTCCCTCCACAACATGGGGGTGGTGTTGGCAGAAATCTCACCCAAAATGGGGAGTTGGCGGCTAATATGCGGCCCAGTATACTTAGTATGCGGCCGCATATTGGTCCTTGTTCCCCGGTTTCGCGAAAATGAGTTCTTTTCGATTCGTTTGACCTCTAATCCTTATGGAACCTTCTTGGCACTTGTGTAAAACTTCATTAACCATCTAAGGGGCCCTATACCTCCCCCTCAAGGCATTACTAAACAATTTATAACTTAAATGATACGAAATCTTTCCAAAACATGACCCAAATTCCAATTCCTTTGACGAGCTTACTTCCACCAATTCATATGACTCCAAAACCTTAGGGTACGCACTTAAGGTTATCAAATACCCTCCTTAACCTTAATCGGACCTCATATCCACTTTCGTCTTGCATTAGTCTACTCATAATGCGAACGACACGAAATTTTCAAGATGTAACAGGCGGACCATATCCCGCCACAGCAGACACATGGATCAGGATTGACCGCTTGCGTCGAGAGGCCTGCTACTACAGCGGTACAACCCCCACCACGGAGGTACTACTGAGGCAGTGAGTACGAAATTTTGCCCAGTTTTTCACTCTATCACCCAACATTTCATTCGAGGCCTCACAAACATAAACAAACATGCACATAGACATAAAAACACCATACGAATCCACCCGTGGCCTCGGAATTCCCAACGGAGCTCTAATTCTCTACGTCACCCCCGATGGACTCAACACAATCAAACAATAATCACACACAAGTCAAGTTTTCAGTTCTTAGACTTATACAATCGAGTTTCTATTAGCTCGTTCTACCCTTGGGAAGGTTCTATTTGGTGGGGTGATCCTATATTTCCCGTAATGACCGGAAGGGTCGTTACAAATGTATACAAAGACAGTGTAAACAACTGATGTGAGTAGTGGCTTTTTTCTCAGGGGTTACTTATAAGAATTAAGATACTCATCCTTTATTGCAAAACTGAATAACAAGAGAAAGCGGCGAATAAATTATGAGTCAAGAGGCCTCTTTTACTTTTTATTTCTTTTTGTTGCAAAGCTTCCAACAAGAGTGGATAAGAGAGAGGTGTTGGATTGTGGTTAGGCTCCCGTTCTTGCAATTATTACAATTTAATTTATTTATATATAGTAGATGTTGAACCCCTTGACTTCTTCGTGTGTTTACTTCTTTATATTTTTTAACCCCATTAGTAAAAATCCTGGCTCTGCCGCTGACTGTCTTACAGCATGTATATGTAGGGGCGGACGCACGTGCAGTGAAGGGATGTCACCCGACACGGCTTCATTGGAAAAATTTATGAAATACACATACAAACAATTATAAAAGTAATAGTATAGGATTAAATGACACCACTTGACGAAGTGTGTCGCGTGGACTGATGGTTAGAAACGCTTGTTTTGCATGCCTACGTTGCTGGTTCGAAACTGGTTGTCAGCTCCGCACAATCTTATTAAGATTTTGTTAAAAGTATATATAGAGGGTTCCAAAGGATCGTTCCCTGTCCTCCTTTGTGCTTAAAATCATTAAAACATTCCGGCAAAGGCATGTTAGACCTAAGATTTTGTTAAAAGTATATATAGAGGGTTCCAAAGGATCGTTCCCTGTCCTCCTTTGTGCTTAAAATCATTAAAACATTCCGGCAAAGGCATGTTAGACCTTGTCATCACAAGTAATTAATTCAAATCTAAACTTTTAAAAAACATTACTCTTTCTTTCACGAAAAAAGAAGAAGAAAATTACTCCTTTTTTTTGTCACTATTAACTTGATGAGTTTAATGGGTTAAAAATTTAATACTTGTTGAAATTTTGTGTATATATATATATATACCGGGAGAGCACTAAGGCTACATCTTATTCCATTAATGGTCACTTGTTTAAATGTCGACACCGCTTACAGAAAATCCTGCGTATGCCACTCTGTATATGTATATGATCATGCAAACTTCACCAATATTCTATTTTATTACTATTTAAACTCAAAACAAAGGATCTTAATTTCAGTGATATGCATGGACTAAATTTAGGAACTCGTTTGGAACCTATATATTACACATATTTGTTTGTTTCGGCCTAAACTGCATTCACACAATTTTCGGAAAGGTTTTAGAGAATTATACTTAGAATCTTTTTGAACAAAAACATGTGTGAATAGTGAATAGTTCTAACTTATGAATATTTTGTGTGTTTTCAAAAAACATTTTAGAAAAAATGTGACAAAGCTGTTTGCTGTTCGTCTGGAACGTTTTTATTGAGTTGAAGGTTGGGGGTTTGGGGGGGGGGGGGGGGGGGGGCAAAAGTTAGCCAAGTTTTTTCAGAAAAATTCTGCAAACAAACAGTTCTAATATCTAACGCACGAAATAGTCAACATTCAATCAAAATAACCAAACTTGTTTTCTTGTAAAGAATATGAAAAGCACAAAAACCCGCAGGTGGAGACGACAGTGGGGACAACTTATCATTTTTAATTAAGGTGGCTACATGGATAAATACCACTTATATGTTCATGATGTGGACTTAGCCCTTAAAGTATGTCCTTTTGCATTATACAAACCGCCTTTTCTTCTTTTTTAATTGTCACTTTGAATCAAATAGTACAACATAATCTAATTGATTTAAGAATAATTTGGACGGGATATGATCGAGCAGCCTGATTTTCTCAAACAAGAAACAAAAACAGAAGAAGAAACGATAATTATATTGAAGTCATGTTAGACTCCAAGGAGTGCATCTACTAGCTACACGACGATTTACAGCTAGCTAGAAATGGATAGAAGTAAAATGACAAACCAAAAAGGGTGTGTGTATATATAGGAACATTTCTACAGTAATTGTTTATTTTAATTCATTTTCCTAGACAAAATTATTATACTAAGTGCTAATAATTTTATTTTAATTTTCTTGAAGTTGTGATAATTTATGTTACTTTTTATTTTTGTTTAAGGGGCAAATGTGCAAATATACCCCTCCACTTTGCGATTTAGAGCAGATATACCCTTCGTTACAAAAGTGGTGTATATATACCCCTGCTGTTACAAAATGGTGCAAATATACCCCTGCCGTTACAAAATGGTGCAAATATACCATTTTTTGGCTGACGGGGTTTTCTTAAAAAAATCATTTAGGTTATTTTTTTAATTAAAAGAAATGTCACGTGACTTTTAAAAAAAGTCTACCCAATTTGTTTTTGAGTAGTCATATTTTTCTAAAGCCACATAGTAATTTGTTTTCTGATGGGTCAGGTCTAGTTCATTTAAAAAAATGGGTAGACTTTTTTTTTTTAAAGTCACGGAGATATTTTTTTAAATGAACCATACCCGACACACCAGAAAAAAATTACCAAGGCTTTAGAAAAATATTTCTACTAAAAACAATAGGTAGACTTTTTTTAAAGTCACGTGGCATTTTTTTTAATTATAAAATAACCTAAATGATTTTTTTAAAAAAAACTCTCATCAGCGAAAAGGGTATATTTGCACCATTTTATAATGGCAGGAGTATATTTGCACCATTTTGTAACGACAGGGGTATATATACACCACTTTTATAACAAGGGGTATATATACTCTAAATCGCAAAGTTGAGGGCTATATTTGCACCTTTGCCCTTGTTTAAGAATGAATGGAGCTCATGTTATAGTAAAGTAATATAAGACATGAATTGTTTATTAATTCTAGAAAGCATAAATTATAAACTTGGAAGCAATTATCAGCACCTATTGGAATTTATCCTAGTGGTGCGACTTCGTTGAGCTGTTTCATTTTCTAGACTCATTTATTTGTATTGGGCTCGGCCCGCTTATGTATTTTTTAGTTGTTGACTTGAGTCCAAGATAGCAGGCCCAAATATTTTGTACAAACTGAACATTTCATTTTCTTCTCTTACACATAATAAAATTTCTCTCTCTTCTCTCCTCTTTGCACCGACTTAACCATATTTGTTTTCTCGATATTTCACCATGGATTGAGCAAATTAACATGGTATCAGAGCTCAAATCCTTATAGATTGGAATATTAGCTATCGAGCGATCTTACCCTCATTCGAGTCTGTTAGGTTTTTCGATTTCTCTTTGTTCTCCACTGCAAATTCGGCGTACTCCGTAGTGGTTATGGTGGTGCTCATTTTTTTTATTACATCTCCAGTGTTTTTCGAATGATATTTTTGGTTTCTTTTCGCATTTTGCTCAAGGTTTTCAGTTCGAGTGATTTTTGTGGGAAAATCTAGGGTTTCTTCGACAAATTTGAGTGTTTTTGCCGTGATTTCTGTTATCAAGGTCGTTGTTCCTTCCGGTGACGCAGGAAAGTGGTATTTGACTGCTAGTTTTGTTTCCGCTTACATATCTTGTTTTAGGATTTTTTTAGTTGTTGTAAACTTTGCGAGAATGCCTAACGATAATTCCGATAACAATTCTTCTTCGCCTGCTAACCCTACAAATACTGCTACTCCATCTCGTGCTGCCTTTCATGAGGATGACTACACTCATCCCTGTCACCAGCTCTATGTTCATCCTTTGGATGTGCTAGGAGCCTTTTTGGTTTCGGTGTTGTTTGATGGATCTGGATATAGGAGCTGGAGACGTAATATTCTAGTTGCCCTCTCGGTTAGGAACAAGTTAGACATGATCGATGGGACTTCTCGAGAAGCCTTCTCCAAGCTCTGCCTTAGCCAGGCAATGGCAAAGGTGCAATGACTTAGTGGTCTCTTGGTTGACTAATTCTCTTACAAAAGACATAGGTCGTAGTGTTGAATACTTAGAGTTTCTTAAGGACATTTAGGCTGAACTAGAGGATAGGTATGGAAAGGCTGATGCTGCTAGAGTTTTTGAACTTAAAAAAGACCTAACACACATATCTCAAGGTTCACTTAACATAGCTTCCAGTTTAACAAACTCAAGCAACTCTGGGATGAGATTACTGCACTTTCCTTCAGTGGTGTGAACTCTTATTCTTGTGGATATCACAAAGGTGTGAATGTGCAGAAGGTCTATCAGTTCCTGGGTTTGAATGACACTTATGTTCAAACCAGAAGCAATATTCTCATGATTAAGACTTTCCCATCAGTAAGCACTGTCAATAGCATTTTACTATATGATGAGAAACAAAGGAAAATCTCAACATCATCACAGTTCCCTACTATATCTGTACCTTTCACTGCTGGGACTTTTAGGCAACCCTTTACATCTAAGGTTAACTTTAACCCTCAAGCCAGCCAGGCTTTTCTATCCAAGGCCAACTTTGACCCTCAAAAGGACCTCCTCTTCTGAAAATACTGTAACAAGACTTGTTACACTATAGACTCTTGTTATAGGTTGAATAGGTTCCCACCAGACTTCAAATTCACCAAGGGTGGTCCCAAAAAGACCATTGCTCTTACTGAGACTCAGTCTTCTAAGTCTGATCTTGCCATAGTTCCTACTAGTGCTACATATCCATATATGATTCCTGGTCTAAACAAAGATCAGCATTCTCAGTTGATGATGTTATTCTAACATGCTCACCTCAATATTATTGCTTCTGGGAATGTTGCCACATAGTTTCTGCTAATTTTGCCGGTTTCAGAAAGTGTTTCTCTCAAATCTTGTTTGCTTTCCCGAGTAGATAATTTTGTTTGGATTATACATTCCGAAGCTTCTGATCACATGACCTCTCACAAAGAATTACTTTTTAACCTACA
Source organism: Lycium barbarum (assembly GCF_019175385.1). Classification (NCBI taxonomy): domain Eukaryota; kingdom Viridiplantae; phylum Streptophyta; class Magnoliopsida; order Solanales; family Solanaceae; genus Lycium; species Lycium barbarum. Next base: position 44,079,708 of record NC_083347.1, on the reverse strand, counting down.
TCCTTTACCTGTTTCATGCTTTGTATCTCTTCCAAATAGGTACAAAGTAAAGGTGACTAGTGTGGGTTCTTTGACTTTATTTCCAACTCTCACACTTCATCATGTACTGTACATACCTACTTTTTAGCATAATCACATTTATGTTCGCAAGTTGCTTGAACAACTTGATGGTTTTATACTGTTTACCAAGATACTTTGTATCATACAGGCCCCTTCTCTGAAGATGCCTGTGGTACTTGGTAGATTGGCTCAGGGTTTGTACAAGCTGCTACTACCTCCTACTGCATCCACACCAACTTCAAGTTATGTGTTTCTTGTACTTCTGATTCTCTATGTTCTATCTATGTTTACTTCCTCTTCTAATACTGCTTGTATTTCTGATCTTAATAAAATGGATGTGGTTTGGCATTATAGACTCGGTCATAATCCTTTCTGTAGGATGAAAACTATACCAACTCTTACTTCCCATGTAAAGCTTTCTCACAAACAATATTACCTTATTAGCACAATCAAAACCACTCATCCTTTTCAATTAATCCATGTTGATACTTGGGTCCTTATCACACTCCCACTTATGATGGTTCTAAATATGTTTTAACTATAGTTGATGAATTTTCTAGGGCCACTTGGACCCATCTCATGGGTTCCAAAATCAATGCTTTTGACCTTCTCAAGTCTTTTATTGCTATGACTGAGACACAATTTGTCACACCCCATTCCTGATAGGGCATGACGGGCATCCGACTCTCATTAGAGCCGAGCGAACCCTCAGACATTTGCTCTATCAAGACCTGTCATTTCCAAACTTTTAAGAACATAAAACTTTTCAAAAAAAAAAGAAATCATCTAAAATACATGCTCCTTTAAAGTACACAAATGGTTCAGCTGACATCACTCTGTCGACATCTCGACAAACGTACCACAGGACACTGTCTGCAAAGTCTCTAATATAGACGAAATACCATAACGTAAGTACTCTGACTCGGCAACACTCCGGAAGGAAATGGAGCTCACCAATTCAGCTGGAACATCTTCTAGCAATATCCTCTACTCATCTGTATACACCTGTGCGGCATGAAACGCAGCCCCCGAAGAAAGGGGGTCAGTACGGAATATGTACCGAGCATGTAAAGCAATACTGAATCATAGCATAAGGAAAGTGCAGCAGTAAACAAGTTTAGAAATCAAACTGTAAGTAACCTGAAACAGCATTTTGAACCATGTCCTGTGGCCTTTACACAAATTCTAGCATACACAATAAAGTATATAATATTCTACTCATAGCCGCTTCCGGCATAGTAACACAATAGTCCCTTCGAACGGCCGCTTCCGGCATAATGATGATGGTCCCTTCGGGCAGCCGCTTCCGGCTTAATAATGATTATGGCCCCTTCGGGCAGCCGCTTCCGGCTTAATAATGATGATGGCCCCTTCGGGCAGCCGCTTCCGGCTTAATAATCATAATGGCCCCTTCGGGCAGCCGCTTCCGGCTTAATAATCATAATGGCCCCTTCGGGCAGCCGCTTCCGGCTTAATAATGATAATGGCCCCTTCGGGCAGCCGCTTTCGGCTTAATAATGATAATGGCCCCTTCGGGCAGCCGCTTCCGGCTTAATAATAATAATGGCCCCTTCGGGCAGTCGCTTCCGGCTTAATAATGATAATGGCCCCTTCGGGCAGCCGCTTCCGGCTTAATAATAATAATGGTCCCTCCGGGCAGCCGCTTCCGGCTTAATAATGATAATGGCCCCTTCGGGCAGCCGCTTCCGGCTTAATAATGATAATGGCCCCTTCGGGCAGCCGCTTCCGGCTTAATAATGATAATGGCCCTTTTGGGCAGCCGCTTCCGGCTTAATAATAATAATGGCCCCTTCGGGCAGCCGCTTCCGGCTTAATAATGATAATGGCCCCTTCGAAGTCAGATCACCCGAAAACGTTCCCTTAAATCGTCCTTTTGGAGGGCCTACACTCATATTCGACTTAAGGGTCCTTCTTAGGACTTGCTCCACATTCCATGTACTACCCATATGTCCCATCATATGTCTCTTGCAAAACTCCGACGTGTGGGCCCCACTTAGCGTGCCGTAACAAGAATTTCTCATTAAGTGCCATATAAACCAATTCACCCCATATGGTCTCCAAATGTCATATATAGGTTGTTATTACATTCTTATCATATAACCTTCATCCCGAACTTGGTCCCTGAAATTGCTCAGCGTGTTCGCGCCTCATGGTGGCGCGTTCGCGCTGTGTTGGCCCTTGGCCTTCTGCGCGTTCGCGCCACTCCCTGGCGCGTTCGCGCAGACCATTTTCCTGGTCTGCCAGCCCAACTTGCAACGTTCATATCTCCTTACCCTGATGTCCGATTGAGGAGCGTTTTGTTGCGTTGAAGACTAGACTTCCCGAACTCCACTTCAGACTTTCATTCCACTAACTATGCTAAAAGATATTCTTTCTCCCGGTTAGACCAAAACCTCTGTACCAACCTTGCCTAACTTTCCTTCAAAGCCTCAGAAGCTTAAGTTCCTTAGTTCGCTTGTTCTTCAATCCTTTCATAGCTTACTATATGAACTTAAATCGTTATAGCCATAAGTTAAACACATATAAGCTCGAATCTCAACATACGAAACTGCGGGGTGTAACACAATTTAACTTGAAAGTCCAAACTGTTAGAAGTGATAATGCTTTAGAAGTAGGTTCTAGTATTGTTGGTTCCTTCGTCTTCTCCCAAAGGAAATAATACATCCAACTACTTGTCCACACACCTCGCAACAGAATCGGGTGGTAGAAAAGAAGCACATGCATCTCCTTAAGACTGCAAGAGCTCCTCTATTCCAGTCTCATCTCTCTATTAAATTTTGGGAGAATTGTATTTTGACTGCTACATACCTCATTAATAGGTTTCCATCCAGCTTATTAAAAGATAAAAGTCCTTATGAGGTGGTCTATCTCAAAACACCTACTTATTCACACCTAAAAGCTTTAGGTTGTCTTTGTTATTCCAATGTCCCTAAGGTTCATAGGGATAAATTTCAGCCTAAGGCTATTCCTTGTGTCTTTATAGGGCATCCCTTTGGCAAGAAAGGATACAAGTTAGACAATCTACTTACTCATTCATATTTTGTATCAAGAGATGTTTCCTTTCATGAACACATTTTTCCTTTTGACAAAAATCTTTTCACTTCTCCTTCAGTCACTCCTTTTCCTCTTCCTGTAGTTTTTAAAGATTCTATTCCTTCCATTTCCCCTATTGTACCTCTTATACATTCATCCCCACCAGTGCCTCCTCCATCTCCACCAGTGTCTCCTTCATCTCCTTTGCCTCCTATGCCTCCTCCTTCACCAATTCCTCCCCCACCTCTTGTCCTTCCTCAGAGAAAATCTTCCTGACTCCACAAACAACCCTCATATCTCCATCAATATGATTGCAACTCTTCTTTAGTTAGCTCTATGCCTGTTGCTTCAAACTTTAATCTTACTTGTGCAAAGCATCCTATTTTTGAGCCTACCACTTACTCTCAAGCAGCTACTGCCCCTGAGTGGCAAGTTGCCATGAGAGCTGAATTTGATGTTTTGGATGCCAATAGAACTTGGGATATTGTTGAGATGCCTGCAAGGAAGAAACCAATTAGTTGCAAATGGGTTTATAAGGTTAAATATAAGGTTGATGGTAGTTTAGAAAGATACAAAGCAAGATTAGGAGTTAGGAGTGATACTCAGGTGGAGGGTGTACATTTCACTGAGACTTTCTCTCCTGTTGTGAAATTATCTACTGTCAAGGCCTTGATTGCCATTGCAGTCAAACAAAAGTGGCCTTTGTTCCAACTAGATGTCAATAATGCCTTTTTACATTGGGACTTGGATGAAGAAGGCTTCATTAAGTTACCTCCTGGCCTCTCTGTTCCTACTCCTTCTGTTTCTTTGCTCTGCAAATTGAGAAAATCACTTTATGGGTTAAGACAAGCTTCTAGGCAATGGTATGCCAAGTTGTCTGAGGCACTTTGCTTTAGGGGATATTCTTCATCTTTAAATGATTATTCACTCTTCTCTAAGGGTTCTGGTCAGTCTCTTGCTTTATTGGTGGTTTATGTGGATGATATTATCCTTACGAGTACTGATTTGTCTGAGATTTCTGCCCTCAAAAGTTTCCTTCATGATTAGTTCAGGATCAAAGATTTAGGCTCCCTAAATTACTTCTTGGGCATTGAAGTCTTGTCCTCTGAATTTGGTGTTCTTCTTCATCAAAAGAAGTTTATTCATGACTTTTTACATCAGTTCAATTGCTTTGACTGTTCACATGTTGTGCGTCCTTTGGAGCTGCATGAAAAATTGTTGGCTGGTACTGAGAATCCCTTGCCTAAGCTTGAGGACTATAGATGTTTGATTGGGAAATTGAACTTCCTCACTCATACGAGACCTGATCTTTGCTTTGTTGTGCAACATTTAAGCCAATTCATGCAACAACCATTTGTTCCTCATATGAAGGCAGCCTCGCATGTTCTCAGATACCTCAAGGGAACTCCCGACCTTGGTTTATTTTTCAACGATTCACCTGATCTTTCCCTGCAAGTTTTTTGTGATAGTGACTGAGAGGTTCTTGTCCAGACAGCAGAAAATTTGTTACAGATTTTTGCCTTCTCTTGGGTGGCAGTATTGTGGGTTGGAAGTCCAAGAAACAACTTGTTGTATCTCTATTCTCGCTAAAGCTTAGTACAGGTCCATGAGCAATGCAGCAGCTGAGATAACTTGGCTTTCCAGACTTCTTTCTGATTTTGGTGTTTCTGTTTCCTTGCATGTTCCCTTGTATTGTGATAATCAATATGCTATTTACATTGTGTTACAGTTCACATTTCGCGGGTGGGGTTAGCGCTCGGAAAGCTACTAGGAGGTTGTTGGCGCTCTTTCGAATTTTGTTTAGAAAAAGAGTCGCCACCTAATTTATGGGTAAATTAGGAAAACCTGGTTCAAAGGATTTATTCAAATGCCGTGAAAAAAAATCCTTTGTGACCAAAGTTCTATGTAAGGGTTTTGGTGATCCCTTAGGAAAAATTTTAAGCACCCTAGTATTAAGGATCTGTAGAATACGATTGACCTTCGAGCTTCAATGTATGATTTTGTATGAACTGTTTATGTTTCATTTAGTTTCCTGTATAAAGTACTGTCATGGCATATCATTTTTGTTTTGAAAAAGAGTTTAATAAATTCCTTTTAAATAAGGGTATTTAAGTTTGGATTTAAAGATATCCAGATTAAAATACTGTCCTTTTACGTATAAGGATGATATATCGAGATATATCGAGAATATCCCGTCTAAAACAATGCCATGTTTTATATGTATAGGAAATGTATACTTATATATATATTTCTTTTATTTCATACGTTGTCCACATTGATACTTTCCGATCAACCGTATGGCACCCGAATACCTTTTCTTCTAAAAACTCTTAATCATAAGTGCCTTTTATTGATTTTGAGTTAATCCGTTCAGGTTTTTTCCATGAAAACATTTTAATCCTTATATTTATTAATGTGTGGGCTTTGGACCCAAGAATCCGTTTTGTTTAAGTTAGGGCCTGGCCCAAAAGCTATTTCATTCGTCCAGGTGGCCTCTAACCCGAAAGCTGTTTGTTTATGTCTTGTTCAAAATTGGTGGGCTTGGCCCAAAATCTCCTCTAATTTCCGCTTGAATTATGGGCTTTGTCTATGTCCAGAAAGTGTTTCTCATATCCGCAAAAAATTGATTTCATACTTGGTTTTAAAGAGAAACTGTTTTAAGTTTATATTGAAAAGTTATTGTCAACTGCACTTGAAAATGAGTTTGTGATGTTGAAAAGAGTTAGTTTCGTATTTAAGCATATGTTTTAAAAATTAGTTTCGCTTATTACTCGTCAAATTCCAGAAAAAGGAAGGGTTCTATCCCGAGTTTTGAAAATCGTTTGAGGGTGCCTAAAGTAAAAAACTAAATGACATAAGCGTCGTTGTCCTAAGACGGATAGTTCATACCATAAAGGGTTTCAATAATATAATGTGTTTTTACAATCAATCAAATACAACAAGTACATTTACAAGTGAAAAAATGCAGAAAATTAAAGAGGAGGTTAGGCTAGGGGCGTACGAAGCCCCTAGTTAACTATTTTTACCCATGGTTAGGCCTTCTATGCTTTGCTATATCTCCGGGATGAGTGTAGCAAGTGGCCAGGGAAGGTGAAGAGAAGGAGAAAAGGGGAAAAAGGTTAGAAATATTTTGTTGTACTTATCTTTATAAAAATGAACTAAGGCAAGCATATATACATGTATATCATACCTATATAAAAGTATCAGATTGAGACAGTGGCAAATCGAATCCAGGAAATGGGCCTAGCAAGCCCAATCACATACGCATATCTTAAACTCCTACTCAGGCTGAGGAAACAAGCCCTTATCCCCTGGTATTAGCCCAAGGCTGAATAGGCCTTTCTATATCCATTTGGAAGTCTGGACATTATACTCACGCTGACAGATTCCATATGTTAAGGCCCATAAGAATCCTATTTGATTTTAACTTTATATACACTCACATGCATATGATATACCATCTGATGTACATTTGACATGCATATCAGATGTGTATACCTGGTATACATCTGATAAAACCAATTATTACCTACATAAAAGACTAAGTCATGTAAAGCTCATGTATATATCATGTGTACGCCCTTATTTTTTAAAATTTAAGTAATTAACTAACCCGCCTATTTCAACTAATCTAATTCAAACTCTTTTTATTATCCTGATTAAATTACATTAGGCTGGGTCAAAACAACTCTAATCCCTCCAAGTATCACCTTATTCCTATGGTTCAATTAGCATTATCAGTCATTAACTTAAGTTGACTGTACGGAGTTGGGTTGCAAGCAACTCCAAGTTTTTTCCAAGTTTCCTTTAAGCCTTAGACTCTATTAACCACCTAATCAATTCACATTTATCACCCTGATGCCAAACAAGACCTAAGTCCTAATTTAGACTCCAACATAACCAACAGGATGCCCAACATACTTCAGAATTGCATAGTGTGAATATACAATCTCAAATGAGTCAAACAGGTCCCTAAGCTTGATGCGAGTTACCACAACAACAACTATGTCATATAATAAGGCTAAACAGGTGAACACAAGCTCAAATAGGTATCATAACATATATTCAGACATTCAGCTACCAACAGGGGCGCTCAATACCCTTTTTTGCTATGTAAAGACATAACGCCATGACATGAACAACAGGAGAAGACCTTGAATCAACCCACAGACCTATGTTGAACTGAGGTTAAATCTGCATAAGACTCTTACTACCATTTTTCCATGTTTTTGGAGATCAGACACTATAAGTGAATTAGGACCAACCTTATTGGAAAAAAAAATCATTTGAAAACCATCTTAAGGGAAACAGATTCACTTCTTGGACCAAATCCCTTGTTCTAATTAGAGAAAGAATCAGGTTAGTGCATGAGTGTAGTAAGTTTCACCCTATGAATTTGCAGGGCCTGTCATGACAAACTTTTTTTTTTTAGATAAAGCATTACTTGAATCAAGTTATACTTGATTCTTTCCAGATCTCTTTCTCTCCATAGTGTCTTTAAAAAGAATTCCCATGTCAAGTGGCTTATAAAATGCTCATTCATATACATGAACCCCTCATACTATCATTAGACCCATTAAACTAAAAGTGAGACAGTTTTAGAAAACCATACTAACCACACTAAAACTTCTCAAGATCAGATCAACAATACCAAGCTAGAACAAGCCTAGTTCTATCTATTTATTAGGCATGTCACCTTATTATTGAACACCTATTCCAACCAGACATTTTAATACCCTTAGCCTCACCTAATTTTGGGACTGACTTCTTCAAAATAAATAAATTGTGTGGTAACAGATTTAGAACAGGTCCCTTAAGGCCATTTCACTCATTTGTCAAGTCTAGCAAAGGGGAGTTAGTCATTTTTTTCACATAAGTTCACCTTATTAGTCTATTGTACTTGTCAAACCCTTCTTGAAATTTGCACTTAATCCTAGGTGGTTACATTGAGGTTCAAACTCAAAGAAAAACATCATCATAATTACTATCATTCAAATTTACTAGTTAACAGACCATTGTCATACCTTTACCAATCAGAATCAATTTAAAATTAGCATTTTTAGTATCAATCATAAACTAGAATCTACTAAATCTTACTTTAGATAACTAGATATGAAAGCTAAACTCAATTTTTGACAAAAAACAAGACTCAACAGGATAGAACTAACCATTAACAGTGTCAAACTTAAACTAGAATTCATTGAACCCTCATGCATAATCTACTCCACATAATCAGACGTAAGAAACTAAAATCAATATTTGCTAAACAATGTCTCCACATGGTTACACTAAGACATCTAATCACAATCAAGGAAATATAAATACATACAAGCACATAACTAATATGAACAGTTAACAACTAACCAAACACTACTAAAGCATCTAAATTAATCAAGAACTAATCTAATCAAGAAGTAAAGGAAAATTAATAACAAGATAAAAATTACCTTTTTGAAGTGCAGCCGAATATCGAGAATGGACTTGGAGCCTTTGTGCTTCCCAAACCAGGTCTCAGCCACAAACAACAAGAAAATAAAGAGTAAAAATTATTTAACTAAACACTTGAACTAAAAAACCAAGTTTAAAGTAGATTTGCTTTTTAAAACCCTAGTTCAAGCTTTTTTTACTCTGTAAATCGAGAGTACTCTTTTTCTTTGTGAAATGGAGGTCTATTTATGGAACCACGAATTGATGCGAAACCCTAATCTTTTTGATGAGGGACTTTGCAAAATTCTGGAAATTTTCCTTTGTTTTTAACATTACACGGTCAAGATTTAAACAAAACAACAAATAAATGGTCTGATTTCCTCCACTTGAGATCGATTCGGGTCATAGTGCATGGACCAATGAGATTTTAGAATTCAAAATCAAGCCAAGACCTTAATGGGATTTGTCCTTGATGTTCGTAGAAAAGCAAAAAGAAGAGGAAAAATGGGTGTTATACCTTGTTTTGATCCAACTGTGGTGGAGATAGGACGGTATCATTGAATGCATTGCCTCAAATAGCCATACCAGGCCTGGTAAAAGCCTGGTGGCTCTAAAACTTGCCAAATTTGGATGGAGGATGACGAAGAGATAGAGGGATTTTAGTGGCAGCTCTAGGCTTTTCTCAAACCCTAGCTGAAAATGGCAAAAACTGTGTTTATGTGTGTGGGTAGGTTTATATTATATGGGTGAGCTGGGCCGGGTCCGGTCGGTTTGGATTGGGCCTGGCTGACAAAATGAAGGGGAGAGGTACATGGCCCAAATATATATGTGTTATGCGTGATATACACTTATATATGTGTATACACGCGTATACACATGTATATCTGAGGAGGGGCATTCATGCCATTTATCTAATAGCCGAAATTGCAAATATGACCAGCAATTAAGCATTCTAAACATAGCCGAATTAAAATCAATTAACCAATTACCCTTTAACAAAACGGTCAAATTCACAAATTGACTAATTATTGCAATAATGGCCTTAATTAACACGTAGCAGATAAGTGGCTATTTCTTAATATAGTCGTAACTAACATATAACAATTAATTTCAAATGTAACCACAATTAACCAAATGATTAACTGTGACCAATTTAAATCACAAATGCACAAAAAATGCAATTTTAAAATTGAGGGTTATTTTATTTAATTAATCAATTTTCTTGAATCAACGAAGTAAATATTTATTAATTTGACACTGGTAATTTAATTATTTGAATAATTTTTTTTGAGCTATTTTCTGATTAATTTAACAAGAACTTTAATATTAATAATAAAAATATTTAAAACATCTTTGTATGACTTACAATATATATCTGCATTTATGTTTCCGGATGAAATGGCAAAATATTATCAAAATCATTTTGTAAAAATCATTTTTGACTCATAAATATACATACTTCACTCTGTTTAAGATCCGAGAATTCTGGGCAATTAAATAAAATCACAGGAGGTCAAAAACTAGGTGTCAACAACTACCCGTTCGGTGTTCGGGAATGGCAGGACCATCTCTGAGCAATGAAATTTGACAAACCCTAATTTTTGAATGACCTATTTCAAACTACTTCTCTTTTTTATGCGATTGTCAAACATGTGGCTGAACCCTGGTTCTTGGGTTTCCTACATATCTCAGGTTACTTGAGAACTCAGGCCACTTGTAGTTTGACTCAACTAGACTTCTAAATGCAAACTTAAGCAAATTTTGGCTTTCCCGATTGTCGAAATCGAGAAGGCCGGAGTGATTTGTTCGGAGTGTGACTGCTTCTCTGGTATTGAGTTGCCTACATATCCCCGATCTTGGGAATCAAGTCACTTGTAGTTCGACTCGATGGGAGGAAAAGGGTATCGCTTATGCGGGAACGCCTTCGTACTTCTTGGTGTGTTCCCTACCGGTTGCAGGTTTTTATAATTTTTTTTTTAAGAAATTAAAATTGTGGCTAAGTATGGGATTGGATGGCTCCAAGTCCTGGCCGGAGAGCTTGACTCTCATGGGCACCCTATCTCGACTGACTAGGTAAGAAAAAGTTTCATGTTTGTTCTGCATGAGTCTGGATTTGGTTCAATTGGCCTGCTCTTCCTTTGGCGGCTCCGTACCTGTTTCCATGTCTCGACAGCATTACGGTTTTATGAAGTGGCTTGTGTCTATATGAATGCCTTCTTGGCATGGCACTTTTGGTAGTGTAGATGCTCGTTCGTATGCATAGCCCTCTTGGGTTACTAATATTCGTAAATAATTGAGATGTTGGCCCTCTCGATGAAAGTAAACATACTTGTAGATGGATGGCCCTTCCGGCATGCAGATGCTTGTATGAATGGCCCTCGAGACGAAAGTAAATACTTGAGGATGATGGCCCTCTCGACATGCGGATGTTGGTATGAATGGCTGCTCAGCGAAAGTAAATACTTGTAGATGATGGCCCTCTCGGTATGCAAATTTTTGTATGAATGACCCTTTCAGCGAAAGTAAATACTTGTATGAATGATGGCCCTCTCGGCGAAAATAAATACTTGTGTGAATGATGGCCCTCTCGTCGAAAATAAATACTTGTATGAATGATGGCCCTCTCAGCAAAAATAAATACCTGTATGAATGATGCCCTCTCGGCGAAAATAAATACTTGTATAAATGATGGCCCTCTCGGCAAAGTAAATGACATATATAACCGTTGTGGCTGGATCATCTTTCTTTCGTCCGTAGTGCTAACTGTGACCCTTGTGGTCAGATATGTCCTTTTGTCTATTTGTGTGACCCTCGTGGTCTGATATGTCCTTTTCGTCTATTTGTGACCCTTGTGGCCAGATATGTCCTTTTCGTCCATTTGTGTGACCCTCGTGGTCTGATATGTCCTTTTCATCTATTTGTGACCTTTGTGGCTAGATATGTCCTTTTCGTCCATTTTTGTGACCCTTTGCGGTTAGGTATGTCTCTTATGCTTGTCTTCAAGCTCATTTTCTTTGTCTCATATTGCGTCAGACTGCTTCTTGCCTGCAAATATGGTTAATGAAATAGTTGTCCTTCTGACGACATTGGGAACTTGCATCCACAAAAAAAGGGGTTAATTTCTTATGAGGCCGATTAGTATTGTCTTCCTTTCCGGTGCTACCTCTCTCAATTGCTTCTTGAATCTACTCCTTTTGGACTCGGTAGCTTCAAAAGATGGGTTTAAAGTGAACTTGTGCCAATTATTTATTTTTAGAAAATCTAACGACGAAGTTAAGAAATATTTATTATTATATTTTTGAAAGTCTGTTCAAATTTAATGTTATGACATGTGCTTCCGAATGAAGCTCTCTGGTCCTCCGGGAGGTCTTGGTGTTGAATTTTTCTGAACTAGTAGAATTTTTGAGATCCTTTTAAAAAATTCTACCCCAGTTTCAGGTTTTGCGCTAGCCGATTTTTGCGCTGTTTTGATGCGAAGGAATTTTTGTGGTTCCATCAAAAATTCTACCCCAGTGTGCGGTCTGCGTCGATTGTCTTCTTTGTCGATTATCCTGAAAGGAATTTTTGAGCTCTTCAAAAAATTTGCCCCAGTTTAGGGTTGGTATTGGCTGATTCTGGTACTGCTTCTAGTACTTCGGAATTTTGAGGTTTTCCTCAAAATTCTGTATCCCTGAGGCTTCCTAGGGGTTCCTTGGGTTTTTCTTTTGTGACGACCGAGCTTAGAGAGCGCCTACATATCCTGTCGCAGTAGGAATCAGGTTGAACGTAGTTCGGAATAAAGATAATTTGGATTTTTTTTCTATTAATGCGATCGGGTCCGATGTGGATTGCCTACGTATCCCACGAGGGGAAGTCAGGTCATTGCGTAGTTCATTACATATAGTCATTGGTTTTTTCCTAATCTATTACAAAAGATGCGATTATAAGCAACAGTACGATTACAAGGAAAAGATAACAATGCAATTACGAGCAAATAAAATCTTTCTAGACGTAATATCTCTCGAGAGCATCTGAGTTGATTGCTTTGGGCCACTCTTGTCCGTCCATTTCGGCTAGGATCACTGCCCCTTCTGAAATTACTTTGCGGACCATGTAAGGTCCCTGCCAGTTTGGCGTAAATTTCCCCTCGTATTCATTTTGGTATGGGAAGACTTGTTTGAGTACCAGTTGTCCTATTTGAAAAGTCGAGTTCTGACCCGCTTGTTGAAAGCGCGGGACATCCTTTGACAGTATAGCTGAGCGTGGCACACTGTGACCATTCTCTTTTCATCTATCAAATCCAGCTGCTCATATCGGTTTCGAACCTACTCTGCATTGTCTAGCACTGCTTCCTGAATGATTCTGAGTGAGGGAATTTCTATCTTAGCGACTATGACTGCTTCGGTACCATAGACAAGAAAGTATGGAGTTTCTCCGATAAATGGATTTTCTCCGGTAAAAGTCCGAGTAGTGGTCCTATACCCTAGCAATGCGTAAGGCAACTGCTCGTGCCAATTCTTGTAATTATCGGTCATCTTCTGTAGAATTCTCTTGATATTCTTGTTGGCAGTTTCTACAGCTCCGTTCATCTGGGGCCGATAAGCAGTAGAATTCTGGTGGGTTATGCGGAGTTGTTCACACACATCCTTCATTAAATGGCTATTCAGATTCACCCCATTATCTGTAATGATAGATTTTGGTATGCCAAAGCAGCATATGATGTTGTTTTTACAAAGTCGGCCACCACTTTCTTTATTACCGTCTTGTGGGACGTAGCTTCTACCCATTTGGTGAAGTAGTCGATGGCGACAAGGATGAAGTGGTGTCCATTGGATGCTAGTAGCTTGATAGGTCTAATGACATCCATACCCCATGCCACAAACAGCCAAGGCGAACTCATAGCATGTAATTCGGTTAGAGGAACCTTGATTAGATCTCCATGAATTTGGCATTGGTGACATCTTTGTACGAACTTACAGCAGTCGTGCTCCATGGTCATCCAGTAACATCCTGTTCTCAAGATATTCTTGGCCAGGATGAATCCGTTCATGTGGGGTCCATAGGCCTTAGCATGTACCTCTTTTAGTAGCTTCGTGGCCTCTCCGATGTCTATGCATCTGAGTAGACCAAGGTCGGGCATCCTCTTGTACAGTACCTCCTTGTTCAGGAAAAATCCATTGGCTAGCCTTCTCATGGTTTTCTTTTGATTATCCGTGATGTCCTGCAGGTATTCTGCCTTTTCCAGGTAGTCTTTGATGTTAGTGTACCAAGGTTTCCCATTTGGCACCTTCTCGACGTGGGCGCAGTGAGCCTGCTCTTCCTTCAATCTTATCTCTAGTGGGTCGATATGACTATTCCCGGGGTGATGAATCATGGATGCTATTGTGGTCAAAGCATCGACGAAGCCCTCGGGGTATGTTTGAAATCGATCTTCTTGAACCTCCCGCATAGTCTTTGTACCAGGTTCATGTATGGTAGGATCTTGTCGTTCTTGGTAGCCCAATCTCCCTTTACTTGGTGGATAAGTAGATCAGAATATCCTATTACTAACAACTCTCGAACATCCATGTCTATTTCCATCCTGAGACCGAGAATACATGCTTTGTATTCGGCCTTGTTGTTAGTTCATCGAAAATTGAGCTTTGCAGCCATTGGGTAGTGTTGCCTTGATTCTGACATCACTACTGCTCCTATTCCTGATCCTTTATAATCGTCTGCTCCGTCAAAAAATAGTCTCCATCCCGAGTATGGCTTGGCTACTTCCTCTTTTACGACTAGCACTTTCTCGTTTGAGAAGAAGGTTCGTAACGGTTCGAATTCTTCATCGACGGGACCCTCTGCTAGCAAATCGGCTAGTGCTTGTCCCTTAATCGCTTTCTGTGCCACGTACATAACGTCAAACTCACTTAGTAGCATTTGCCACTTGGCCAGGTTTCCTATGGGCATCGGTTGCCGGTTGAGATTGCGATAGTCCACACATATTCAGATCTTCCCATCCTTCTTGGGTACTGGCACTATGTTGGCCAGCCACGTGGGGTAGGTCTTTACCTCTACTATCCCAGACTTGATTTGTTTTTCGACTTCATCCTTTGTTCGAATACATAAGTACGGTTTGAATTGCCTGGTATTTTGCTTGACCGGAGTGAAACCCTCCTTGATAGGCAGTATATGGGCTACTATGTCGGGGTTGAGCCCTAGCATATCGGCGTATGACCAGGCAAATACATCTACATATTCTCTTAGCAGGGACACCAGTTCCTCTTTCTGTGGTGCCTCCAGGTGTGCGCTTATCCGTGTTTCGTTGACGGTTTCTTCATCCCCAAGGCTAACCACTTCGGTCTCATCCTTGTTGGGTTTCTCCCTATCTTCCAACTGTTCTACCTCGTCCATGAGGCCTTCTGGCATCATTGCTTCTTTATCGTACTCTTCGTACTCTTGCTCATCATTCGTCCCATTCATTTCGCGACATGTCATGACGTTTTCAGTTGTTTTATTATTATTATTATTATGAGGAGCCAAGAGTGGGATGAAATTCCAGTTGTTCAAGCGCTCTCCCGGCCTCAGGCTACGGATAGTGGGTGCTTCAACGTGTTTCTCCAGAACCACGTGGCAATCTTCTTTTCTAAACAGCATCTCTAGGCTCTCATCAACCTTTCCATCTATGGGCGTCGACAATCAAACCAAAAATGACTAGTACAAGTTTGGAATTGGCTGGGGAAGTAACTATCGAAGACGATGGATACTCAAAGGCTATTGGGGTATTAGGATCTCCTTAATAAGGGGGGGGGGGGGGGGAGAACTTATTAGACTTGAAAGAAATTATGATGTTCTCAAACACCAGAAGAAAAAAATTTATTAGCTCGGGGCCAGGGTTGGAGGCGTATCGGCATATCAGGAAGGTATTAGAAAGAAGCAGAAACGAATTGGAAATAAGCGTACCATGAGGCAGACATAGGAAGAAAGTATGGAAGACACCTTAAGAGAATGCTTCACGCTGACATGAGCTACGACGTTTCTAGACCATGGTTTGAAACCCCTGTATCGGGCAAAATTTTACCGTACCTAAGTATGCAGCGACAGGTCCTAAAAGGGTCGTAAGGAGAGTAAGAAAGGTTTCTAAGTCAAATTCACAAGAATGACAGAAAGGATGACGAATCCAAGGATGACAACAAAAAGGGGATTTTAGCACCGGAAGGGATAACAATCGTAGCAAAAGGGCCAATGATTGGTAGTTTAGTAATTTTCCAAGGAGAGGAAGAATGCTGCTCTTATAAATAGAAATAAAAGAGTTCACCGGATGTTAGAAAACATTTCATGGATCACTAATTATACTGAACGTGAGAGCATATGCTATGGAATTATATGACCGCCAACGTGAAGTTACGCCCAACTACAATTGTAAAAAGGCCTCATTAGAAAGCCAATAAGGAATAATGACAGATGAAGTGACCGCCGGTACAAGGAAATCGAAGCTATATATATATATATATATATATATATATATATATATATATATATATATATATATATATATGTTGTAAGAGAGTTGTAATGGAGTGAAAATTGTTGTAGCCCTATGCTTCTGGGTTGTATTGTGAGATTTGAGGGAAGGAGGTTAAAGAAACAGTTGTGGCAGGAGCTCAAAATGTGGCGAGCTACGAATTTAGTTGAACTCGGATTATGAGTTTGCCATAAGTGGAACTGCACTGCGAAGGATAGTAAATGGTGAAGAAACATTACGTACATACGTATTTTGGATATTGATATAGCTGGTCTTGGAAAGGAACTGGGAAAAATAGCTTAAGGAACATAACCATTATACTCACTAACGACAAAGTCATGTTGGATAAACACTCAGAATGTAAGGGTAAGAGAGATAGTAACAAGGATGTAAAGGATTAGAGAGCCTGACCAATGAACTACAAGGAGTCAGAACGATGTATATATAAGATCAACAGGTACAAAGAGGATAGCCCGAGATGGCACCGAAGGAGTAAAGGCAAAGAGAACGTCGTATATGAGAATGGTAGTTGTCCACTAACAGGGAAACAAGGAGCGAGAAAAAAAGAATACTTACAGGACGATGAATAGTTACGGCCCGGCAAGTCAAGACTACGATAATGGAGGCAGGACGAGAGCGAGATACTAGTAAATTTTTTATCACATACATGAGGGCAAAGAAGTGAAAGAAGTTGACTGAAGGCAATAAAGGAGTTAAGGAAGAATGAGAAGAGGCTGACCCAATTTATAGTTTAAGTACATGGTAATCAGACCCTAGAGGAAGAATAACCATTCTAACAAAAATTTCGCCTCCAGGTTGGTATCGAGTTTACAAACTGCAACATTCGAGGACGAATGTTTCTAAGGGGGGAAGGATGTTACACCCCGAAAAATTTCGCGCTACAAGATCGTAGACGGCGTGGTACGAGCTCAGAAAAGAGTAAAGTCATACAAGGATTAGGTATGAAGATTAGGTGATCTAAGTCTAAGAATATATACATATATGACATTTGGGGACCATAAGGTGTGAATTGGTTCATATGTTACTTGACGAAAAGCCTTCGTTACAGTATGCTAAGTGGGGCCCACACCCCGTGAGTTTTATAAAGGACATGTGAAGAGACATATGATTAGTATATGGGAAGTTAAGCAAGTCCTAATAAGGACCCTTAAGCCAAATATGGGCATAAGCCCTCCAAAAGGACGATTTAAGGACACATTTTCGGATGATATAACTTTGAGGGGCCAAAACGCCCTTATAAGTTTGGAATTTGGAAAAACGCCAAGAATGAAAGTTTTATATAATTGAATTAGCTTTCCAACCATAGGTCGTGGGCCCTCACACGATATCGGGATCAAAAGTTATGACCTTTTTACTGAACGAATGTGCAGTCAGAAAAATTAGGCCTGCGCGAACGCGCCCAAAGGGGGCGCGATCGCGCTGAAGGATTTTTATATCGGTCCAGGCAGAACCTGGACCGTTATAAAAAGGGGGTTATCCCCCATTTTTCAGCCAAAGACACCCAAAAACATCCCAAATTCTCTGGAAAATTCCCCAACCTTCCCACACCCACTTTTAAGCCAAAACCAGGTATAATTTTCAAATTCCGATTCGGATAGCGTATAGTTATTGTTGCAGAATCATATAGCGGCGTGTTGTGGCCTAAACCTAGGGTGGAAAAGTGAGGATACAACAATATTAACGGGAGGAAGGTATGAATCTCTTCCTATTTATGTTAATACCGGCTGATTTATGAAGATAGAGTGGTTTAATGATTGTATAGCGAGTTAATTAGTTATGGAAGTTGAAAAACAGCGTGTGGGCTGTTTTATGGAAGACTTTGATATGGGAAATGATATTATTGATGTTGGTATTGTTATTGTTGTTGTTGGTTGTTGAACTAAGAACTCGGGCTAGGCACATAAACATGGGAGATGTTGCCCGACTTTCGACAGAATATAAAATAGTTTAAATTGAAACTTGGGATAAATGTGTGATAAGGAGATTAAAATTAGTGTGAATCCTCTCGAATGTAGATTTACGAGCCCGGGCGGATAAACGTAGCCAATAGAAGGTCGAGCAGGTATGTTAAGGCTCGTCCCTTTCTTTCAAAGGCATGATTCCTATGATTATAATTCCATAAATGTTTTTATAGCCTCCTTATTTCCAAAAGTTAGATGTTTATGATTCCAAGGCATGATTTCTTTTCCTGATGACCCGTAAATGTTTTCCAAAGTGTCCGTATTTTTCCAAAACAGAGGTTTATGATCTTGTAAACTCTTATGACAACAATGATGGACATATTTTTATCATGATGACAATGTTTCCAAAGACGAGAATATTTTCTATGATGACTATGATGAGAACGATTTCATGTTTAAAGGTTCCAAGTTATGATTTTATGACGATATGGGATTATTGAGCTATCTTTTGACTTCCTTAATTTTATTCATTGTTGTTAGCTCACCTTATAATAATTGTTCCTTCAAGGTGAGACAAAGCCATGATGATTATTCCATAATATAATCGGAGGTTACCGACCTTACGTCACTCCGATAGAGACATAACTTTCCTTAGGCTCTCCTGCATGCTGCTTATATGATATATGTATATGTAAATGGGGAATATGGGAAAAAGGGCCAGAGCGTTATAGACGCGTAACCACCTGATCAATTGGTATAATATGATATCATCCCAGACGCGGGATGCCCGGACGCGAGACATATGTGGTTACATGAATCGGAGCCGACGTTCCACGGCGAAATGATATGTTCTATTTTCTGTATATATGAACAAGAAATGTTTTTCAAAGAAAGCTAAGCATGCATGGCATCCGCCCTAAGAGACACTCATATGTACAAGTTACCCTTTTATCTTACGATATGCTCTATATTTCCATTATGTTATTATTCATGCTTTGTATCCCTCATATGTTACTATTCATGTCTTACATACTCGGTACATTACTCGTACTGATGTCCCTTCTTGTGGACGCTGCATTCATGCCCGCAGGATCCGATATCCAGCCAGACAATCCATATCAGTAGGACCTCCCCTCAGCGGCAGGCATTACGCTCCATTGATCTGGAGCTGTAGTCCTTCGGTATACTATTCTGTTGTGTACACATATGGGTATGGCAGGGCCTTGTCCTGTCTTTTCTACAGTCTGTTTTCCATAGAGGTCTGTAGACAGTGATATGTAGCCATGATGTTATGCAGCCCCGTCGGCGTTTATTTTGTTGTGTAGTTTATATGTAGCGGCCAAATCGGCTTGCGCTGTTACTCTCAATGTTTATATTTATATGTATACATTGGCCGTAAGTTCCCAGCATGGTGTCTTTTATGTTGATTGTTCGGGAGACAGTACAACTCAGTTACAGATTATGTATGGGCCCAGAATAGTCAGTGAGCAGTAAATGCAAGCATAGGAGTGCTTGGCCAGTAATGGTCGGGCACTTGTTACGGCCCAACGGTTTGGGCCGTGACACTTTCATTAATACCTGCCTATTCGGCAGGGAACTGATAAACAGAGCTAACACCAAAATTTGAGCTAGTGTCTTCTTCAAGTGTTCCACAATAGAATATTCTTTCGGCTGCATTCGGCGCCAAAAGTCATCTGCTTCGCCCTCAGTTTTTGCTCTTTTCTGAATTATTTTTCTCCTTTGTGCATTCTGCGCCAATTTTTCTGGGGAATAACATCTCAACAACTAGGTCATTCTCTGTGCAACAGCCGCTTGGTACACAAATTCCTTTCTTGGTACCGATATTGTCTGTTGGGACCTGGGCTACCACTGGCACTGGAATTAGTACTTTGGAACTTAGGCGCTCTTAGAGCGTGAGTGAAGCCACTGTTTGCTCTATTTCTTTGACAGAGATGGGGACCAAGGCTCTACACGCCACCCAATCTTCTTCTTTCTCAATCATGTTGATAATATTATTCCCATGATTTGGTAACGGGTTTATGTTCACATTGGGTGCTGCCGTCTGAAGTGTGATCTCTCTTTTATCAATAAGATCTTGAATTTTGTGCTTCAGGTTAATGCAATCATCGGTGCTATGAACACTACCTCCTGAGTGGTAAGCACAAGTCTGATTAGCTCTGTAAAAATGACTCCCTGGTTGAGCAGGCTTCGGAGGAATGGTTTGGATAAAGCCCGCGGCGTGCAGCCTCTGGAAGAGTTGGGTCCGCAACTCTTCCAGCAGAGTAAACACTCGGGTTGGATTCCTTTCGAAAGTCGGACGTGGCAAGTGATAGGTCAGAGGTGGTGGTTGGTTTTGGTAATTTGGTGGTAGGTTATTTTGGTAGTTCTGTGATGGGTTGTTTTATGGTGGACGATAGGCATGAGCCATTGTTTAAAAATTCTGTGGTGGTGGTTGATAAGTAGGAGTGGGCACTTGGACATTTGATTGTGGAGTTGAATATGTTGGCGCGGGGGCCGAGAAGTTGGTCTGCACGTAGAAGATAGGCATAGAACTGTATGGTGAAGTCGGATATTTGGTGGGAGGTAGAGTTTGATAAATTTCGAGAGGAAACGGAGGTCCTTCTCGTCTCTTGGGATTTGGACTGGGTGTGTGGGATATAATTGCCATGTCCTCCTTCTTCTTGCGATATGGTCCGATAGTGTTTTGGCCCGTAGCCTTGTTGATCACGCTGATGATCTTTCCTGATTTGAGGCCATCTTCTATAGTCTTTCCCATTTTAACTAATTATGAGAATGGCCTCCCGACCATAGAGAGCGTGCGGTCACAGAAATTCGGCTTTTGAGACCGGATGAATATAGGGACTAGCTACTCCTCACTTATTAGTGGTTGGACACGGGCAGCCTCGGCCCTCCAATGGCTAACAAACTCACGGTAGTTTTCTGACAACTTCTGTTTTACCTTCTCTAGATAGTATCTGTCTGGCACATTCTCAACATTAAATTGAAATCTTTCCATAAAGGCCTCGACGATGTCTTCCCATGTGAACCATTCAGCAGCCTCTCCAATTAAACTTCGGCTGAATAGTCTCGTGATTAGAGCTTGGTTTCTCTTGACTCCGACCAGTTGGTCGCAGTAAGAACGAAGATGGGCTTTTGGATTCCCTATCCCGTTAAACATCTCAAATTTCGGTATCTTGAATCCTTCTAGCAGGTCCAAGTCTGGGTGCATGCACAGGTCGTCATAACTTAGACCCGTAGACTTTCTTACAACTCTGTTGGATTTTTCCAGTAATTCTTTCATTTTGCGCTCGATGTCCTTGTCACACTTATCCTGTTCAGCTCTCCAAGCCTTCTCCATTTCCTCGTAATGGTGTAACTAGCGGTGATCCGGACAGAACTCATTTGGAGAGGTGGGAGCATGGAAGGATACAGTCTGGTAAGTGGCACGATTTTAAGGGATAGGAGCTGTTTGTATGGTGGGAAAAGTAACAGTGCTTGGGCGAATAATTGGATTAATGTAAGTTGGCTGAGCAGCCTGGTAAGAGGGAACCGAATGAGTGGTTCCCAGCATTTGAGCAACTTTAGCGGGTGGTGTAGTACGGTAAGAAGTACCAGCATAATGAACTTCAGAGGGATTTTGTGGAGGCGAGATACTTCCGGATGGATAGGCCAGGAAATGGTCAGACATTGGGGAACTGAGCTAGGGGAAGGGAAGATGAGGCCTCCTTGCTTCCGCAGCAGTGTCTTTGGCAGTATTAGCCATCTCGGCTTTGGCGACCCTATCTTGTAGGTCAGTGATAGTGCTGAGCAATATTGAAATTACGTCATCATGGGGTGGTATCTCTTTGGGGTCTGGGGTATCCTATTCGCGAATCGTGAGCTCACTTTGATTACGTTCGTTTTTTAGTGTACCAGCCATTTTTGCTTTCCCTTTATCGACTTCTGACAGAGATGCTAGTGTGGCTTTAGACCTCGTGAAGTATGCCAGTTTGTGTAGCTATACTAATCGGCCTCTTTCTTTTCGAGAAAAATAACTCAAACGCGGACGAAGTTAGTCATCGGTCACAAAATAAAGCAAGATATCACATGTAAAGCACATAAGAGCACATATATTCATGCATTTTTGGCCTGAACACTTGATTGATCCTTTGCTCTAAAGGTTCGGGCATTACGGGATTTTAGTTTTAGTAGATCCTGGTTTGATGGTTTTCGTGGATGACCTACTTTGACCAAACTCAATTTTCCATCCTAGAAAAATATGGGGGGACTAATATTTTATGTAATATAGTTACCGAGTCTTACGTAGATGGCCTATATATCCCTTCGTGGGAAATCAGGCCCTTCCGTAGTTCAGTTTACATAAGAGGATATTTTTTTTATATATCCTTAGACTATCTTATCTGAAAGATTCCCAGACCAGAACCGATGAGGGATTCCCACGTATCCCTCCTTAGGGACATCAGGTCGGCGTGGTTTGTTATATATTTAGGGAAGGGGAAATTACATTTCAAAAAAGGGGACACCTATTTTCTACCCAAAAATATCTCCCGGCGAGTCGTTGTCCCTATAAACCTGCTCTCCCTTTGCCTCTTTCCTCTTCAAAGTTGTGGGGGAAGCACGACCGGGACTTCTCCAGTCTAGATCAGAAGTTCAAGTTCAAACTTGAATGTTTTGCACTCTTCATTGTTGTGTCCCAAAGCTCCTGTACGGAACACACATATTTTCCCTCGGTTTGGGCCCACCAGGAGGGGTTCATGGATGGGCTCGAGTGGGCTGACCTTTCCTATGGTTGCCAGTGTTGCGAAGATAAGAGCATAAGACTCTTCAAACACCGTGAAGTCATAGCGCCAAATATGGGTATCGATGGTGACTCCTTCCCTTGGTATGATTGGGTCATAGACCAACAAGGTGCGTGGCCCCCACATATTCCTGATAGTTTTGTCATCTATCAGCCTAACAATTCTTCTCCATAAGCTTAAACACTCATTCTTTGTGTGGCCAGACTGGTTCCGGTGGAATTGGCATATTTTGTAAGCGTACACTAGTTAGGGGACTAGGAGCCTGTCACGGCTTGTGCACGGGATTCCGTTAGTTTTCATCTTATCAAACATATCCTTATAGGTGACTGGTCAAGGAGCAACTCTGAAAGGGCAAGAGTGGGCCCTAGACATGCTTTCTAGTAAGGAGATCACCAAACATACAATCAACTAACCAAAGTCTAACTTAAGTAAACCGTAACCTACCTCAAAGTAGATATGGAACACGCAGGTTACTCTGCTACATCCTTTCCTTTCCTCAAAGCCTCAATACGTTCACGGTCTAAAAATAGAAGGCTCAATGAGTCACATTGCTCAATTTACAAACACCAAAGTAAAAATACTCTTCCCTTTCCCCATTCTAAGGGTGGATGATTTTCTAGGTGATAAACAATTTATCAAGGCCCCTAGTATTCATTTACCATCAATTTATACAACATTCTATCAAATATTTCCATTAAAAACAGTTTTCTATGGCAAAGACACCATTTTTATAGAACCTAGGTCTCAAATCACTTAGTTTATGATTCTAAATGTTCAATTTATGACAAATAGAAACTCATCAATCCATTTAAATGATAAATAAGTGATAATAACCCCAACCCATCAAGTTTAGAAGGTTTATTGACATTCTAGGGTTTCTACTTCACTTTCACCATTAAAGACCCATGAAGATGATTACAAAAATGACGGGGAAGGGAATGATAGAATGAAAAGCAATGGAACTTACCTCTCAAGGTTATCTTTCCCTAGCTTGAAAATTCTCTCTAGGTGCTTGTTGGTAAGTGTGTTGGGGTTTTGTGAGAAGAGAAAATAAAACTGAGTATATAAAATTCGGGCTACTATTTTACGTCGACCCCTACAACGGTCGTCACGCCGCTGCAGCGGTACCACTATAGCGGTCAAGTGACCGCGTGTTGGGGTTTTGTGAGAAGAGAAAATAAAACTAAGTATATAAAATTCGGGCTACTGTTTTACGTCGACCTCTACAGCGGTCGTCACGCCGCTGCAGCGGTACCACTATAGCGGTCAAGTGACCGCTATAGTGACCCACCACAAAATCGTTGTGACCGCTATGGCGATCCATCTACCACTATAGCGGTACCGCCATAGCGGTACATTGTCCGCTATAGCTGCCACCAAGGAAAATGGATGGTCGCTGGCAGCGGTCCGAGTACGGCCACAACGGTACCCCCACAGCGGTACTCCTACCGCCACAGCGGCTCGTTTTGGGCAGTGAGCTCGATTTTGTCCAGTTTTTCCCCCTATCACCCCACATTTCATCCAAGGCCTAAAAAACACAACACAAAACATGCACACATACAAAAGGACGCCCCACGAATCCACCAGCGGCCTCGAAATTCCGCACGGAGTCCTAATTTCCCATAATGACCGGAAGGGTCGTTACACCAGATACAAATTAAAGTAAAAGTTAGAAAACTAGGGAGGAGTTACCTGAATCGGCGAAAAGCTGAGGGTATTTGTTACGCATATCGGACTCTGTCTCCCAAGTAGCTTCTTCCACTGGTCGATTCTTCCATTTAACTTTCACAGAAGCTATTTCATTAGACCTCAACTTCCGAACATCCCTGTCTATGATAGTAACGGGCTCTTCCTCATACGACAGATTTTCATCTAACAAAATCGAATCCCAACGGATGATATAGGAATCGTCGCTGTGGTACCTCTTCAACATCGACACATAGAACACCGGATGAACACCTGATAAACCCGGAGGTAAACCAACTTGTAAGCCACCTCTCCCACATGTTTGAGAATCTCAAACAGACCAATGTATCTCGGGATAAGCTTGTTCTTCTTCCTCAAACTCAAGATCTCGGACCTTGCGGTCCGCATACTCCTTCTGCCTATTTTGCGCTGCCAAAAGCTTGGCTTGAATCACCTTCACCTTCTCTAGGGACTCTCTCAGAAGTTCAGTGTTATATCCCATATTTTCATACATTGGGACGTTTTAAACTAAAAGTGACAAGTTAAAGACAATACTATTTTAAGATACGAAGTAGAGATTTTAACTTCCGGTTTCGTTTCAAGTCATAATTTAACTACAATTTCGTTTGGCATTGATATATTAATGGAAAAATTTGGGATTAAACTAACTATAAGTGGGATTGGGAACAAAAAAAATCTGCCCACATTTTTCTCCATGTGTAGCCGTGCACTATAGTGCCTTGGTCAAGGAATCTTGACCCAATTTAGTGTGATCCACATGTCCAAGGCATGGAGGGGACAAAGAGACAAAAAAATCTGTCCACTCCACATTTTCACAACTCATTACAACATTCCAAAGTGTAGAACACTTAGAGAGAGAAAGAGAGACTCACGGCTAGAGCTAGCCAAAAATGGTGAAGAAACATTGATCCAAAAATTTCAGTTTCTCAAGCAATTTAACTCCATTGAAGGTATATTAACGTGTAGCATCCATTCATATAGCAAGAACAAGTGTTAAAAAAAAATTCCAAGAGGTGAAAGTGAAGGCTAGCCGATTGAAGTGTAGTTACAAGGTAAGAGTTGATAATTTTTTTCATGTGTTGTATGACGATTTGAATGTATAGTTCATGCATGTTGTTGTTTGATTGTTGTTGTAGTTGAAGTAAAGAGTTAGCCGTGAGTGAGGTGAAGTCATGATTGATTTCATTTTGCATGTATTGTTGATGAATTGAATATGTATCAACATAGGCAAATGAACAAAGATTTGTAGAAGTTTGGTTGTGATGTTGTATGTTGGATATTGGACTGTTTTTCTTGAAATGAAAATGAGCCATGCGTTGAAGGTTCTAATGAAGTCATGCTTTATCTTCTTGAACATGTATTGGAAATGGATTGAATGTATTGTAGTTGGATAAACGGATGAAAATCACGAAATTGTGGGAAGGGTGTTGTAGCCGTGTAAAAAGGGACTGTTTTAGGGGAGATTTAGGGACTGTTTTGTGTCACATTTGGATTGTTATTGTTATGGACATTGTGGTGTATTGTATGCATGTTGAATATGTGAATTGAGGTGTTAAAGAAACGAATTATGATGAAGTGTATAGGCAGTCCAAAACTGTGGACAGTTTTGATGTTAGAAGTGAATTTGTGTGTATTGAATGTTGATTCTTGTTGCAAACGTTTAGTGAAAGTAAAGTGCATTGATTCAAGTTGAAACTGAAATGATGGTGGGCTGTTGTAAGAATGAAAATGATGCTAAAACAGTTCCAAAAATCATGAAAGTAATGTCATTAAACGTGTTGTTGTTGTTGCAAGTTAAAACTGGAAAATTGCTAAGTGAGAATGGAAATGCTATGTGTGTTGTTTAGCCATGTGTATGAAACAGTTTTGAATGGTGAATGGAATACCCAAGTTCCCTAAGTCATGTTTAAACAAGTTTTGATTAATATATGAAAGAACGATTAGCAATGTTAGCTTGTAACGCTAGTGGGTTTGAATGCGAACGAAACGTCGTTTAAATGTTAGAAAGAAATTGTGAGCGTCAAAATACGTATTGAATTCCCTTGTAGACTAATTGTAGTTCTTCATATCTTGATATAGGATAAGTGTTTGTGGGCAACAAGTACAAGTTAGAATACAACTAAACACTAAAGGTATGTAAAGCCTATTCCTTCTTTCTTTTGGCATGTCCTAGACGTAAGTATGAAACGATATGAACCTTGGGGTAAATTCTATTCTCTAGTTCTATGCATGACTTATGATTCTATATTTCATTAAGGTTGTGGTCATGTGCCTACAATATGAGTGACTAATGAATAATGCATGAAAGTTCCTATTCTTAAAGAATTGCACAACTAGAGACATACTTGACTTTCAAAAGCTACACCATGTTAAAGTGATATACGTGCATGAAATCGGAAACGTTCCTTGTAATAATTTGTTGTGAGACTTAAAATGAACTGAATCTAAATATTATTTTGACATTTTAGAGCTGGTTAGTTGCTTATCCATTGAGTCTCAAAAAGATAAATTGCATATATGTGGTTGCCTATTATTCTGCTCGTGCTTACCGCTATATCTTTCACTGAGTCCCGGGCCAGGACACGTTCTCGTGCACATATTTACTATATTAATCACCGAGTCCCTCACTAGAGGGCCGGGACACGTTATATATATATATATATATATATATATATATATATATATATATATATATATATATATAATGATATGATGACATGATGATATGGAGATGGTGGCCAGGAGGGCATATTCCCTATTACCGAGTCCCTTATTAAAGGGCCGGGACACGTCTATGTTTATGTTTATGATACTATGATTTTAATTACCGAGCCCCTCACTAGAGGGCCGGGACACGTTATACATGTTATATACAGAATGATTATGCAGTATTGATTACAAAACACTATGTTGATATTGATATGAGAATGATACAGATGAAATATGTTCAAAGGCAAGTTTTAATGAAATTTTGTTGGTTGCATTGAGTCCTATACACCTTATCTCCATATGAGTCTATCACTATGTTTCATGCTTTATATGCTCAGTACATATTCCGTACTAACCCCCTTCTCTTCGGGGGGGCTGCGTTCATGCCCGCAGGTACAGACGCTCGTTTTGGAGATCCGCCAGCTTAGGATATCTATTCCGCTACTTGGAGTGCTCCTTTGTTCCGGAGCCTAGCTTGTGGTATAACTTCCTTTTGTCGTATATGTATGTGTTTATTCGGGGTACGGCGGGGCCCTGTCCCGTCATATGATACTGTCATTACTCTTAGAGGTCTGTGGACACATGTGTGGGTCTGTATATAGTGGTTGTTGCGTTGTATGAACATGACTTATGTTTGGGGCGTACCCATTCGTAATGGCAGCCTTGTCGGCTTGCATATATATGTATGTTTGGTATTTTGCATATCGTGGCAGCCTTGTCGGCTCGCACATGTATATGTTGTTCTGTTGGTCCTGTGTGGCCTTTGTTGGAATTTGCTGTGTACAGGGTTATTTTGGATAGTCCGAAAAATAAAGGAAACTCTGCCGAAATTTTCTTTGAAAATCTTATAAATTTGAAACACCGCCTTGTCGGCTTCTGTTATATACCTGGATGTGTTTGATATAATCTAAGGCAGCGTTTGATATTTGTGTCAGTATAAGTCATCTGTTTGCCGCTCGGATTTGTGATTGTGTTCGGGCACTAGTCACGGCCAACGGGGTTGGGTCGTGACAAAAGTGGTATCAGAGCGGTTTAATCCTCGGAGTGTCTACAGACCGTGTCTAGTAGAGTCTTGTTTATCGGTGTGTTGTGCACCACATCGATAAACAGGAGGCTACAGGACATTTAGGGAGTCTCCTTTCTTTGAATCTTAGATCGTGCGATAGAGCTGTGCTATTAGGATGATTCTGTTCTGATCCGTTGTTGTTTTTCTTTCAGTGATGCCTCCGAAAAAGGCGACGGCCGCCCAGAAGAAAAAGGGCGTGGTAGGAGAGACCAGCCGGGCTCAAAGGGGTACTCGGACCCTCGCTCAGATGATGCGTGATATTGCGTCCCGGCCAGCAGACTCTGCTACGTCTTCATCATCAGAGGAGTCTGGAGCAGCTTCACCATTAGCTCTAGAGGCTCCAGCTCCCGCGCCTCCAGCACCCCAGCCAGGGGCGGAGGATAGGACATTGAGGGAGACTGTACAGTTATTGACTACTTTGGTAGTGGGACAGGTTCGCAGACGCGGGCAGAGAGATGATGATGATGATGACAGGCGTGATAGCCTGAGGGTTCGTGATTTTCTGACATGCCGTCCCCCAGAATTTTTCGGGTCTAAGCCCGAGGAGGACCCCCACGACTTCATTCGGGGAGTGCGGCGCTCATTGGCTTTGGTCAGGACTTCAGAGACCGAGTCCGTTGAGTTAGCCTCACACAGATTACGAGATGTTGCTGCCAATTGGTATGAGTCTTGGGAGCTGTCCAGAGGTGAGGGGGCTTCCCCAGCTACTTGGGATGAGTTTGTGACTGCTTTTCTCCGCCACTTTCTGCCCCCGGAGTTACGGCGGGCACGGATTGATAAATTTTTACAGTTGCGGCAGAACGACCGGAGTGTTCGCGAGTATAACCTGGAGTTTGATTCTTTGGCTCGATATGCCCCTGCTATAGTAGCGGATATGGCTGACCGTATGCACCGGTATGTGATAGGATTGGACCGCTACTTGATTGATGGTTGCATGGCGATGGCGTCACAGACAGATATGGATATCGCTCGGTTACAGGCCCATGCCCGGGGTATGGAGGACCGATACAGGGCCGATTATGCTGGTAGGGATCAGTCTGGCAGAGATCGTGATAGGAGACCGCCCAAGCGTGCCAGGTCAGCTGGGTATTCTGGTGAGTTTCGGGGCGGGCAGCCCCAACAACAGCATAATAGCTACCCTTCTCAGCAGGCACGGAGTGAGCCTCCACGATTCACTGGTAGGAGGTTTGATAGCACAGGGTATTCAGAAGTTGGTCAAAGCTCCATGACTTCAGGTTTCCAGATGCACAAGGATTCAGGCCAGACGAGGCCATCTATACCACAGTGCCCTCGATGTGGCAGGCGCCATCTGGGGGAATGCCGCCGCATTACTGGTGCTTGTTTCTCTTGCGGCCGTCAAGGCCATACTATGAGGGAGTGTCGATTTGGGGGTGGTGCAGATGGTGCAGCTCAGCCTACGGGGTCAGTTGCTGGTTCTTCTTCTTCAGTTGCCATGCGTCCTATGGGACAAGGTATTCCGACACCAGCAGGCCGTGGCAGAGGCCGTGGAGGGGCTTCTAGTTCTGGCGGTCCTTCAAACCGCTTATATGCTTTAGCTAGCAGACATGATCAGGAAGCGTCGCCGAATGTTGTTACAGATATATTATCGATTTCCTCCCAAGATGTATATGCATTGATAGATCCAGGCTCCACACTGTCATATATTTTTCCCTTTGTTGTTAGTAAAAATAGGGATAAATTATGTCGAGTTTATAGTAAAAAGGAGTAGTAGTATGATTAAGATGAGAATACAGAGGAAAATGAATTGTGACGGATGCAAATGTATTGGTAAGACAGGCTGTGAGGTTGTGAAGGATAAGATTGACCAGGAACGGTGAAAGGTTAAGTATGCTTAGGCAACACTAATGTAACATTCGAGGACGAATGTTCTAAAGGGGGGAAGAATGTTATATCCCATATTTTCATACATTGGGACGTTTTAAACTAAAAGTGACAAGTTAAAGACAAGACTATTTTAAGATACGAAGTAGAGATTTTAACTTCCGGTTTCGTTTCAAGTCATAATTTAACTACAATTTCGTTTGGCATTGATATATTAATGGAAAAATTTGGGATTAAACTAACTGTAAGTGGGATTGGGAACAAAAAAAATCTGCCCACATTTTTCTCCACGTGTAGCCGTGCACTATAGTGCCTTGGTCAAGGAATCTTGACCCAATTTAGTGTGATCCACATGTCCAAGGCATGGAGGGGACAAAGAGACAAAAAAATCTGTCCACTCCACATTTTCACAACTCATTACAACATTCCAAAGTGTAGAACACTTAGAGAGAGAAAGAGAGACTCACGGCTAGAGCTAGCCGAAAATGGTGAAGAAAAATTGATCAAAAAATTTCAGTTTCTCAAGCAATTTAACTCCATTGAAGGTATATTAACGTGTAGCATCCATTGATATAGCAAGAACAAGTGTTAAAAAAAATAATTCCAAGAGGTGAAAGTGAAGGCTAGCCGATTGAAGTGTAGTTACAAGGTAAGAGTTGATAATTTTTTTTCATGTGTTGTATGACGATTTGAATGTATAGTTCATGCATGTTGTTGTTGGATTGTTGTTGTAGTTGAAGTAAAGAGTTAGCCGTGAGTGAGGTGAAGTCATGATTGATTTCATTTTGCATGTATTGTTGATGAATTGAATATGTATCAACATAGGCAAATGAACAAAGATTTGTAGAAGTTTGGTTGTGATGTTGTATGTTGGATATTGGACTGTTTTTCTTGAAATGAAAATGAGCCGTGCGTTGAAGGTTCTAATGAAGTCATGCTTTATCTTCTTGAACATGTATTGGAAATGGATTGAATGTATTGTAGTTGGATAAACGGATGAAAATCACGAAATTGTGGGAAGGGTGTTGTAGCCATGTAAAAAGGGACTGTTTTAGGGGAGATTTAGGGACTGTTTTGTGTCACATTTGGATTGTTATTGTTATGGACATTGTGGTGTATTGTATGCATGTTGAATATGTGAATTGAGGTGTTAAAGAAACGAATTATGATGAAGTGTATAGGCAGTCCAAAACTGTGGACAGTTTTGATGTTAGAAGTGAATTTGTGTGTGTTGAATGTTGATTCTTGCTGCAAACGTTTAGTGAAAGTAAAGTGCATTGATTCAAGTTGAAACTGAAATGATGGTGGGCTGTTGTAAGAATGAAAATGATGCTAAAACAGTTCCAAAAATCATGAATGTAATGTCATTAAGTTACACTTTGGAATATAAGGAGCAAGCATTATTAAGTATTATTAAGTTACACTTTGGAATATAAGGAACTCATCCAAGCGAGATGTTACACCCCGTAGCTCCGAAGAAGCACTTATCAATTTGAAACATAAGTACATTGAGTTATGGTTAAGCAAAACCACTTTGGAATATAAGGAGAAAGCATTATTAAGTATATTTAATGAGTGAAGGATGTATATAAGGTATACCGGAAGGTTTTATAAGGAAATGAGTGAAAGAAATGAAGTGGTACGACTTTGGAGAAAGGATGGGTGAAGTTTTGTGTGAAATTTTGGTCCAACTTGAGGGAAGAATATTTCTTAGCATATGAAGTGTTTTGAAGTGAAACAAAATCCTAAAATGAAGTTCGTCGAGTGTAGTTTCCAACGCAACAAACCGCTCGTCCATAGGACATCGAAATAGAGAATTATAGACTTCACAAGTTCGGCTGACAAAGCAGAAACGCGTGCTACAGTACTGCTACAGTACCACCTTGCTACAATACTGCTACAGTGACCCGACCCAAATTTGACCCCTATAAAAAGGGTAATAACCCCCTTTTCATCAGATTTTTCCCAGAAAATTCCAGAAATTAGAAGAGAGAGAGAGCGTGAGGAAATAAAAAAGTGAGCAATTTTCAAGTAGCGGAGTAGTAGTTTAGGTCCGGGTAACGCATGGTTGTGATTCTAGTATTGTTTTGCGGTGGATTTTAGCGTGGATATTGAGGATATTGTTGTTTTAACAAGAGTAAGATATGAATCTCTTTCTATTTACGTTGATACCAGTTTATTCTCGGAGACAAAGTCGTTAAATAATTGTATAGTAAGTTGGTTAGTTATGGAAGTTGGAAAACAGCGCGTGGGCTGTTTTATGGCACATGTTAGTGTTGAAAGTGATGTTGTTAATGTTGGTATTGATGTTGTTGTTGTTGGTTGCTGAATTACGATTTTGGGCTAGGCATATAAACAGAGGAGATGCTGCCGAAATTTCGGCAGATTCTAGAAAGATTTATTTGGAGGCTTAAGATAAGTATATGACAATGGACCAAATTATAGTATGAATTAAATTGATTGTAGATTTGCGAGTCCGAGAAGTAGAAGTTGTGCGAATAGATAAGCTTCAAGATATGTAAAGCTATCCCTTCTTTCTTTTTGGCATGAATTACATAAAACGAGCGAACGATGAACATACATGACTCCAATGAATTCTAGTTCTCAGCGGTACTTGACATGACAGTTGTCTTTGATTCTCAAATGTTGGTTCATTCTAATTATTCTATTGAGTCTCAGATGATGGTTCATTTTGTACATGATTGCTCCTAATATTCTATTCGTGCACATGGTTATTGTTTCATTCCCTCACTAGAGGGCCGGGTACGGTATATATATGATTATTTCACCGAGTCCCTCACTAGAGGGCCGGGTACGGTATATGTATGATTATTTCACCGAGTCCCTCACTAGAGGGCCGGGTACGGTATATGTATGAATATTTCACCGAGTCCCTCACTAGAGGGCCGGGTACGCTATATGTATGATTATTTCACCGAGTTCCTCACTAGAGGGCCGAGTACGGTATATATATGATTATTTCACCGAGTCCTTTACTAGAGGGCCGAGTACGGTATATATATGATTATTTCACCGAGTCCCTCACTAGAGGGCCGGGTACGGTATATATGTATATGAATTCATTCACCAAGTCCCATAATGGGCCGGGTACGGCATATTATATAAATATGCGTGACTCTCACCTCATAAGGCACAAGTGCATTGGTATCTTTGATTATCATACAGGTCTCCTGACATCTTTTACTCAGTCATGATCTTCTTTATTGTACTTCATGCTTTACCTACTCAGTACATTTTCCGTACTGACCCCCTTTCTTCGGTGGCTGTGTTCATGCCCGCAGCTACAAACACTCAGTTTGGTAATCCTCCGGCTTAGGACTTCTGCCCAGCTGCTTGGAGAGCTCCATTGTTCCGGAGGTTGAGCTATTTTGGTACAGATCCTTTTGACATAGACTTTGTTATACTCTTAGAGGTCTGTAGACATGTGTGGGTTGTATATATGGTTTAGTCAGCTATATAGATATAGTTCGTTTTGGATATTCCCGTGTATAGTGGCAGCCTTGTCGGCTTGTATATTTTGTTATGTTTGGTTAACTGTGACTCCTCAGGAGACAGGTTCATTCTGATATATGGCATTATGAGTCTACAACATGCTTTTACAGATTTCCACATTGTCCTTAGTATCAGTCTGATTATATCTAACAAGTTCGTATACGAGTGTCCAACTTGGGCACTAGTCATGGCCCATCGGTTTGGGTCATGACAAAAGTGATATCAGAGTCGTTCATCCTCGTAGTGTCTACAAACCGTGTCTAGTAAAGTCTTGTTTATCGGTGTGTTTTGCACCACATCTATAAACATGAAGCTACAGGACATTTAGGATGTCATCTTTCTTTTTTATCATAGATCGTGCAGTAGAGCCAATGATAGGAAAACTCGTTTTTGGTACGATTTTTGTTAAATTGCAGGATTGTATTAGAGAAGAGGACAAGTTCAGTTAATGGGAGCATAAGTAAGGCTTTGAAGGGGGACATGAGACCCATATCACCCGTCGACTCAGGATTAAGGATGTCAAGAGGTATAAGAAAAAACATCAACTATTCCATTGAGACGGACCCATCAGAGGATGTGGCTCCAGTAGGAGGAGACCCGATTGAGAAATCATATGACAAAGACCCGTTTAAGGGTTCACGAGACTCCTGTGGACGAAGACGCAATTGAGGAAGTACAGAGCTTGCCACGTCCAGATTCTCCCTATGTTTTAGCATTATGTTAGGCCAGCTTCGGATGTTAGTATCACAAAGGTACCTAGTTCTCTATCTTGGGATTTAGTTAACCAGGAGCTGCCGGATTATCCGTGTCCTTCTGATTCGGATGAGGTAGATGACAAAGGCTGGACTAGTAGACGGTGGGAAGACAAGGATGAAGAGCACACTTCACTCTATAGCCTACCAGATCAGGCTAAGGACCGATCGGCTACAGTTATATGAGTCTTTTATGGAAATTTCCTATGTGTGTGCATTTATTGTAGATTATTACTTAATAGCGACGAGCGGAAATCCTTAAGGGACCAATAACTAGAGTATTTATAAGTAACTGCGATTAAGATGCTTTCACCACCATTGGGAATCTTGAAAGCTAGGATGAAAAGTAGTCATACATGCAGATTAAAGGTGATTATTGAGGATTTCAAAGGCCAAAATAGCATTTGCTTAGTCGGAAGAGTAAGAGATCCTTTTTAATCCAGAGGGAGATGCATTACGAGAATTTATTGGGACCCATTAGAACTTCAACTGGTTCTAGGTCATGCAAAGGTCACACAGTAGGGTGGATGTGATCGTACCAGCACTAATGCACTGGATCCCATTAGCACTCCAAGGTTAAGCGTGCTGGGGTGAGAGTAATACTAGGATGGGTGACCCCCTGGGAAGTATATTAAGAGTCCTACAAATTCAAACATAAGAGACAGATGAGAAGCTAGAATAGCCTAAGGGAAATTGGAGTATGCGGAGTGGTTGGAAACCCCGAAAGATCTCGAAGGATGAAGCGGACTAGACCGGCAAAGGGAAAAGGGTGCATCACCGCTCTAGAATTACGATGAGTTCGAATAGTATTGGGAAGAACTTTGTAAGCGAGGCGTTAGTAAACATATATATATGTGTGTGTGTGTGTGTGTGTGTGTGTGTGTGTGTGTGTGTGTGTATGTGTGTGAGACATCCCATATGTGGTTGCGCCAACCGATATGTGTGTCCCAGCAACCGAAGTTGCTATATACTGAAGGCATTAATCGAACAGGGTAGTGAAGTTCAAGTGAAAAATGTTACAAGGTAAGTTTATGTTATTTTCACTACAGGTTAGAGTTGGAAAGCCTTAATGCGATAATATCTGAGAAAGGAACAAAGCGAATATATAGAAAGTAAAGAGATTAGAATGTCTTGAGAAAAGGCAAAAAAGTGTAAGAAACGAGGCTGAGTGAAGCTTCCAAGAGGGACGACGGGTAAGGCAAGGGACTATTTGGATAAAATTCAAAGGAAGGCATATGAAAGGGATAAAGTATGGTAGTGTGAAACAAAATATGAATGTGTGGGGTCAGAAAATAGACTTCGATAAGTGGGACTAAAGGATAATAATCACAAATAGGGATGTGAAGTAAGAGAGAGAATGATCAGGCCTTGCAATGATGCTAAGAGATTTTCAGCTCTCGAGAGGTGTATAAAGGGATAAATTTGTAGTCATATTGACACGGTTGCCTCGGAAACCGAGAAGCTTTCCTAAAAGATGATTGAAGAATAGAACGGATTTGCATGTTTAAAGGAATATTTCACGAACTTCAGGGTCAATACTATAAAATAACAAGTGGAGAAAGGCGTTCGAGGAGGAAGGAACTCAAGGAAGGTTTGAGGATGAAAGCAGGAAAGGTACACTAATGAGCCGGTCAAAAGGAGAGGAGAGAAGAAGAAGGGAAGAAAAGGAAAATTGAGCAATCACCAAGGACAAGCGAGAGGATAATGAATTAACAAAGCTAATTGGAAGGTAGCACATCAATGACATGGGATGAGGATAAGTAATACCGGGATTTAATTATAAGGGAAATAGAAGGATGTATGGGAAATATTCATGAGTATGGACTAGCCTTGGTGGCAGGAAGGAGAAGAAAGAAGAGAGTATATTTGCAAGGATTTCACGATACGAACAAGAAGTGGCAGAACACTGGAAGAACTACAACGCGTAGGTGGGATGCAAATAAGTAGTCAAGAAAATTTCGAATAAGTGAGCTAAGTGAATAAAAGGATTGATAGTGGCGGAAGAGTGTAGCATATTAACTCTCAATGATATATTGTAGACGTAAAGTAAGACCGGAAACTCAGAGTAAGAAGAATTTTAGTGATAATAGTTGTGGAGGAAGACGAGGGACAAAAAGAGAAAAGTGTGACCAAACGTTCCATAAAATGTTTTGATGGATTCCAATTCTCCCACTAACCCGTTGATTCGGGAAATGTTCAGTCATAAAAGGTATAAGTACAAGGCCCTTAACGAAGGCAGCGAGAATGGATCTGTAATACATAAGCGCTTCGTTTAAATGCAAAGCCCTCGATTAGCAGAAAGGAAAATAAGTCAAGCTATACGATGAGAGAATTTCGGTATTATAAGAGACCAAAACAGTTGGAGGATCGTTAGGTTTGGCCGATGACTACTGATACTCGGGAGTTACTAGTGTATAGGAACACCCTTAAAAAGGGGAGAAGAGCAGATCTAGTCCTGAAACGAGGTATGACATTGTCAAAATTCCAAGGAAGAAAGATGTTAGCTTAAAGAGGCCAAAATTCGGGATGTAGTGGCATATCAAGAATGCATTAAGAGGGAACAGGAACTAATTTGTTATAGCCCGTATTTTGTACGTTCGGATAATTCAAGATAATTGCGAGAAGTTAAAGGTAAGACTATTTTCCAAATTATTTTAGTGAACAAGTTGTTTATTGGTATGGAAATATTGAGAAAGGCTAAGGGTAAAATGGAAATTTCACAAAATATTCAAGAAGGTTCACATGGTATTAGTAGGAGCCATATAAATATATATATATATATATATATATATATATATATATATATATAAATATGGAAAAGTGATGACAAAATAAGATAATTAGTCATCCTTTTTTTTTTTATTTAAGAAACTTCAAGAAAGGGGGCATGTGTCCACTTGGTATTGGGAGGAGCTATATATATATATGTAGAGAGATGACCAAGAAAGACAAATTATTCATGAAATTTCAAGAAGAAAACTTGGAGAGAAAAAATAGGGCCATTCGGCCAAGGTTCCAAAATTTGGTGCCAAGGAAATTTATCAAGAAAAATTATTTTCTTCTAGTATTCCAACTAATTTGAAGGCCCTAATTAACATGGAGTGGTTGTTGGAACAAGCAAAATATTCATGGTGCAAGATGGAAGCTCTAGCCGAATAGAGGAGTCAAAGAATAAAGGTAAGGTTTAACCCCTTCTTTCATGTGTTATGGATGATTTGTGAGTGTTGAAGTATGTGGAAATGGATGAAATTCATGATTTATATATGTGGAGGTGGTGGCCGAATAGGGACATGTTGTGTAGGTATGATGAATTGATTTTATTTAGTAGTTTGATTGTTGATATTGTGGATTCCATAATAAAAATGAAGGTTTGATGAATTGAAATGAAGTTGAAATCATTGTGGGACTGTTGAAGAAGTTAATGTGACATTAGTATGGTTTTTTATATTTGTAGGAATGATATTGCTAATGTGTAGGTTGTAAATGTAATTCATGAATTTGGAAGTGAGACATGTGTTTGGAAGATTGTAAGTTGGGTTGTTGTAATTGAAATTGAAAGAAGGAAATAGGTTGTTATTGTTCTTGTTAAATTTGGAAGGTCTCGGGTGAAGTAGTAGGTTGATTGGGTTGTTTTGAATGTTATGTGAATTGTTTGAATTATTTTTGAATCATGTTAGAAATATTTCGGATTAATACTTGAATGTGGAATCATTGGTGTTAGCTTGATAATATGTGATTGAATTGAATATAAATGAAATACCGTTGAATTGTGTGACGAAGGTTACTAATGTTAGAATATATTTTGGATTGATTGTTGAAGTTGTTAGTATGATTGTTGGTATTGTTGCGGATAATTTGGCCGAGTTGAATTCTCGGATTGTCGTTGATAAATTGACCGAGTTAAATTCTCGGGGATGGTGTATTTACAGGGGAAATGCTGCCGAAATTCCGGTAGAATATAAATGAATTCATTTGAAAGACTCAGACAAGTATATGTCGATGAATCTAATGATTATGTCAATTCTCTTGAATGTAGACTAGCAAGTTTGGACGAATAAGCGTAGCTAATAGGACGTGGAACAGGTATGTAAGGCTTACCTTTCTTTCTTTTGGCATGATCTTTGTGAAACTAACATGACAAAGTATATGTATGATTTCAAAGAAATTCCTATTCTTAGAGCCACTAGGATGGCTAACGTTCTTGATTTCCGAAGAACTATTTTGCTATGTCTTGATACAAGTGTGTGGTTCCAAAAGTTCTATGTTGATTTGATTCATAGCGATATTCGAAAGGTACTTGATATGATTATTGCTTTGATTTTCCAAAAATAGCTTCTGAAACGTTCATGGAAGGTTCTGTACTTCAAACGCTTGTAACTTTCTTATACTAAGTCGGATTGACCCGAAACTTGTTTCTGAGCCTTCAGGTGTCGGTAAGTATACTTGTCCATCGAGTCTTCCATAATATATTCGGAGGTTACCGACCTTACGTCCCTCCGATAGAGGCATAACATTCTTTGGGCTCTCCTGCATGCTGCTTACATGATATATGTATACGCTACATGAACATGATATATGTATATGTATATGGGGTAAGGGGAAAGGTGAGGCGCTATAGACGCATTGCCACCTGATCAGTTGGTATCGGAGCCGGTGGTGGGGCAAACCCAGTGGTGGGGCAAACCTCAGCAAGAACGCTGAGTCCCAAAGGGGGGTGAGTGTAAGGCTTGCCTTAGGCGAATCCCACATTGGTTTAGGCGAATCCCACATTGGTTTAGGCAAATCCCACATTGGTTCAGGCAAATCCCACATCAGTTAATATCATCCCGGACGCGGGATATATGTGGCTAAATGGATCGGAGTCGACGCCTCGGCAATATGATATGTTCTATTTTACATATATATGAAAAAGTAATGTTTTCAAAGAAAGTAAAATATGATATATATATATATATATATATATATATATATATATATATATATATATATATATGGATTGGGCTGCACGTTCCGCAACACTAAGCATGCATGGTACCCGCCTAAAAGGCATTCAGATGTACAGGTTACTCTTTTACTCCATGATGTGCTCTATATCTCCATTCTGTTATTATTCATAATTACATCTCTTACTATGTTACTATTCATGCCTTACATACTCAGTACATTGCTCGTACTGACCCCCTTTCTTCGGGGGCTGCGTTTCATGCCGCGCAGGTACATCCAGATGAGTAGAAGCCATTATAGAAGATGTTCCAGCGAAGTTGGCAAGCTCCAATTGCCCCTGGAGAGTTGCCGGGTCAGAGTATTATGCTATGATGTCTTGTTCGAAGTTAGAGACTTTGCAGACAGAGTCGTAGGTATAGAATGTCGGTATTGTAAGCGGCTCCACCAGCCGATGTGTTATTGTGTTTCATGTGACGATAGAATTTATTTGAATTGAGTACGATGAAAAGAAAGATTTTGAAAGCTTTACTATGTATTTCATTATATTTGATTTAAGAGTTCAAGGAGACTCTGTGTGTAATAAGAGTCAGCGGGTTCGCTCGGCTCCGAGTATGGGATCGGGTGCCCATCACACCCTAGTAAGATCGGGGTGTGACATAATTAAAAATAAGCATACCACAAAGCAGGTTTGAAAAGGAATTAAAATAGATCAAGAGAATACTTCATGCGGACGTGAGATATGATATTTCTAGACCAGGGAAATTTGTGTCGTACCTAAATAGTCAGCGACGTATCCTAAAGAGTAATAAAGAGAGTAAGAAAGGTCTGAAAGCTAAAAGGTCTGAAAGCTAACCACAAAGAGAATGACGAAATGGATGATGAGTACAAAGGACACTTTGGGTTACAACGGGAGAAAATCTTGATATTAAAGGGAAAATATGAGAATCTTAACAAAAGGAGTAACGATAAGCGGTGTGACGATCTCTAAAGAGAGGAAGAATGATGTGGGTGTAGATAGAAAAGCAACAACATCACCAGAAATTAGAAAGTACATCACATGTCACTAACTAAACTGAGCATAAGGGTATGTATTATAGAATTATATGAACCATCAGCGTAAAGTTATGCCCCGCAGATGGGAAAGGACACACCGGAAAATCCAACAAGGACAGACAGCTAACGAAGTGATCACTGGAATAAGGAAGTCAAGGGTAAGTATACCATACCGATGTTGGAAAAGAAGCTATGGTAAAGTGAGAATTGCCCTAACTTTATAATTATAAGTTATATTGCAAGATTTGGGGCAAAGAATTAAAGGGAGAGTGTTGACAAGAACTCGAAGATATTGTGAGCTATAGACCAGTTCGAACTATGATTATTGGTTCATCACAATATATAATCCTGCTACGAGGAATAATAAAGATAGTAATGGAACATTAGTGTTACACCTCGAAAAAAATTTCGTTCATGCACAGTGAATAGACTGATGAAGGGCGCGATGTATACGATGTTTTGATAAAGTAAGAAATAACATTTGATGATTCTAAATGAGATTTCAAAGACATTCGAAGTAAGAGAAGAAAGTTTGCCAAGAGGAGGCAAGACATACGAGATGTATCGGAAAGGATTTACGAGTAACGAGTTAATGATGATTTAATGATGCTCTGGAGAAGAGTTATAATGTCCCTTAGATTGTTAATGAGGTGATAAACAAGTGCTAAGGAGGTTCCATAAGGATTGGAGATCAAACAAGTCGACGAGAACGAACTTCGGAAAACTGGGCATTATACGGCCAAACATACTGGTCGTATAAAACATACGGGCCGTATGTTCAACCGTATAATCAGCCCAGATTAGCATCCCTCTCTGGACCAAATCTACGGCCAGACATACGGTCAGCATAATTTATACGGACCGTATGTTGGTCTGTAGAAATGGGTCGGGACAGATTTGAGTATTATTAATAAGGGTCCAAGTCTTATTTCATTTCATTTCCCTTCACTCCCTTTCTCTCTAAAACATCTCTCTACACTTCTCCCATAAGAATTCAAGGGATATTAGTGATCAACTACATCAAACTAAGTGAATCAAGTGTAAGAAACCCATTGAAGTTCATCCAAGGCAAGAAATCCAAGTGAAGGTGAAACTAGGGTTTTGCTCAAGTGAGGAGTTTCCACCCAAGGTCCATTCCTATACCATCTAAGGTAAGATTTATGGTATTTCCATATTGTTTAAGGTATTTGAAAGTTGAAACACTTGGATTGTAGAAGAATATAGAAAAATGGGTCATGAATGTGGGAATAGTGTCATTTTGAGTAATAGCTTGAATTGAGTCATGATTCTTGATGTGTTGTGATATGGTTATGTTATAAATGATATTAAGGACATGGGATACGCATTATATGTGAGAAAACGTACTAGTATACTATGACCATGATTATGGATGAATTGAATTGGAATTGTGAAATGAGGGTAATGTAGATGAATGCAGATTGTTGGTTATGATATTGTGAATGTTATTATAAATGTTTGGGAGTTGATATACAATATGGGGAGGGTTGTATAAACAAAGGAAATGCTGCCCAGTTTTCTCTAGCTTTAGTAAGCACGTTCATATAATCGATTAGCAAATGTGAATGTGAATTCTCTTGAAGGTAGAAACGTGAGCATTAAAGGA
This sequence comes from Lycium barbarum, assembly GCF_019175385.1. Classification (NCBI taxonomy): domain Eukaryota; kingdom Viridiplantae; phylum Streptophyta; class Magnoliopsida; order Solanales; family Solanaceae; genus Lycium; species Lycium barbarum. Next base: position 44,037,756 of record NC_083347.1, on the reverse strand, counting down.
GAACAATCAAGCGATGGAATTGTTAAACGAAAGAGGTATGTAAGGCTAGTACTTTCTTTCTAAGGCATGACTCTTATGGCATGAATCCTCCTATCTTTCCATGATTTTCCTACATATCGAAAATTATGAGTCTACGATTATAAAGAGCTTCATACAAGATAAGGAAAGAGATACGTTACGAGCATGACAACACCGATGATGAATCTAAGTCTAGAAGTCCTAAAGCTCATGATACGATATTCCTACGAAGCTAATGATCCTTATATGATTCCTACGATAGTATTTTCCTTACCTCTCCATGACTTTCTTACATTCCGGGAACTATGAGTTAAAGTTGATAAAGAGCTTCTTATGAGATAAAGATGAGAAATATGTCATGAATACGATAATAATAATGGTGAGTTTAAGCCTAGAGATTCTAAAGTAAGATATGATGTCTATGTAGTTAAAGATCCTATTTACGATCCCTTGATGTTGTTCATAGTGTACACTCACCTTAAAATGTTAGTTCCTTCAAGGTGAGAAATGATGAATATGATCACTCCATAATGTAATCGGGGGTTCTCGACCTTATGCCACCCCGACATCGTTATAGGTTGTCTATAAGCTCTAATGCATGTCCTATGACCAATGTCCCGAAAACTTACGAGTCTACGTTCGTAGAGGATTTCATATGAGATAAAGGTAAGAGATATGCCATAGATACGATGATGGTAATGATGAGCCTAAGTTAGAGATTATAAAGTCTATCGTACGATATTTTTACGAAGTTTATGCTACGAATATGATATGATTGCCATAGATTGTCTTTAAATTCAAATGCATGCTCTATGAAAAGTTATGATAAGCTTATGAGATGTATGTGATGATAAAAGATTTCCATAGTGATAATGATAACGATGACGATGTTAATAGTGATAATGATAATGATGACTATGATAATAGTGATGACGCTAAAGATGTTTATGGGCTTTTATGTATATGTGCCTATGTATGACTATTATGAAACCTCGAGCTTATATGGCCGGGTAGAATATATATATATATATATATATATATATATATATATATATATATATATATAATGTGCGCGCACCACTGCAGTTGGGTACGTATACCACTGAGCCTTGGTAGGGCCAGGTACGGATAACACTAAGCCTTGGTAGGGCCAGGCACGGATACCACTAAGCCTTGGTAGGGCCAGGTACGGACAACACCGAGCCTTGGTAGGGCCAGGTACGCATAACACCAAGCTTTATTATAGCTGGGTACGTAAGACACCGAACCTATATGGTCGGGTATGATATTACTATGTATTCAAATGTATGAAAAGCCCGAAGGACATGTATGTGATATTGTCGAGCCACTACGTAGCCGAATACGAATAATGTTTAATGTGTATGCGCAGATACGGTAATAAGATATATATATGATATAGGCATGAAAGGTATCCACCCTTAAAAGTTACGCAGGTTATATTTACATCTTATGTCTTATGATTTCTCTATTATGTTCATTTCATTCATGCCTTACATACTCAGTACAATATTCGTACTGACGTCCATTTTCTTTGGACGTTGTGTTCATGCTCATAGGTCACAGGTAGACAGGGAGGCGACCCAGATTTATAGAAGCCGATAAGCAAACTTTTGAGAGCACTCCATTATTCCGGAGGTGCCATTGATTTATTGTTTTGTGTATATATATGTTTTGGGCACGACGGGGTCCTGTTCCGTCCATAGGTCTAGTACTCTAGTAGAGGCTCGTAGATACGTACGTATGGGTAGTATGGTCTCATGATTTTCCACGTGTATATATGTATTATGTGGATATCCAAAGGGCTTATGTATATAAAGGTAAATATGTTTCAAATGAAAAAAATGGTTTTCCTACGATTATGAGCATAAGAAATACGACTGTACGCAGAATGAGTAATAGAACGAGTGGTGCTCGGTGGTTAGTCCCGGGTACCCGTCATGGCCCTAGCCAGGTCGTGACAATTAGGAATGCACGTATTTAAGAAATTGTATTGAGGATATGGTTATAACTGATCATGGAAAGGAATTAAGACGGATAGTTGAAGAAGCGTAACCGTTAAAAGTAAGGATTTGTCAGTAGCAGAGTACCGCTGAACAAGCAACTGTACGTTAGTATAAGAAAAATTACGATGAATCAGAGAGCTTGGCTGATGAATTATGAGGGGATAATCTAGCACGTATCTAAGCTCATTAAGTACAAGTAGGGATAACCAAGATAGCATCGGAGGAGTCAACAAAAGAAAGTGTTGTATTCGAGCAAGGGAGTTATCAGTTAATAAAGAAATGAGGAACGAAGAGGAAGGACGCTCGCAGGATGGCGAGTAGCCGTGGCGTGGCTAGTTAAACCACAGGAAGGAAGAAAAAGTGAGAACGGAATACCAGCTGACTTGTATACACAAGGATTGAAGATTGTACGACTCACAAATGAATTTGATAAAGAGCTAAGAAAGAACAGGATGAAACTGACCAAATTATAGTATAAGTATACGACAATTGAGCAAAACATTCAATGAATATATTGAGGATCGGCGTACTACAACATTCGAGGATGAATGGTTTTAAGGGGGGAAGAATGTTATACCTCGTATCTTTGAAGAAGCACTTATCAATTTGAAACATAAGTACATTGAGTTATGGTTAAGCAAAACCACTTTAGAATATAAGGAGCAAGCATTATTAAGTATATTTAATGAGTGAAGGATATATATAAGGTATACCGGAAGGTTTTATAAGGAATGAGTGGAAGAAATGAAGTGGTATGACTTTGGAGAAAGGATGAGTGAAGTTTTGTGTGAAAGTTTTGGTCCAACTTGAGGGAAGAATATTTCTTAGCATATGAAGTGTTTTGAAGTAAAACAAAAGCCTAAACTGAAGTTCGTCGAGTCTAGTTTCCAATGCAATAAAACCGCTCATCTATAGGATATCGGAGTAGATAATTATGGACGTTACAAGTTCGGCTGGCAAAGCAAAAACACGTGCTACAGTACTGCTACAGTACCGACTTGCTCAGTACTGCTACAATAACTGCTACAGTGACCCGACCCGAATTTGACCCCTATAAAAAGGGTAATAACCCCCTTTTTCATCAGAAATTTCCCAGAAAATTCCAGAAATTAGAAGAGAGAGAGTGAGGGAATCAAAAAGTGAGCAATTTTCAAGTAGCGGAGTAGTAGTTTAGGTCCGGGTAACGCACGGTTGTGATTCTAGTATTGTTTTGCGGTGGATTTTAGCGTGGATATTGAGGATATTGTTGTTTTAACAAGAATAAGGTATGAATCTTTTTCTATTTACGTTGATACCAGTTTATTCTCGGAGACAAAGTCGTTAAATAATTGTATAGTAAGTTGGTTAGTTATGGAAGTTGGAAAACAGCGTGTGGGCTGTTTTATGGTACATGTTGGTGTTGAAAGTGATGTTGTTAATGTTGGCATTGATGTTGTTGTTGTTGCTTGCTGAGTTACGATTTTGGGCTAGGCATATAAACAGAGGAGATGCTGCCGAAATTTCGGCAGATTCTAGAAAGATTTATTTAGAGGCTTAAGATAAGTATATGACAATGGACCTAATTATAGTATGAATTCCCTTGATTGTAGATTTGTGAGTCTGAGAAGTAGAAGTTGAGCGAATAGATAAGCTTCAAGGTATGCAAAAGCTATCCCTTCTTTCTTTTTGGCATGAATTACATAAAACGAGCGAACGATGAACATACATGACTCCAATGAATTCTAGTTCTCAGCGATACTTAACATGACAGTTGTCTTTGATTCTTAAATGTTGGTTCATTCTAATTATTCTATTGAGTCTCAGATGATGGTTCATTTTGTACATGATTGCTCCTAATATTCTATTCGTGCACATAGTTATTGTTTCATTCCCTGAGAGCCGGGTACGGTATATATATGATTATTTCACCGACTCCCTCACTAGAGGGCCGGGTACGGTATATATGTATATGACTTCATTCACCAAGTCCCATAATGGGCCGGGTACGGTATATTATATAAATATGCATGACTCTCACCTCATAAGGCACATGTGCATTGGTATCTTTGATTATCATACTGGTCTCCTATCATCTTTTACTCATTCATGATCTTTTTTATTGTACTTCATGCTTTACATACTCAGTACATTTTCCGTACTGACCCCCTTTCTTCGGGGGCTGCGTTCATGCCCGCAGGTACAGACACTCAGTTTGGTGATCCTCCAGCTTAGGACTTCTGCCCAGCTGCTTGGAGAGCTCCATTGTTCCGGAGCTTGAGCTATTTTCGTACAGATCCTTTTGACATAGATATTGTTATACTCTTAGAGGTCTGTAGACATGTGTGGGTTGTATATATGGTTTAGTTAGCTTTATAGATGTCGTTCGTTTTGGATGTTCCCGTGTATAGTGGCAGCCTTGTCGGCTTGCATATTTTGTTATGTTTGGTTAACTGTAACTCCTCAGGAGACAAGTTCATTCTGATATATGGCATTATGAGTCTACAACATGCTTTTACAGATTTCCACATTGTCCTTAGTATCAGTTTGATTATATATAATAGGTTCGTATACGAGTATCCAACTCAGGCACTAGTCCTGGTCCATCGGTTTGGGTCATGACACGAGATGCCACCGCTACTGCATGTTGAATCCTCGGAGCCTGTGCTCTGTCCGGATCTGGAGCCGCTACCCCTGCGCTCCTACCTGTTAGACCCGCTGGTATAGCTCCGGCCTATGCTAACCTATGCAACCAATGCAGCACCAGTGCCATAGCATCTGGTATACCTTGAGCAGCTACAGCTGCTGGTGGAACTGGTACTGCTGCTGGCTGGGCAGGTGCGGCTGCCTCTCGCGCTACCTTATTAGGAACTATTGGAGGCACGAGGTCAACCACTGGGGCGCCGCCCCCCGCTGGGGCCGCCCCTCTGCTAGCTGCTTTGCCTCTACCTCTACCTCTAGCTGCTGCCGTGCGTGTTCTCGCCATCTGCGAGAGAATGAAGGATAGTCAGATACCAATTTGAATCAGCAGATACCAATTGGAATCAAGTAGCACGAAAGAAAAAAGAAAAGGGAGTTTTCCTAGTGTCCGGCAACCTCTCGAAGATAAGTACAGACGACTCCGTAGCGATCTACAAGACTCTGCTAGACATGTCCTTGTATGATGGGATCGACAAACCTAAAGCTCTGATACCAACTCTATCATGACCCAACCCGCCATGACTGGCACCCATCTAAATCCTAGTGGGCGAACTAACACACAAGACACCTATTCATTCAATCCGATTTTATATTAACCAAGCTAAATAGTATTACTCATTCAAACATAAAAGAACAAGATAAGTCATGCCATAAATACTGAAATAAGTGTGGAAGTTATAACTATTACAATCCCCAAAATCTGAAAGTCATCGTACAAGACTCTAAGCTAAAAACTTGTCGAAGAATCTGAAGTCTAACAAGTAAGTAATCTATAATATCCAGAGTACGAAAAGACATCATAGCAAGAAGATCTTCGAGCGGCCTGACATGGGAAGAAGCTCACCCAAAATCTGTCAACAAATGTCCTCCACGCTAGATGTGAGGATGAGCAATGGTCTCTATATCACAATCTGCACTCAAAGAATGCAGCAAGGTAGTATCAGTACAAACACTATGTACTGGTAGATATCATAGGCCAACTAAGATTAGTATCATGCATATTTCGTAAAATCAATAGAATAAAACAAGCCAGTCAACAGACATGAATATCAATAAATCACAGCAAGTCAACCAAGAACAATCACAATCAAATCACTAAGATGTCAAGCATCACAATCACGTAAGTCACAACGGAAATAAATTTACCACAATAACCTCACTCGCTGTACATACATGCTAGCTGATGTCTTAGCTCTGTAGCCAAACCTCCGCCCCGAAACAAACCTCGATTGCGGGACATATCAAAGTACCTCTAGTTTTCGGAACGATCCTCGAACCACGAGCCCATAATCTAGGTCACAAAAGTGCCTTTCCATACCTCTTACGGAACATTATTTCTTACCTTCCCAGTTTCAACAATCAACTCATGATTTCATGTCACAATACCCTTGAGAAGATTATATTAGCTTCTCATCACAACACATCCACTGTAGATTTAATCACATAGGAACAATGGCACGGAGCCTACACAAACAATCAATCACATTCATGTAGGAATTTAACCACACAATACCATGCATGAAAACTAGACATGCTTTCTAGTAAGGAGATCACCAAACATACAATCAACTAACCAAAGTCTAACTTAAGTAAACCGTAACCTACCTCAAAGTAGAGATGGAACACGCAGGTTACTCTGCTACAACCTTTCCTTTCCTCAAAGCCTTAATACGTTCACGGTCTAAAAATAAAAGGCTCAATGAGTAACATTGCTCAATTTACAAGCACCAAAGAAAGAATACTCTTTCCTTTCCCCATTCTATGGGTGGATGATTTTCTAGGTGATAAACAATCTATCAAGGCCCCTAGTATTCATTTACCATCAATTTATACAACATTCTATCAAATATTTCCATTACAAATAGTTTTCTATGGCAAAGACACCATTATTGTAGAACCCTAGGTCTCAAATCACTTAGTTTATGATTTTAAATGTTCAATTTATGACAAATAGCAACTCATCAATCCATTTAAATGATAAATAAATGATAATAACCCCAACCCATCAAGTTTAGAAGGTTTATTGACATTCTAGGGTTTCTACTTCACTTTCACCATTAAAGACCCATGAAGATGATTATAATAATGAAGGGGAAGGGAGCGATAGAATGAAAAGCAATGGAACTTACCTCTCAAGGTTATCTTGCTCTAGCTTGCAAATTCTCTCTAGGTGCTTGTTGGGAAGTGTGTTGGGGTTTTGTGAGAAGAGAAAATAAAACTGAGTAAATAAAATCCGGGCTACTATTTTACGTCGACTGCTATAGCGGTCATCACGCCGCTATAACTGCCCACCACAAAATCGTTGTGACCGCTATGGCGGTCCATCTACTGCTATAGCGGTACCACCATAGAGGTACATTTCCCGCTACAACGGCGACAAAGGAAAATGGATGGCCGTTGGCAGCGGTCCGAGTACCGCCACAGCGGTACCATCGCAGCGGTACTCCTACCGCCTCGTTTTGGGCAACAAGCTCGATTTTGTCCAATTTTTCCCCTATCACCCCACATTTCATCCAAGGCCTCAAAAACATAACACAAAACATGCACATATACAAAAAGACGCCCCACGAATCCACCTGCAGCCTCAGAATTCCTAACGGAGTCCTAATTTCCCATAACGACCGGAAGGGTCGTTACAATTTGACATGCATATCAGATGTGTATACCTGGTATACATCTAACAAAACCAATTATTACCTACATAAAAGACTAAGTCTTGTAAAGCTCATGTATATATCATGTATACGCCCTTATTGTTTTAAACTTAAGTAATTAACTAACCCGCCTATTTCAACCAATATAATTCAAACTCTTTTTATTATCCTGATTAAATAACACTAGACTGCGTCAAAAAAACTCTAATCCCTCTAAGTATCACCTTATTCCTATGATTCAATTAGCATTATCATTCATTAACTTAAGTTGACTGTACAGAACTGGGTTGCAAGCAACTCCAAGTTTTTTCCAAGTTTCCTTCAAGCCTTTGACTCTATTAACCACCTAATCCATTCTCATTTATCACCCTGATGCCAAAAAAGACCTATGTACTATTTTAGACTCCAACATAACCAACAAGATGGACAACATACTTCAGAATTGCATAGTGTGAATATACAGTCTCAAATGAGTCAAACAGGTCCCTAAACTTGATGCGAGCAACCACAACAACAACTATAGCATTTAATAAGGCTAAACAGGTGAATACAAACTCAAATAGGTATCATAACATATAATCAGACATTCAGCTACCAACAGGGGCACTCAATACCATTTTTTGCAATCTGAAGACACAATGCCATGACATGAACAATAGGAGAAGACCTTGAATCAACCCACAACCCTATGTTGACCTAAGGTTAAATCTGCATAAGACTCTTACTATCATTGTTCCATGTTTTTGGAGGTCAGACACTATAAGTGAATTAGGACCAACCTTATTGGAAAAAAAATCATTTGAAGACCATCTTAAGAGAAACAGATTCACTTCTTGGACCAAATCCCTTGTTCTAATGGGAGAAAGAATCAGGTTAGTGCATCAGTGTAGCAAGTTTCACCCCATGAATTTGTAGGGCCTACCATGACAACCTTTTATTTGAGATAAAGCATTACTTGAATCAAGTTATACTTTATTCTTTCCAGATCTCTTTCTCTCCAAGGTGTCTTTAAAAAGACTTCCCATGTCAAGTGGCTTATAAAATGCTCATTCATACACATGAACCCCTCATACTATTATTAGACCCATTAAACTAAAAGTGAGACAGTTTTAGAAAACCATACTAACCACACTTTAACTTCTCAAGATCAGATCAACAAAACCAAGCTAGAACAGGCCTAGTTCTATGTATTTATTAGGCATGTCACTGTATTATTGAACACCTATTCCAACCAGACGTTTTAATACCCTTAGCCTAACCTAATTTAGGGACTGACTTCTTCAAAATAAAAAAATTGAGTGCTAACCGATTTATAACAGGTCCCTTAAGGCCATTTCACTCATTCTTCAAGTCTAGCAAAGGCGAGTTAGTCATTTTTTACACATAAGTTCACCTTATTAGTGTATTATAATTGTCAAACCCTTCTTGAAATTTTCACTTAATCCTAGGTGGTTACATTGAGGTAAACTCAAGAAAAACATCATCATAATTACTATCATTCAAGTTTACAAGTTAACAGACCATTCTCATACTTTACCAATTAGAATCAATTTAAAATTAGCATTTTTAGTTTCAATCTTAATGTAGAATCTACTAAATCTTACTTTAGATAACTAGATATGAAAGATAAACTCAATTTTTGAAAAAAAAAAAAAAACAAGACTCAACAGGATAATACTAACGATTAACAGTGTCAAACTTAAATTAGAATTCATTGAACCCTCATGCTTAATCTATTCCACATAATCAGACGTAAGAAACTAAAATCAATATCTGCTAAACAATGTCTCCACAGGATTACACTAAGACATCTAATCACAATGAAGGAAATATAAATACGTACAAGCACATAACTAATATGAACAGTTAACAACTAATGAAACACTACTAAAGCATCTAAATTAATCAAGAACTAATATAATCAAGAAGTAAAGGAAAATTAATAATAAGATAAAAATTACCTTTTTGAAGTGCAGCCGAATATCGAGAATGGACTTGGAGCCTTTGTACTTCCTAAACCAGGTCTCAGCCACAAACAACAAGAAAAGAAAGAGTAAAAATTATTTAACTAAACACTTGAACTAAAAACCCAAGTTTAAAGCAGATTTGCTTTTTAAAACCCTAGTTCAAGTTTTTTTTTTCTCTGTAAATCGAGAGTACTCTTTTTCTTTGTGAAATGGGAGTCTATTTATAGAACCCTGAATTGAAATGAAACCCTAATCTTTTTGATGAGGGACTTTGCAAAATTCTAGAAATTTTCCTTTGTTTTCAACATTACACGGTCAAGATTTAAACAAAACAACAAATAAATGGTCTGATTTCCTCTACTTGAGATCGATTCGGGTCATAGTGCATGGACCAATGAGATTTTAGAATTCAAAATCAAGCCAAGGCAAATCCCTTGGGATTTGTCCTTGTTGTTCGTAGAAAAGCAAAAAGAAGAGGAAAAATGGGTGTTATACCTTGTTTGGATCCAACTGTGGTGGAGATAGGACGGTATCATTGAATGCATTGCCTCAAACAGCCATGCCAGGCCCGGCAAAATCCTGGTGGCTCTGAAACTTGCCAAATTTGGATAGAGGATGACAAAGAGAGAGAGTGATTTTAGTGGCGGCGCTAGGCTTTTCTCAAACCCTAGTTAAAAATGGCAAAAAACGTGTTTGTGTGTGGGTAGGTTTATATATTATGGGTGAGTTGGGCCGGGTTCGGTCGGTTTGGATTGGGCCTAGCCGACAATGAAGAGGAGAGGTACATGGCCCAATTATATATGTGTTATGCGTGATATACACATATAGATGTGTATACACACGTATACACATGTATATTTGACAAATTACTCTTTAAATGAAGAAAAAGAAAAGCATTAATCAGGGCCAGCTCGATCATAAAGCCTTTAAAGCAATGGCTTGAGGCCCCAATTTTTTGAGGGCCCTATTTTTTCCTAAAAAATTATCATATATGTGTGTGTGTTATTATATTCAAATTCCCCGCTTTTACTATTTTTATTATTAAATATTCTAATTTCGTACTGTTTTAATATATTTTTCTTTGCGCTGGGGGTCTATGGGAAACAATCTCTCTACCTCCCAAGGTTAGAGTAAGGTCCGCTTACACATTATCCTCCCAAGCCCCATTTGTGGGATTACACTGGGTATGTTGTAAATCTTCTAATTACAAAAAGAGATTTTTTTTTTTAAGAATTAATTGCATCCCAAAAAAATGAGCCCTTGATAGCTATATTATCAATTGAAAAGGATTTGTTAAAACACATGCATTATAAAGCAGTAGTTAATGACTTCACATCTAAACAAGCTAGAAAAGTAGATTTTAAATAAAAATATATATATGACGATCTTTCCTTCTTTAAAAACAATTCTCTGTGAAATTTAGCTTTAGACCTCCATTCTTGTTCAGTCTGCCTGGTATCTCACATATGTATTTTTCTCACAAATCCACACTAAATACGAATTTCATGTTTTTTATTTTAATTACTAAAGACAGAAATTAAAGAAGCAAGTAGAAAGATGATAAGGTCTATATCTTGAAAATATTTTCAAAAGTAAGCCTACACTAACTATTACTCTTATGACTTATGACTTATCACTTATACTAGTCTTGGGAAGCCCGTGTTGAGCTCGGGTCCAAGATCAAGGTAGAAAATTTCACAATAGTTTAAATTAGAAAAGAGATAATTTGATACATGGTAAACCATTATAGTTGGATGTATTTAATATATATATATATATATATATATATATATATATATATATATATATATTTAAAAAAAACTGACTATAAGAGTAGTAGACTATTTAGTTTTGCTTTTCTTCACAATGGCTCAAAAAAAAAAAAAACTACTCTCTCCATTCCTAGTTAAGTGTCTTAGTTTGACTGCGCATGAGGTTTAAAAAATAAAATAAGTTTTTTGAATTTTGTGATCTTAAACTTGACATGAAGAATTTTGGAATTAAAAAACTTATTAAATATAGAAAGATGCATTCTTTTTGGGACAGGCCACCAAAAAAAAAAAAAAATTAGGACGAAGGGTATATTATTTCAGCTAAGATTTCGATATATAGAATGATACTTTTATTTCTTCATCACATATTCTTGGTTTATTTTCTTAAAAATATCTCATATCACCGGGAAAGTCGATGTTTAGCTAAACTAAAAATGGTTTAAGAGTTAGAAAAGATAAATAACAAAATTAAACTTCAAAAGTTACAAAATTGTTAAAAAGTTTATAAAAATAAATGTAAAGACAAGATTAAGGAGTTGCCCACTTAGTAGGCACAATTATATTATTTCCCTTTTATTCTCCTTCACCCCTAACTTAATTAAGCAAATTGAATAAAATTTAAAGTTCTTTTTCTTTTATTTTCAGAGATCTTAGTATAATAATCCTTGAAAATTTTTGATACCTTAATATATTTCAGTGCAGAATCTAAAAAAAAAAAAAGTTGCTAGAAGGGCTTGTGGTTTACATATGCGCGATTAATAACAACCATGTTTTATGAACTATCTGGTTCAAGAAAAAAGTATCAAACTATACATTCTACATTTATTCTTTTGTTGAGGAATTAGTGAACTTACTTATGAATAAGACAAAATTAAAATTTAAGAAATCGACACTTTATACGGATGTTAGTATATCTTAATTCTAATTAAATCATATATATCTAAAATATGAAAAGTAGCTACTTTTCTTAATTTAAACTTTCTTTTTTCTTTCAAAAAATGCATGTGAGAAAATAACATTTTCTCCTTTTTTTTTTTTTGAAGTCTAAGTGGAATATTAATTTGTAAACTTTACGTCAATAATAATATTATAACTATGCTATCAGTCCCAAGAAAGATAGGATCAACTAAATTAAATAATTAAATCATGCCTCAATACAATAACGTACCTAAAAAATTTATTTGTTCTCGCTTTTATTTTTCTAAAGGATCGATTTGATTTTTTTTCCTACTATACAAAATTATGTTAAATATCATACCTAAATTTATATTTTCAAAATAAAATATAAGATCAAGAGAAATTTAATTGTAATCTTACAATTTATAAAGTGAAAATATTATTTAAAGACTTCTCTCTCAATGCCAAATGAGGTCTTCAAAGTTATTTTTATTATATAGTTTTTGTCTTTGTGGAACCATCATCACCACTCACAACTTTTTAAGCATTTTGAAGAGTCTTTAAATTTTTTATATTTACCAAATTGAAAGTGGCAACCTAAGTAATAAAGGAATAAAATAGGGCTAAATTTATGACACAAAAAAGTCATGGTACATACTTCACTTGCAAAAAGTTGAACTAAGGGGCCATGTAATTACCAAAAAGATTTGGAAGTGTCGTGATTTATTTGGAACATACTTTGGTATATCATGAAATAAATAACAAGTACAACGGAAAATTTGAAAGAGCACTTCTTTTGATTAGGAAGATGCTCAACTAAATAGTTGAGATGCAACTAAGGACTACAAAAATCATTGGATTGCCCCTTATTATATATAGAAATATGTAAATTCCCTCTAAAAGTTCCAGTCATATCTCATAGTAAACTGTCAACTTTAAGAGAAGTAATACTCCACGAAGCCAACCATGTACTCACTTGAAGATAATGGAGTGTTTCAATTAACGGACAAACGGTACAACGTGGGGCTTAGTGAAAACGATATTAAAGGAGCTTAAAATACTCAAAGCGGGCAAATTAAAATGCCATAGGACCTAAATAAGAGCCATGATTCGCATGATCATCGTGGGATAAAATAAAATAATTACAATATTGCGACGATATGACTGTGCCTCGAACAGTACCCGGAGAAATCCCAAGGTTAGCATGCCGCTACATCTGGAAGAATTTCATGTTTTCCTGGTGTGATGCTTGTGCAACTCACAAGGTGTCTGTAGGACCAAACTTTCGCTAAATATAAAAGGGATTTTGGGGAAAGAGAAACTCACATATTTCTAGATCATTGTAGAGAAATTTTGAATGAGAAAATGAGCTAGGGATTCAATAATCCGCCCAAGGTAAGAACCTAATCGTAGTTACGCTAATTCTTGTTAATTAACACAAGAATCATCAAAGATTAGCATGAGAAATTACAAATTTTTCATCAAATCTTCAAGAACTCGAGGAGGGAAGAACATAGGATTTCTTCAAGAAGGTAACCCTCAATTCTTTCTTCTCATATGAGTAATGATTTATTATACAAAGTGTGTATACGAATTAGTTGGCTATTTATACTACGAATTATACAAACCCTAGCTTTCATGGATGAAATTTGCCAAGAACATGAAAAGGGTGACATATTCGATTAGGAATGGAATCTTACGATTTAAAATCGTATTACTCATGTTTCTAATCATGTGAGTCGAAAAAATGGGGGTGAATAGATTTAGTTCCCTTGATCCTTACGAAACACACAAGTTAGAGGGATTAAGCAGATATTCCCAAATTAATAAGAATAAAGTTAAAGTCCTTGAACATATATTGAACCAGGTTATCAGGTGAAATGTGAATGAGTTGGATTAGCTTAGGACACAATAAGTTAAAGCAAGCTTATAGGTCAAGGTAAGTTAAGGCTTCATTGTTAGAACGGAATTCTAGTAAAACCTTTATACCTACGTGTTCGATAAAATGTCTAAAAGAGATTTTTGTGATTAAGTGCTTAGTCCATCTTTGTCTTATTCAATATAGTCTTAAAAAGAAAGTTACAGTACTAAATGTGATGTTTATTGCTCTGTAAGGGCCAAATCTATCACTAGGCTGCGACATGACACCTCACAAGCTACTACCCATAAGGCAAACCCTCTAAGCTATAACATGCGAATAAAATGGATAAGGAGCTGAAGAATTTCTACTAATAGTCTCAATATATAAATATAAGTGCGGAAGCTTCAACGTAAAGTATAAAATCACCCATACAACCCATAAGCGACCAAGTCATGGAGCTACTAAATCTGAATAAGAAATAAGAGATGCAACTAAAAAAAAAGATACTAAGTCTACTAAAAGAAGAAGCTGCCGCCATGATCTGATGGTGGCTCACCTCAACTAGATAGGGACTGAATGACTCTAGAGTCACTAATCAGCTACGAAAACTCCACCTGCTACACTTATGCACACACAGTAAATGTGAGTTTTAAAGACCCAACAAGATATCGACTTTTCCTCCCAGCCTACCATTAAGGCAAGTAATTAGATATTGTTGGGAATGCATATACAAGAATCAAATAAAGCAATACACGTATAAGAATGATACACAAGTAAAGAAACTGAACTGGAATCAGAAATATAAACAGCACGTGTAAACACACATATAATCTGTTAAGAACTATGGAGCATAGGTTTCCTGTCTGAACCATCCCGTATGGTGCATCAACCTTATGTATTACCCATGATATTCAGAGCATAGGTGCGTGTCTAACCTGACCCTAGCCATGTACCTACCTCATGTCTTATCCGACATCAACAACACCTGCTATCTAGCCATATAACATTATTGTGCATAGTCAGTGCAAGCTCAATGAAATAATTATGTATGATAAATAGCTAAAAAAAATACCCCAATATGTCATAGATGGTTAGAAGTATCAAATAGTGTAAAAACACATACTACGACCCTCGTGGTCTAAACTAAATACTTCAAACTACCAAACTTAGATCATGTCTGTTCACTCATATGAACTAGATGGTTTAAATACACACAAGTAACACATAAAACATGCTTTTAGGGAAAAGCAAGCAGAGTAAAGGTTAAAGTCTCACATGCCCGAAATTGATAGTCAAACCTCACTTGAATCGCCAAAGACAACTCAAATGAGTTCTGATGGCATCAATCTATTCAAATTCATCAATAGCGGGTTCAAATTAGTCTAGGGAAACCAATCTCAAATTTTTAGGACACCTGGGGATCAAGGTCAACTCTTGATAAACTCAACCCTGGCTCTAAGGTCAATGGTCTGAAATCTGAAAGTGATTACATGGATGCGTTACTTCATAAGCTAAGGATCTCAATACTGTAATCAAAATCCTATTTTGATATCAAATTATAGGTCAAATTAATGATTTTTCATTTTTAAAATTTGGCCAATTTTCCCAAGTCAAGCCTTTTGATCAACATGATTTCACGGTTCAAATCCTATGAAAGTAAAACATAATCTCTAGATTAGTACCGTTACCTTGAATATTAGGTCTGTTGACATAAGCATATATGTTTTGATGATTGACAAAGTAAATGAACAAAGAAAATAAACCAGCTCTAGAACCAGACAAAGACAAATCATGAATAAAGCCACTGAGCAGGATGGGTGAACCTGGTCTGGGGATATGTTCTAAGAAAGGCTCTAGGAGATCTTGAACTAAACAATTGTAGACAAGTAAAACACCTGAACACATGAACCAGGTCTTCAAATTGCAACGACCCGTTTGGTCGTTATAGCCCTTTCGATATTTTCGCCCTTTCCCGAGCAGTGATTAGCTCATTTTTGAACCGAGGAAATGTTGGCATGCTTCCCGAGGTGTCTAGACCGGGATTCGAGCAACTTTTGTGAAATATAGGCTTAAAGTGAAAAAGAGTTGACCCAAGGTTGACTCGGTCAACGAGAGCTCCGTTGGGAATTCTTAGGCCACAGGCGCGTTCGTAGCGTGTTTTTATGTGTGTCTATATGTATGGTATGTGAGCAAATGGCCTCACGAACTAGTTGAAAAATCGGATCAAATGGTGAAACTTGGGAAAAATTGCTGGTGTCTGGTGTCCGCTGTAGCGGTGTGGTTGCCACTGCAGCGGTAAGTGGAGTCCTGGCCTTGACCGCTGTAGCAGTCTGCCCAGCCGCTGGGGCGTTCGACGAGTACTGTTATAAGTTTAAAACCCCAAAACCTTAGCCATTATTTCTATTCCGACTTGAGAGAATTGTGGAGGCGAATTGGAGAGTTTTCAAGTGATTCCTTCCCTAAGGTAACATTCCTACCTTATTATGATTTCATTAACTTCTCTTAATCATCTAGCATAATCTAGAATCCATAGAATCTAATGGGTCTTCAAATGGGTTTTTGAGTTAAGTCCTAAATCATTTTTGGTTCCTAGAATCTTCCTAAATAGTAAGATTAATTTTGAATATACTTGAATATGTTGGGAACAAACTAGCTAGATTCCTATTTTACATAAAAAGGCTTAAGATCAAAAGAAGGGTTAAAAACGAAATTGATTCTTAGATGTTGTTTAATGATGAAATTGTTGTTGTTCATGCCAGATAATGTCATATCTAGGCTTGTTAATAATTAATCTTCGATTCTAGAGTTGATTTTCATGAATTAAAGTTAGGATTCTTAGACCCAAATTTTGGGGGTTTTCATAATAATGACGATTTTGAGAATTAATTGAGTATTCCTATGATTAAAGTAATGGATTTTGAAATTTTGGTATTGAATTTGGTATTTTGGTCATAAAATTCCCGTTTTGCCCTTGGGCCGTTTTTCTTAAATTAAGGATTAGAATTTGACTCGAATAGAAAGTAGCCAATATGGGTGTCATTATTCATGGTTTCTTACATAGAATTCATATGTGATGGAGTTTGATAGTGTGGAGATGCTTCGAAAGACGAAACAAGATATGGGTTCGTGGCACCTGTTCGACTGCCAGGTAGGTTATGGCTTTCCTTCGGTAGACTCGGTTAGTTTCCCATATTTTTGTATTAGAAGGAGCGGAGAATACATGTATAGGAAATCAGAGATTTGGGATGGAATCCTAGGATGGTATTGTTGTGTGACTTATTTGTTCGGGCTTGTGGCCTGTAGATTCCTTAGGTTGTTTGATGTGGTTTTTCTCGAATATCGGTGGATTTATGTGACTTGGGAGTAGCAAACGAAATTTATTTTTGTGCCTAATGATGAAAATTTCCCGTAATATGTGATTACTTGTGTTATGCCATTAATAGTGAATCTAGTGGATAAATGGGAGGACAAAATGTACCAACGATTGTGATTGAGTCCTAAATGAGTTGTGACAAGGGATTTTGAGTATAGGGTGAGATTCGTGTTCTAAGCTAATAGGTTGATTTAAGGAAGTGGTAATAATGTATATCGATTGATTGACCCGTTATGTGTTGGGACTAGCCACCCTGTTGTGTTGTGTTTGACTGTTTTATTGTGTTGGCTTGATGCCATGAGTTGTTGATAGAGATTAGATATTGTTATCCGTCTTGGTTTGGATATATTATTTCATACCCATTGTGGTATTTGTGGTTCAGATATATTGTTGGCATACCCATTATTGGTATTGTGATGTAAATACATTGCTGGTATACCTATAGTTGGTAATGTGATATTGATATATTGTTGGCATACCCACTGTTGGTATTGTGATATGACACATTGTTGGCGTACCCCATTGTTGGTATTTGTGATATTGAGCTTGAGGTTGATATACACATAGCACGCATTCTCATTCATTCATGATGCATGGTCGATATCCGGTGATGATCCGGTATCATTGATTGAGTGAGACTAATATTTTGATAAACTCTTTTACTTGAGTGATTGTGAGAAGGATGATGTTCGATGATCAGTTCCGGAATCGTTGATCGTGTGAAACTGATAATTGATAAACTCTTTTACTTGAGTGATTGTGAGAAGGTCGATGTCCGATGATCAATTCAGAAATCGTTGGTTGTGTGAAACTGATATTTGATGAAACTCTTTTACTTGAGTGATTGTGAGATGACCGATGTCTAAATACCCATTCCGGTATCGTTGTTGCATGGCCGATTCCGATGATATTTCCATAATCGTTGTTAGTGCATGGACTCCGTGGGTGCCCCAGGGTGGTACCGGTTAGAACCCCCCGTGGGAAAAGATTCGGGGTCCCGTCTATCTGTTGGGAAAAGATCCAGGACGGGTGGCACTTAGACTTCGCGAGTCACGCTGGGTTGTGCTACCGAGACGTCGATATTTCCATCCGGAGTACATGTGTACACCGCATTTGCATGGCATTGCATTGCATTGCATCGCATTATTGACTTGATTCTGAGATGTTTGGTGTTGTACTTGTGATGTTGGACTTGGATTGGATGTAT
The DNA here is from genome assembly GCF_019175385.1 of Lycium barbarum. Lineage (NCBI taxonomy): Eukaryota > Viridiplantae > Streptophyta > Magnoliopsida > Solanales > Solanaceae > Lycium > Lycium barbarum. The sequence goes on along the minus strand of NC_083347.1, from coordinate 44,019,307 downwards.
TCAGATTTGGCATGTTTGAGGATTAGATGCTTTACTTAAGCGATGCTGTGTATCTGGGTTTGATTACGTTTGATTTATACTTGTTGATTTGTGCCTGTTGAATTATCCCGGGGCACCCTCCATAAAACTAGTTATTTGATTTGTTTCTAAGTGATGTAGGATAAAAGGCATTATAACAATGAGTTGATTCCTAGACTAAAATGAACGATATGAGGATTTAGGTATTGGGAAATGGCACTAGTGATATTTGACTCGTAGTTACTAGAGAGCAGTTGTGATCTAAGGATATTGATGTTATGATGTGCGGTAGATAGACGTATGACTTGACTTAGTGATACTTACTCAGTACGCTTGGATTATACTGATATTGCACTTGCTACACCCTTTTGGAGTGTAGATTGTTTTAGGTGGTTGATTCGATATTAAGCGGAATGTGCGGTGCCTATCTAGAAGATCTTCTCCCACTTTATTCCGGGATGGAGGTTGTTGTCTTAGAACATAGTGTTAATCTGTCCTCGTTAGTCGCTCTTGTACTAGTCTAGACCAGGCCATGGGAATTGTATCGAGTGTGTAATCATGTACTGTTGTAATCATATAAACACTTGAGTTTATTGAATATATTATGATGTTCCGCTGTTACTGTCAATTATTTTTTAGTGAGAATGATTGTTCTTGTTCAATGGTACGTTATTCGATAGAGGGTTTGCTTACCGAGGTGGGAAAGGTAGGTGCCTGCGCAACCCCGAATTGGTTCGTGACAAGTTGGTATCAGAGCTTAGGTTACCGGTCTACTACGTACAAGAGCAATGTGTAGTAGAGTCTCGTGGAATGGTACGGAGACGTCTGTACCCATCTGCGAGAGGCTATGAGGCATCCTAGGAAAAACTCCCTTCATTCTTTCTATTCATGCTACTTTGGTCGAATAGGTATCTCGGTAGGGTCCAATTGGTATCTAAGCGATTCCAATTGGTATTCTCCCTCGAATAGCAGAAACCCGTTCTAAATTCTGTACGATCGGTTTCGTATGTCGGGTTGCGATATGATATGAGATGTGCCGTCTTGATTCGGACGCTTGACTAAGTTCAGTTTTAGTTAGTGTTTGAGTTTTCGTTGTGGGAATTTGGTTAAGACTGTTTCATTGTTGGTTCATTGAGAGATGGGGAGATGGTAATAAGAGCCGAATGATATTCGTGATCCTAGTAGTCGGTTGCTAATAAATGGTTAATGCGTGTGGGCTTAGTAAGAGCGATCTGCTTGTTGATAGGATCGATTTTGGGAAAAGGGAGCTTTGAGTCCGACAAGGGTCGTGATGGTATTCGTGGCACGTGTGAATCTATGGCAGATTAATGATTCTTCAATGGTTAAGCTTTTAGCAATTGTACGCGAGAACGAGTGTGAGTTTTCTAGGGATTACCAGATTCGATGAGTATAGTGGTTGCATGTGGTAGATAAGAGAAGTTGAGAGTAAGTACTAAAGGGACAATATAGTGAGATATCCTAGAGAGTTTGAATTCTTAAGGGGATTGGTATTGGTATTTGTTGTGTACATGGAATTGAGTCGTGATAAAGAGGATTTGGATTGAAAATTCTTGAGCACTAAGAAGGAAAAAATTGGTATCTGGCATGCTTATGAGAATGTGTTTGTGACGGTTACGAGAGTGAGATTCTAGTAACCAAGCAACTGTTAGGAGTTATGTCCAGTATCGGATTGAGGCTGAGAGCCTTTTCACTTGTTGTGTGGCTTCGGTGAGTTTTGTTGTTTAGTTGTTATCCGATTGATGTCACACCCTAACCTTACTAGGGTGTGATGGGCACCCGACCCTTACTTAGGGCCGAGCGAACCCTCTGACCCTTAGTACACACATAATCTTGTCAAACTTTTAAATCAAATAAGGGTGAAGTACATAGTAAAACTTTCAGAAATATTCTTTCTCGTAGCTTTCAAATCAAACAAAATCTGTAAGCATATAGAACTTATATCATAACACAAATGACACATCGGCTGATGGAGCCGCTTACAGAACTGACAACCAATACCCACGACCCTGTCTGCAAAGTCTCTAACTGCGAACAAAACATCATAGCATATATACTCTGACTCGGCAACACTCCAGGAGCAAATGGAGTTGCCAATCCAGCTGAGACATCTTCTAGCAATGTCCTTTTACTCATCTGGGTGTACCTGCGTGGCATGAAACGCAGCCCCCGAAGAAAGGGGGTCAGTACGAAAAATGTACTGAACATGTAAGGCCAGAATCACAATAAAAGAATCATAACTGATACAAAAGGTGCAGAAACATATACAATGTCCAGAATACCAAAACTCTCGCCTTTAGAGCGTAATCATGCATATCATTATCACATAGCGTACCCGGCCCGTTATGGGACTCGTTGGATAAAATCATATCATCATACTTTCGTATCATCATGAATACATATACATATACATATATATACCGTACCCGGCCCTCTAGTGAGGGACTCGGTGAATGAAGTCATACCATACCCGGCCCATTAAGGGACTCGGTGAATAGAATCATGCATGTGAACATCATATATCATACACATACCGTACCCGGCCCTCTAGTGAGGGACTCGGTGAATCAAAACATCATATGCCCTCCTGGCCACCATAACACATCATCATCATATCATCATATACATATACCGTACCCGGCCCTCTATTGAGGGACTCAGTGAACAATGCAGTGGAGTGCGCACGATAACATACCCGGCCCGGGACTCGGTGAATAGACATATTGAGGCGTGCACGAGCAGAGTAGTGAGAAACTATATGCATATAAATAAAGACTCGATGGACAAGTATACTTACCGACACATGAAGGCTCAGAAACAAGTTTCGGGTCAATCCGACTCAGTATAAGAAAGTTATGAGCGTTTGAAGTACAGAACGTTCTACAAACGTTTCAGGAACCATTTTTGGAAAATCAAAGCCATTATCATGTCAATTACCTTTCGGATATCGTTATGGATCACATCGGATAGAGCTTTTGGAAGCATATGTACGTATCAAAATAGATCACAGACTTAATGGAATACTGAAACGTGTTATCATTTGACAATCAAGACATTAGCCATATCACTTATCTCTCGAATACCATTCGGATACATAACAAATAGATCTTCAGACATCATAGATACGCATCAAAATCATGTAAAACAGCTTATGGAAATCAAGAACGTTAGCCATCCTAGTGGCTCTAAGAATGGGAGTTTCTTTGAAATCATACATATACTTTGTCATATTGCTTTCACAAAGATCATGTCAAAAGAAAGAAAGGGTAAGCCTTACATACCTGTCCCACGTTCAATTAGCTACGCTTATTCGTCCAATCTTGCTAGTCTACATTCAAGAGAATTGATATAATCATTAGACTCATTCTCGTATACTTATCTTAATCCTTCAAATGAATTCATTTATAATCTGCCGAAATTTCGGCAGCATTTCCCCTGTAAGTACACCATCCCCGAGAATCTAACTGGGCCAACTTACCAATAAAAATCCGAGAATTCAACTCGGCCAAATCATCAACAACAATACCAACAATCATACTAACAACTTCAACAATCAATCCAAATTACATTCTAACATTAACAACCCTTGTCACATAATTTGACGGCTTTTCATTTATATCCAATTCAATCACATGTAGTCAAGTTAACACCAATGATCCCACATTCAAGTATTACTCCGAAATCACTCTAACACGGTTCAAGAATACTTAAAACAATTCACATAATATTCCAAACAACCCAATCAACATATTACTACGCCCGAAACCTTCCAAATTCAACGAGAGCAATAACAACACATTTCCTTTCCTTCCACATTCATAAACTATACCAATAATTCATACACTAACAACATTATTCTCATAATTGCAAGAAACCATATTAGAATCACATTAATTCCTCCAATAATTTCTTAACGATTACAACTTCATTTCAATTCACCCAACCTTCATTTTCATCATGGAATCCATATCTATAACAATCAAAATCACTAAATAAAATCAATTCATATTTTCTACACAACACACTCCCATTCGGCCATACCCCAACACACATATTTTCATGAATTTTATCCCTTTCTACACACTACAACATACACAACCATCCATAACATATAAAAGAAGATTAAATCTTACCTTTTCCACTTCACTTCTCCATCGGCTAGAGTTGCAACTTGCAAGAACGAATGGTTTATTTGCTCCAACAATTATCCCACGTTAAAGAGGACCTTCAAATTAGTAGGAATGCTAGAAAAAAATATTTTTTGGATCAAAATTGAAGGCTCCAATTTTTCTTGGCTCTTGGCCGAATAGAATGGCCCTTTTGTTTTCTTTCTCTTCTCCAAATTTCTTGAACCTTCCCAAATGTTGAAGATGAATAATATGATATACTTATCATCTTTTGGGCTATTTATTTTAAACTTCCATATGGTCCAAGGCCCACCATAACTTGGACGGCCACATGGCCATTTTATTTCAAGCCCATTTTTTTTTTTTGTAATTCATGTAAAATTTATTTTCCAAATTCCAAATTTGCCCTTAGCCTTCCTCGATATTTCCATGATCCATCTTGTGAATTTCCCTTCTTACCCTTAACCTTTCTCAATATTTCCATACTAGTAAACAACTTGTTCATTAAAATAATTTTGGAAAATAGTCTTGCCCTTAACTCTTCACAATTATCTCGAATTATCCGAACGTGCAAAATACGGGCTATACCATCCTCCCCCCCTTTAGAAAATTCGTCCTCGAATGTTCAACTGACCTCATGGGGTGTTATAATACTTCGGGAGGGTCTCTCTTACAGTTGTTCTTTTTCTTCATGCTTATTCCTTATCTTTCACCCTATTTCTTTTATAATCGAACTCCTCGGTCTTTACATGAGTCCTCATTCCGTGTCATGGGTTTTCTAATCCACTGTGCCAGCTTATTATCCTTGTCCTTCCTAACTCATCTCTTCTTTGTTATTGTTTCGTCACAATGTCTTAATGGAAGTCATGTTTTGGTACGTATCCTTTTCATCTGATGATCCAATATGGCCACAGGTTGTTCTTTACCCTCATTTCACCTACAGTATTGCAGTCCAGTTACACTTATGGTAACTTATGATCCGAGTTCATTTGACTTCTTAGTTCACAACATCTTTGAGTCCTTACTACAACTTCTTCTTTACTTCTTTTTCTCACATTTCTTAACACAAGTATACTTGCCTTTGATTTCTTTGTATTGGCGCTCATTTCGTTCATTGTTATTCCTTGTTGGCCCTCCGGTGTGGATTCCTTACAAATATGATCGAGCATTGCTTCACGTCAATAGTTCATATAATTTCACAACATATGTTCTCGTGTTCCGTATAATTGATGGTCCATGAACTATTTTCTAGTATCCAATGAACTCTTTTTACTTCATCCATAGGCACAACATCCCTTTCTTTCCCTCAAAAGTTTCCAAACTACCAATCGTTGGTACTTTTATTATAATAGTCGTTGTTGTCCGAAACATCCTTTGAATTTTATCATTCTCTCCATTATCCCTTGTGAACTTAACTTGTAACCTTTTCCTGCTCTTTTTGTTACTCTTTAAAACATGTTGTTGCGTACTTAGGTAAGGCGCAAATTTGCCGATATAAGGGGTTCAAATCATGGTCTAAACATATCATAATTTATGTTGGCATGAAGCATTCTTTTAAGGTGTCTTCCATCCTTTCCCTTCATGTCGGCCTTATGGTACCCTCCTTGCCAATTCATTTTTACTTCTTTCATGTATCTTCCTGACGTGCCAATATATTTTGAACTTTGGCTCTTGGCCGAATGGAATGGTCTTTTTGTTTTCTTTCTCTTCTCCAAATTTCTTGAACCTTCCCAAATGTTGAAGATGAATAATATGATATACTTATCATATTTTGGGCTATTTATTTTAAACTTCCATATAGGCCAAGGCCCACCATAACTTGGACGGCCACATGGACATTTTATTTCAAGCCCATCTTTTTTTTTTTTTTGTAATTCATGTAAAATTTATTTTCCAAATTCCAAATTTGCCCTTAGCCTTCCTCGATATTTCCATGAGCCATCTTGTGAATTTCCCTTCTTACCCTTAACCTTTCTCAATATTTCCATACTAGTAAACAATTTGTTCATTAAAATAATTTTGGAAAATAGTCTTGTCCTTAACTCTTCGCAATTATCTCGAATTATCCGAACGTGCAAAATACGGGCTATAACAATTGAATTGATGGTATTGTCGCTTGAATGGTTAGGTGTGTTTAGGTTCGACAATGGAGACGTTCTAATTTAGTGAATCAGAGATGAGGCTTAAAGCTATTCGAGTCATATGGATCATTTTGGAATTCAAAATAAGGAATGGAATAACGGGACCTTGGTATAGGGAAGTGGGTCATTGTAGACCAAGTATGTGCTTCGTTGGATTTAGAGTTTAGTCAGTTTAGACTCCGATGCGTTGAAAGGTAACTCTAATATATAAAGTGTGTGGTGTGATTCTATCCCCTAGGTTGGTTCGGTAGTGTGCAAGACTTATGATTTGCGGTAATTGATTTAGCGGCTTCGGGAATTGGTTAGTGTTAGTCGAGGGTGGAAAGAATTAGGTATGCTCTTGGGAGTACATGAATCTATTTGAATGGTGGTATTGATGTTAGTATGGAATAGACGAGCTTGTGATTGTTGTATGATTTGAGGAAGTAAGTTTACGAAATGGGTAAGTAATAAGAAGTTGTGACTATTGGTTGAGTGAGAAGTGAGATTTTAGATAACCGACATGTTGGATTTATCGGAAGTGGCTTGTGTGGTACCCCTTTGGATAGTTTCGCAGTACTTTGCAGTGAATGAGTTAACCTATGTATTAGAGAAAGGATTTGTAGAAATTCTTAGTATGTTATGGCTATCAGTGTTTCCGAGATGGGATTGTGTTATGCTAAGTGTTTCATGTTATGAACAACATTGACGGAAAGACTTCGGATATTATGGGTCCGAAGTGATTATGCTTGTTAGCGCAAGAGATTATGAGATTTTGATGCTTTCGGAAGTATTATGGGTTATTGAGGTATTACAAGGGAAAGTTTGATAGTTAAAAAATTGATTTATGAGTACATATGTCCTTAGTGTCAGAAAATTAGGGTTGTACCAGGTATGCGTATTGGGTAATGTTAAGGAATTTGAGGTTGCATTCGCAAGATTTAGTTATCCGGTACCTTGAGAACAATTTGGATAAGTTTCAACTTTTATAGCCGAGAGCGGTAACATATGGTTTGCTATGCACAGTAAGAGTGTGATGGGTTTCAGATCTTGGAATCAGTTTGTGTGATTACTGATATATTTTGAAATGGTGCATTCATTTTGGGTCATTATGGTTTGAATGGAAATGGTTAGATCGAATTTGTAACTCCAAGGGAACTTATGGGTTTCAAGTAAATCAGTTTAATGGATGTGATAAGGACCGCCTGACTTTTGAGGTTTGTTATTAGTAGTCCTTGTGGTGTCTCACCAGAGTCAGCCTTTCGTTTAGTAAAATGGGTTGTAATGATAATGGTGGTGCTTCAAAGAGATTCTAGGATTGTGATAAGGCTCCGTTCTGATCATTGGATGTTGGCAAATCTTGCTCTACGCGGTACTCGATGGCATGTTCCTGGGTAAGTGAGTTGAAGAGTTAAGAAAACTTAAGACTGACCAAGTTGGCTACGAGAAAGGTAAGTTTCAAAGAAATAACTTAGAGTTTTCGGGAAGAACTAGGATCCGCTTTTGGAAGGAGTAAGTCATGGTTTCGGTTTGTATTGTGCACTTCTAAGAAATTGTGATTCAAGGGATGACTTGGAAAAAGGTTGAATCAAAAGGATTAGCTAGCTCGGAATATCTTACCAATTCGGAGTGTTTTATGATTTAGTTATGTCTAAAGGTTCGAGCTATTTGAATTTTGTATTTGAGATTCGTGTTTATTTTAGAGGTATGGTAATTGGGTCTTTTGGCTAAGTGCGACCGAGTTGCGATTTGGGTTTGCTCTTGTCATAAAAGTTTCGTGTTGGTTGTGATATGATTTCCTTGGTTACCGTAAGCTTGCCCTACTCTCGTTCTTCACTCGAGGACGAGCGATTGTTTAATTGGTATCTGATGTAATGACTCATTTGGTCGTTATAGCCCTTTCGGTATTTTCGCTCTTTCTTGAGCAGTGATTAGCTCATTTTTGACCCGAGAAAACCATTGGCACGCTTCCCGAGGTGTCTAGATCGGGATTCGGGCAACTTTTGTGAAATATAAGCTTAAAGTGAAAAAGAGTTGACCCAAGGTTGACTCGGTCAACGAGAGCTCCGTTGGAAATTCCGAGGCAAAGGGCCCGTTCGTAGCGTGTTTTTATGTGTGTCTATGTGAATGGTATGTGAGCATATGGCCTCGGGAACTAGTCGAAAAATCGGATCAAATGGTGAAACTCGGGAAAAATTTCTTGTGTCTGGTGTCCGCTGTAGCAGTGTGGTTGCCGCTGCAGTGGTAAGTGGAGTCCAGGCCTTGACCACTGTAGCGGTCTGCCCAGCTGCTGGGGCGGTGTCTCGACCGCTGGAGCGGTCGACGAGCAGTGTTATAAGTTTAAAACCCCAAAACCCTAGTCATTATTTCTATTCCGACTTGAGAGCTTTGTGGAGGCGAATTGGAGGGTTTTCAAGTGATTCCTTCCCTAAGGTAACATTCCTACCTTATTATGGTTTCATTAACCTCTCTTAATCATCTAGCATAATCTACAATCCATAGAATCTAATGGGTCTTCAAATGGGTTCTTGAGTTAAGTCCTAAATCATTTTTGGTTCCTAGAATCTTCCTAAATAGTAAGATTAATGTTGAATATGCCTGAATATGTTGGGAACAAACTAGCTAGATTCCTATTTTCCATAAAAAGGCTTAAGATCAAAAGAAGGGTTTTTATGGGTTTCATGTGAAGAAGGGTTAAAAACGAAATTGATTCTTAGATGATGTTTAATGATGAAATTGTTGTTGTTCATGCCAGATAATGTCATATCTAGGCTTGTTAATAATTAATCTTCGATTCTAGAGTTGATTTTCATGAATTAAAGTTAGGATACTTAGACCCAAATTTGGGGGTTTTCATAATAATGATGATTTTTGAGAATTAATTGAGTATTCCTATGATTAAAGTAATGGGTTTTGAACTTTTGGTATTGAATTTGGTATTTTGGTCACAAAATTTCTGTTTTGCCCTTGGCTGTTTTTCCTAAATTAAGGGTTCGAATTTGACCCGAATAGATAGTATCCAATATTGGTGTCATTATTCATGGTTTCTTACATAGAATTCATATGTGATGGCGTTTGATTATTTGGAGCCATTTCGAAAGACGAAACAAGATGTGGGTTCATGGCACCTGTTCGGCTGCCAGGTAGGTCATGGCTTCCCTTCGGTAGACTCCGGTTAGTTTCCCATATTTTTATATTAGAAGGAATGGAGAATACATGTGTAGAAAATCGGAGATTTGGGATGGAATCCTAGGATGGTATTGTTGTGTGACTTGTATGTTCGGGCTTGTGGCCTGTAGATTCCTTAGGTTGTTTGATGTGGTTTTTCTTGAATATCGGGGGATTTATGTGACTTGGGAGTAGCGGACGAAACTTATTTTTGTGTCAAATGATGAAAATTTCACGTAATATGTGATTACTTGTGTTCTGCCATTAATAGTGAGTCTAGTAGATAAATGGGAGGACAAAATGTACTAACGATTGTGATTGAGTCCTAAATGAGTTATGACGAGGGATTTTGAGTGTAGGGTGAGATTCGTGTTCTAAGCTAATAGGCTGATTTAAGGAAGTGGTAATAACGTATATCGATTGATTGACCTGTTGTATGTTGGGACTAGCCACCCTGTTGTGTTGTATTTGACTATTTTATTGTGGTGGCTTGATGCCATGAGTTGTTGATAGAGATTAGATCCTGTTATCCACCTTGGTTTGGATATATTATTGGCATACCCACTCTGGTATTTGTGGTTCCGATGTTGGTATTGTGATGTAGATTTATAATTGGCATACCCACTGTTGGTAATATGATATTGATATATGGTTGGCATACCCACTGTTGGTATTGTGATATGATACATTGTTGGCGTACCCCATTGTTGGTACTTGTGATATTGAGCTTGAGGTTGATACACGCATAGCACACATTGATATTGAGCTTGAGGTTGATACACGCATAGCACGCATTCTCATTCATTCATGATGCATGGCCGATATCCGGTGATGATCCGGTATTGTTGATCGAGTGAGACTGATATTTTGATAAACTTTTGCTTGAGTGATTGTGAGAAGGCCGATGTCCGATGATCAGTTCCGGAATCGTTGATTGTGTGAAAATGATAATTGATAAACTCTTTTACTTGAGTGATTGTGAGAAGGCCGATATCCGATGATCAATTCCGGAATCGTTGATTGTGTGAAACTGATATTTGATGAAACTCTTTTACTTGATTGATTGTGAGATGACCGATGTCCAATTATCCATTCCGGCATCGTTGTTGCATGGCCGATTCCGATGATATTTTCAGAATCATTGTTAGTGCATGGACTTTGCAGGTCCCCTAGGGTGGTGCCAGTGAGAACCCCCCGTGGGCAAAGATCCGGGATCCCTTCTGTCTGTTGGGCAAAGATCCGGGACGGGTGGCACTTAGACTTCGCGAGTCACGCTGGGTTGTGCTACCGAGACGTCGATATTTCCGTCCGGAGTACATGTGTACACCACATTTGCATGGCATTGCATTGCATTCATACATTATTGCATGGCATTGCATTATTGACTTAATTCTGAGATGTTTGGTGTTGTACTTGTGATGTTGGACTTGGATTGGATGTATTCAGATTTGGCATGTTTGAGGATTTGATGCTTTACTTAAGCGATGATGTGTAGCTGGATTAGATTATGTTTGATTTATACTTGTTGATTTGAATTATCGCGGGCACCCTCCATAAAACTAGTTATTTGATTTGTTTCTAAGTGATGTAGGATAAAAGGCATTATAAAAATGAGTTGATTCCTAGACTAAAATGAACAATCTGAGGATTTAGGTATTGGGAAATGGCACTAGTGATATTTTACTCGTAGTTACTAGAGAGCATTTGTGATCTAAGGATATTGATGTTATGATGTGCGGTAGATAGACGTATGCCTTGAATTAGTGATTATCATGGTTGTTTGGGATTTGTTTTACCAATATGTGTTACTGACCATTGTCAGCCTGTGATACTTACACAGTGCGCGTGGATTGTACTAATATTGCACTTGCTACACACTTTTTGGGGTGTAGATTGTTTCAGGTGGTTGATTCGATATGAAGCGGAATGTGCGGTGCCTATCTGGAAGATCTCCTCCCACTTCATTCCGGGATGGAGGGTTATGTCTTAGGACGTATTGGTAACCTGAACTCGTTAGTCGCTCTTGTACTAGTCTAGACCAGGTCATGGGAAATTGTATCGAGTCTGTAATCATGTACTGTTGTAATCATATAAACACTTGAGTTTATTGAATATATTATGATGTTCCGTTGTTATTGTCAATTGTCTTTTAGTGAGAATGATTGTCCTTTTTCAATGGTACGTTATTCGATAGAGGGTTCGCCTACCGAGGTGGGAAAGGTAGGTACCCGCGCGACCCCTAATTAGGTCATAAACATATTCCAATACAGGGCCAAAGTGCAGTAAATAGATCAGAGACATATATAGACATGCAGTGAATGAGGTAAATGAGATATGCTATTTAGAGTTCAGATATGCAGAAGTGAGCAAGTACAGAGGACATGGGAAGAAGTTCGTAAGAGCAAAAAGATCTAAAGACAAGTAGAATGTGTGACTAATCTTATCCTGGATTAAGCTTATCCTGATGAAGATAGAGATGATTGAATCAAGATCAACAACATGCTCACCCCAGATATAGGATAATGAGCTAGGAGAAAATGAGTTAAAGACTATTACCGGACAATGGAAATGCAACAGGTTTATGGTCGTGTTCAATCTCAGACAAGTGAGAAGATTCAAAGGCAAAAGAACCAGTCGCTCGGACCAGGTCTAAGAACATGCTCTAGATCACAGTCCTACTGCAAGTAGGATTTGTGTTTTAGGGTAAAGACTTGGCGGCCAAGTTTGAAGGATTCCTTGCCATATTTATCAAGATACTTTAGACTCCCACAAGGACAATGAAGCCGCATGGCAAAGCAAGTATCCTAAGTCAACTCAATCCCTATTACAACTGGGACGATTCATGAAGGGCTTAGGTTTTGCCGACTTGTTGCATGCTCAAGGCTATATATATATATATATATCCAAGTCGTACCAAGAAGAAGGTTTGCACATTAATAAAGAAGGAAATATGAATATTGAGCGAATACAGTCAACGTAATATTGAGTGTTCTGATTCCAGAAGTGCCACCTAATACTACGAAGAATATTGGAGAAGTTGTTCTACAGAGTTTATGCTTTGAGATTCTTGAGTCTAGATTTGTGTATTAGGTTTGTTTATCGAGTTGTATCTTTATCCGCTTTCATAGAAGTATAAATTGTGGGTACAAATAGTTAGTCAAATTCAACTTCCAGTTGGGATAACTTGAAGGGTGCTTGCTAGTCTAGGGAGATTAGTGAGATAGGAATTAGAGATTAGTTTCTTGCTCACAAACCACCACGATTAAATGTAGAGCACTTTGCTCTATGGAAGAAGCATATGGAGAATTACTTGATGGTTGTGGACTACAATCTGTGGATGATAACGAGAGGACCTACATTTAATCAGAGCAAGGTTCTCTGAAAGTGGCTAACACCTTAAGGTTCTCTGAAAGTGGCTAATTCAACTTCCAGTTGGGATAACTTGAAGGTTGCTTGCTAGTCTAGGGAGATTAGTGAGATAGGAATTAGAGATTAGTTTCTTGCTTACAGAATTTGTAGCTTGAATTTGCATAGGCTCACAGTTGTAGTGGATTTTGGGAAAAATCCTACTGAGTTGTAGGTCATGGTTTTTTTTACCCTTGTGAGCCGGGTGGTTTCCGCATAAAATTGTTGTGTCTTTTACTTTATTGTTCTTTACTATTATGCAAACACGAGCGTGGAACAGGTAGAGTAACATGGTCTATCCCTTAGATGAAAATCTGTTATTGATTAGGATAGAAGTAAGGCACGCAGCACAACAAGTGGTATCAGAGCAAGGTTCTCTTGAAAGTGGCTAACACCTTAAGAGAGGATCATGATAGATGTTGCACCACCTAAGGGACTCCGTAAAGGGAGATCTATTCACAAACCACCACGATTAAATGTAGAGCACTTTGCTCTATGGAAGAAGCATATGGAGAATTACTTGATGGTTGTGGACTACAATCTCTGGATGATAACGAGAGGACCTACATTTAATCAGATCAAGGTTCTCTGAAAGTGGCTAACTACAATCAGAGCAAGGTTCTCTTGAAAGTGGCTAACACCTTAAGAGAGGATCATGATAGATGTTGCACCACCTAAGGGACTCCGTAAAGGGAGATCTATTCACAAACCACCACGATTAAATGTAGAGCACTTTGCTCTATGGAAGAAGCATATGGAGAATTACTTTATGGTTGTGGACTACAATCTCTGGATGATAACGAGAGGACCATTGGTTCCCACTACAACCAGATCGGATGGCATAAAGAGACCTAAAACTAAAGAAGAATTCTCTAGTGAAGATTCCAAGGTATTCGAACTAAATGCAACAACTGTTCATATTCTATACTGCAATCTAGAAGCTAAAGGGTACAATAGAATTACAGAATGCTCCTGTGCCAACGAAACTTGGGAACTCCTGACACTGACCCATGGAGCTATGTCTGTTACACCTCGCACTTTCAGAGCATGAGCACGCCATGTATTTCACCTTATTAATGGAGTATCGGAGACGTCCTGTGAAGTTTTTTGAAAGGTACAAGCCATGGGAAGTACGTAACAATGAAGTAAAGGATGAATTACGATCTCGTAAGTTGTAACCAGGAAGGACAACCTTGGAACCAAAGGAAATGACCATTATCAAGTATTATTAATGATAAATATCATGTATGGAGAGTTTCGGAAGATTCCGGGACCAAGCAAATCGAAGAAAATAAGTTTGTCGAAAATTTGAAAAATTTGGCAGAATTTTGGACAGAAATTTTGGGTCAACTTTAGAGAAGTATATCTCATAGTATATCAGGAGTTTTGAAGTTAAACTAAAGCCTAAATTGAAGTTCAGGAAGTCTAGTTTCCAACGCAACAAACCGTTCATCAAAACAACATCGTAGTAGGGAGTTATGGCATTTCAAGATAAGCCTCCAAGCTGCCAACTGGCTCCCCGCGGGCCCCACTTGGAAAGTCAGTGGAACCGACTCTCAGGGGTATAAATACCCTATTATTCCACCTTTTTCATAATTTACACTTCTTGGGAGTTCTAAACACATCCATACACTTCTCTTAAACACGTATAACCCCTTAAATGAAGAATTCAACAAGATTACACCAAACTAGTTCATGAAAAGTGATTGTTCTTGTTTATACTTGATGTTGTGGTGAGTTGGTCTTGAATAAAGTTGGTGGGGCTAAAGTTCATCAAGTATAAGGTATGTTCTTCATCCCATCTCTTATGTTGAGTTGATTTGAAGGTCTAGCAAGTCTTAAAAGTGAAAATAGTTTGGAGGAAAGGTCATAAAGTGTTGTGTTATAGTTGTTGAGTTTATGGACTGTTTTGAGCATGTTCTGGCTGTGTTGTTGGGCTGATTTCCATGTATATGAATGGTACCTAATGTTGTTGGTGTGTTGATGAGATTAAGCTCCTTGATTGGGAAGAAAGAAAGTGTATATTGTTATTGTATGTTGATAAACATCGTGTGGGATGTTTTATGGAATATTTTGGTATGGACTATGATGTTGTTGGCGTTAGTATTGTTGTTGTTGTGTTGGTTGTTTGTATTGTGATTTCGAGCTAGGGATATAAATAGGGGAGATGCTGCCCGAATTTTGACAGATTCTAAAGGGGTTTAATTTGAAGACTTAAGATAAGCATATGACGATAAGCCTAAAAGTAGTATGAATTCTCTTGAATGTAGATTTACGAGCTTGGAAGGATAAGCGTTAAGTAGTAGGAGACCAAAAAGTTATGTTAAGGCTATCCCATTCTTTCTTAAGGCATGATTCCTTTGTTGTGAACCAATATATGATATCTTCAATAACCCTGTTTCTAAAGATACCACAGCTTATAGTTCCCGATGTTCTTATGATATCATTGAGCTCGTTTCGTGACTATAGATGTTATTCATTGTTGTTGATCTCATCTTATGATCTTGTTCCTTCAAGTTGAGATATATTCATGATGATAGTTCCATAATGTTAATCGGAGGTTTACCGACCTTATGTCACTCTGATGCGTTTAGAAATGTGTACTTAGGTAATGTTTTATGGGGACATGAATAGAGTGCTAGCAGAGGATCCCTAATAAGGTATTTGATGCTAGAAAAGAGGCTTATGATTTATCTCAGAATTTGGTTAATGTTCAGTTAAGCGGTAAGAGGTCCTTATGGCCCAAAACTGTGCTTATAAGACTTATGTGATCGTGTATGCTATAACGGACAAGTGATGACCATGAGAAGCGCATAGAGATTACTCAGGGAGGCCAGGTCATGATGTTGATTACATTTACCACTGGTCTACGACCAGTTGGGCAGCTATGTATTTACCACTAAGCTACGGCTGGTTGGGCAGATATTACCAGCGAGCTACGGCCGGTTGGGTAGTTACCACTGATCAGTCGGGCAGTTGCGCTCTATCGTCGGGCGATAATCGGACGGGCAGTTACCACCATGTTACGGTCGGTCGGGTAGTTACCACTGATCAGTTGGGCAGATAGCACCAGGATGATACGTAGGTCATGATCACAGTATTATACATAGATGTAGTTAAAGATATGAGAGTATAAAGAAACATGCACGCTAGATTCTCATTAGTAAGTCAGATGTGCCAAGTTGATTCTTATCCTTCTTCTTTGCAGCATATGTTTATTATGTTACATTTCTGCCTTACATACTCGGTACACTATTCGTACTGATGTCCTTTTGCTTGTAGACACTGCGTTCATGCCCACTGGTATAGACAGACGAGACGAGGACCTTCCACAGTAGGCTACCTCCAGGTACTAGTTTTGATTGGTAGGCTCCACTTCTTCCTGGAGCATTGCCGAGTCTGGGTCCGTGTATGTATTCTTGTGTGTTACATGTATGTCAGGGGCCCTATCCCGACTTGTATACTTTAGTATGTTCATAGAGGCTTTACAGACAGTTTTCTTTATACAGCTTAGTCATGATTTGTCAGTTGTTATGTCGGCATCGTGGGTCCATTGTACATATACATATGCATGATATTATATTCATAGTTGGCCTTCTTGGCCTTATTTTTCCATTGGAGACATAGATGATGTGAGTTACAGTTTGGTTCGCTCGGCCCCAGTAGAGTGTCGGGTGCCAATCACGCCTTACCGAGGTTGGGGCGTGACAATGTCTCACAAAGAATGACTCAAACTAGATAAGCTCATGAGAAAGTATGAGCTATTTGCTATGAGAAGCAAGGAATCAGTCAAAGGCATGCTCACAAGATTTGTAAGTATTGTCAGTAAACTTTAAGCTCTTTAAAAAGGTCTTCACCACAGAAGAACTAATCAAGAAAATTTTGAGGAGTCCTCCTCCCTCATGGGATATGAGAGTAATATCTATTGAAGATGGGCATGAGATTAGTAAAATGTTAATGGAGGACCTATTTGCTCATCTAGAAGCTCATGAATTTGAGAAGGGCTACCAAGTTAAGTGGAACTCTTTAGATATAGAAAACACACAAACTAATTGTAACTCTAATAATGGCAAACATGAGATAGGTGTCTACAGGCATGGAAAGGACTTCAAGAAAGGAAAATATGAAGAAGGCAGATCCAGAGACAAGGACCGGGTCAAGAGGTGCTTCATAGATGAAGAAGTAGGCTTGAAAATAAGAAGCTGCCCACCATGGAAAAAGGCTATGATGGCAGAGGATTATATGGTGAAAGTAAATCACACTGCTATTATGGCTAGTCAAGAATCAGATTCTGACATCAATAATGAAACTAGGGAGGGTATTCTTGACCTTCGAAAGCTAGATGACTTGTCTAAGAAAGGTCTTATGACCTTGGTAGTAAAGTTGACCAATGAATATCGGGACATAGGTGCTGAGAGAGTTAAGCTGCATAGTAGCATTGCCAGTCTAAAGAGTGAACTCACAGATGTCATGGAGAGCAAAAACAGAACTGACAAGGGAAATCACTTGCTGAAGAAACAAGTAACTCAACTTGGCTCATGCAACTCAACCTTCCTAGTTGAAGTACTAAAGTTGACCACCAATACGGAACTCATCATAAAAAGAGCTGAGCTTGAATTCTCAGAAGAAAATGTGGGTACTATACATGAGAAAGTTGATCGTCTCGGAGTGAAGTACCTTGCTAATACTGGCTACAAAGTAAGGAAGAAAAAAATCATAGATCGACACTCTAGAAAGAAGGGTGGAATAGGTAAAGGCAACAGGTTCTCCTGTACAAGGTCTAAAGAGACAAAAAAAAAAAGACAAATGCCCTCCGGCTGTAAAGAAAAGGGACCCAAGAAAAATTGGGCTCCTAATACTAAGATCTGATCCTTCTTACCAGAAAAAGTGATAAAAATCAAGCTGAGTCGACATATGAAAATGCTTGCTCAAAGGTACACAATAGAAATTGAAACAATTATTCAGTTAACTCTTAATTCTATGAAAGGAGAAGGAAAGAAGGACTGCTTAAGGACAGAGGAAACGTGTGTTAAAACATTCAAAGCAGGACACAAAATGGGTTGCCTGAATGAAGGAAACACCCCCACATAAAGAAAGCAAGTTGCACCAAGATAGGGGGAATATCTGATGAAGCCATCACTGAACCAAGTTAAATCAAGCTCAATTTCCAGCACCTAAGGGAAGATAAGAGTGCAAGTCCATCACAATATTGTAAGAAACTGCTGGAAAAATGAGGGATCAAAAAAATGGATATGGTTTTGGGCTTAAAACGAGTTACGAAACCTGTTCTGCCAGATTGATATAGGAGGATCAGTGGAACAAGTGGTTCAACCTGATCCAAGATAGTGCCAATGATTCTATTTCAGTGTTGAGCTGTCACAAAATAAGGAATATAACAGGTCACAACAGGTACACTCTATTACTGTGAATTAGGGTCATCAAGGAAGTAGTTCTCAAAGAGGATATCTCGTGTGGAAGCAACGATATATGGTTAGGTCTTATGCTGTGCTCAGTCACGATGAGGTGGTAAAGAATAAAGGAGTCTGGTATGAAATTTATTTTCAAGAATATAATAACAATGCCACTAAAAGTTATGGTTGGGGTTAAGACTATACACTCTTCTAATAGAAGACATGGCTTTGAGAGAAATTAATTAGGGGGTCTTAATTTATCTAAAAATTATGACTGATAAAATTGAAGAATTCACAAAACCAGCTTAGACGAAAGAACTATGGCAGTACTGGAAGGGATTAAAGCTGCACATGTCCATCTTAAAATTGGCTAACAAGTCTGTCTCAGATTAAATTGGTCTTTAAAAGAAAAGAATATTTTACTCAGTCTTTTGTATTTAGTTGCATGTCCTATGCCATAACAGGTTCATGATATCTTGAAGTCTAACATTATGAATATCACAGAAGCTGGCCAAAATCAAAGATTGCACATGGTTAGTCATGTACGCTTCAGGTATGTATTCTTTCCCTTGCAGTCAATCATACATTCAGATCATGAAACAACATGGACAACTCGTTTTTACTACCCTAGTACAGATAAGATGTCATTAAGAGAGCCTTGGAAAAAGAAAAAGTGAGTCATGATGACTATCTAGAAAATATACCACAATCAAATCCCCCTCTTTCCAAAAAGGACTTTTCAAAATTCCTTTACACTCCTTTTTACTCTTCATTGTCTTCTCTACTAAAAAAGGCTCACACCTCACTTCTTTCCATCGCAAATCACCATATTTCCTCTATCTCTTTCCGGTCACAGCTTACCGTCATACCAAAGACCCTTCTCAAAATGTCCAACTCTTCCTCTTCCTATGATTACCCACACTCACCCATACTCTCTCTTGATACAACTGACTGCGCTGCACTATCATTAACCCACCATTCCCTCAAATAACACTCTACACGCAGTCTAAAAAAGCCAAAAATAAGAGAAAAATGGTTACAACCCATAGACGGGGAATGTTCAACGAACCCCAAATCCCTAAGTGATGAAGGAACAAACTTAGATTGTGAGTTGCAAGACACGGTAAACGCAAGCTTAAGTCAAGGGCAAACTCTATCCAATGAAGAGATCATGACCTATAGGGGAAAAAAGAACAATTCAGGGATAATTCATCATCTAAGGAAAAAGAACAAATTTGACAAGGATGAAATGAGAAGAACCCTCAACCATCTGGGAAAGAAGAGTAGTAAGGATCCCGGTCCTCATGGATAAAATCAGTGGAAAAAGATGGTGGGTCCTCTTCAAGGTAAAAGATGGAGCATGCTCTGAATATTGAGCTGCAGGTGCCAGAAGGTATTCTGAGGGGCATAAATTTTAATATCTTATCAGAATCCACGCTGGTTTGGATAAAGATGGTAGTTCTTGGGGAAGCTAGCCAACAAAGGTATAGACTTCCCTTATAGTATACTACCACCATCCCGACAATTAGGATTCCATATTCACTAGGATTAAAATGTAGAATCCACTCTAGTCATTATTATTTCAAAAGAATTATCTTAAGTTGTCTAAGTTCTAAGTTTAGAAATTGATCTATGTGTATTTTTGTAACCAAGGGACTGAAAGTGTACTTGTTGAAGTTAATGAAAAAATTGTATATCTTACAAATTTGTGCCTTTTTGTGTGATTCCAATATTCTCTTTACTTCAATAAGTGACTGATTATGCTGTTGTGTGTACATGTGACAGCCTAAATGGCCATAAATTTAATATTATCAAAGCTTACTTACCATAATCTGAGATAACTTTTTAATGATGCCAAAAGGGAGAAGATATTTTATGAATGAATGATTGTGCTTATGTTTTTTGACCCATATATGTTTTTTGACGCATATAAGCTAATCTGGTTTATAGTGCTGTGTTGAATATTCATTTTCTGGGCTATAAGAGGTTTGAAACAGGTTACATTACTTGCTTCAAAGGTATGAGTTTGTCATCATCAAAAAGAGAGAATTTGTTGACATAAACATGGATGTTTTGATGATTGACAAAGTAAATGAACAAAGAAAATAAACCAGCTCTAGAACCACACAAAGGAAAATCATGAACAAAGCCATTGAGCAGGATAGGTGAATCTGGTCTGGGATATGTTCTAAGAAAGGCTCTAGGAGATCTTGAATTAAACAGCTGCAGACAAGCAAAACACCTGAACACATGAACCAGGTTGGCAAACATGTTCCAATACAAGGCCAAAGTGCAGTACATAGATAAGAGTCATATACAGACATGCAGTGAATGGGGTAAATGAGATATGCTCTTCAGAGTTCAGATATGCAGAAGTGAGCAAGTACAGAGGACTGGGGGAAGAAGCTCCTAAGTGCAAAAAGGTCTAGAAACAAGCAGAATATGTGACTAAGTTTATCCTGATGAAAATGGAGCTAATTGAATCAAAATCAAGAACATGTTCACCCCAGAGATAGGAGAATGAGTTAGGATCAAATAAGTTAAAAATTGTTGCCAAACAATGGAAATTAAACAGGTTTATAGTCATGTTCCATCTTAGACAAGTGAGAAGATTTAGAGGCAAAAGAACCAGGCGCTTGGGCCAGGTCTAAAAGCATATTCCTGTAAACTAGACCTCCATTGGGAATTCCGAGGCAGTGGGTGAGTCTGTAGTGTATTTTTATGCATATGTGCATGTTTGGTTTTTGTCTGTAGGGCCTTGGATTGGTGTTGGGATTTTTGGGTGAAAAGTAGTGGAAACACCCAAGCTACTGGTAGAAATGGACCGCAGTGGGTGTGGGACAGCTGTAAAGGGTCCGTCGTAGCGGGTAGGTGACCGCCACCGTGGGCGGGGGGAATTAATGAGGTCCGCTATAGCGGGACATTTTTCGCTCTAGTGGGACCACCATAGCGAGAAGTCGATCATTGCAGGGTTAACGGGAGGCAGAATCAACATTTTATATTTTTATTTCCGAACCCATAACCCACATAACTCCAAAACAGTTCCCAAGAACTCTTGTGGAGAATTTCTAAGGCTAGGGCTAAAATACTCTTGAAAGGTAAGTCTCAACCCTTTACTTTGTTCATTCCACCATCTTACTAAGTTCCATGATTAGTTTAAGGTTCACTAATAGTGAATGAAAGGACTAAAGCCCTAGAACTTGAGAAACCCTTGAATAATGAATGAGTTAGTGATTTTATTGTTGTTTATTCATCTAAGGTTAGATTATCATTTCCAAGGGTGGGAATTCAAGTTCTAATGGATGAGAATGATGTATTGAGACTTAAGGTTTCATAAAGATGGTAACTTTAGTCTTGATATGACTTGTGACATGGTGACTTATGTTCCTTGATATTGGTTTATTGACTGTTCATAATTCCTTATTAATTGTTGGAATGGAAATACATTAAAATGAGAAAGAACTTGTAAATACGAAAAGGCACATTTGACAGAGGGTGAGGATGTGGCCTAGTTATGAGCTCGTGATTCGTGGTTAGTTCCGGAGCGAGTGGTACATGGACACCATGGATCCCCTATAGGTCATGGCTATTTGGGAAAACAATACCATTTAGCATGTGTGTACGGATATGTGACAAAGTTAAGATAATTTGTGAGTTACGGTTGTGTTGGTAATGACACGGGTTGAGCTACTTTTATTGATTACTATTTGTGTGGAATCATCTTATTTCGGTGATGGATGATTCTCATTGATAGTTTCATATGGTTATGTGCTGTTGTGTCTATCTGTCTATTCTATTGATTATGTGATTTTATGCATGATACTAATCTTAGTCGGCCTATGATATCTACCGGTACATAGTGTTTGTCCTGATACTACCTTGCTGTATTCTTTTGAGTGCAGATTGTGATCCAGCGATATCTACCAGACCTCACATTTAGCGTGAGGCCAATTTTTGACAAATTTGAGGGTGAGCTCTTATCCATCTCAGGCCGCCTGAAGATCTTCTGTTATAGATGTCTATTTCCATTCCAGACATCACTTATGTTATTTCAAACCGTTGTTATTTCCTCAGACGGTTTATGTTTTAGAGTCCTTGTACGATGACTTTTGGATTTTGGGTTTGTAATAGTTAGACTTCTGCATTCATTATTTATTTATGGCATGACTAGATGTTTTGGGTGATAATTATTTTGTTATATCCTTAATTTGTCAAAAAGTGGTTAAGTAATTGGTAATCGTTTGGATGGTTGGTTTAGTAGATGGTTCGCCCACTAGGGAATTTATGTGGGTTCTACTCACGGCTGCTTGGGTCGTGACAAAGTTGGTATCAGAGCCCTAGATTCGTTGATCTCATGTTACAAAGACATGTCTAGTAGAGTCTTGCGGATTGGTACAGAGACGTCTGTGCTTATCTTCGAGAGGCTATAGGACACTAGAAAAATTCAAATTCTTTCTTTCTTTCGTGCTACTTGATTCCAATTGGTATCTGGATGATCCAAATTGGTATCTAATTTTTCTTTCTATTCTCTCACAGATGGTGAGGACTCGTGCGGCAGCAGCAGCTAATGAGGTACCCGTGCCGGTCGCTAGGGCCACAGCTCGCCGTGAAGGGTAGGCCGCCAGGGCCGCAGTTTGTGGTGGAGGCCCGGCCAAGGGCCGTTGCCATAGTAGAGGCAGGAGAGCAGCAGGACCAGTTAGGGGCAGGGCTCCTGCAGCTGGTCAGGCCAGTGCTGAGTCCCTTGAGCCTCAGGTAATTCTAGATGAGGCAGCAGAGTGTGCAGCAGCACCAACTAAGCCAGATATTATAGCTCCTTCAATGTTGTTAGACGTTATGGTTCAAGTGTTGAACCTACTGAATGGGTTGATAGAGGCAGGTGTGTTACCAGCTGTTCTAGGTGCTCAGGGTGCCAGAGTGGGTGATCCAGCTCCAGGCGGAGTTCGTGCTCCAGGGTTACAGCATGCTGCAGCTGTGGCTCCTCGTTTGGATGAGGCTCCAGGACTGGAGGTATTTATTAGACCAGTAGGAGGTCCAGTGTTGACCGGGGATGAGCATGATTTGTTCTGGAAGTTCACTGAGATGAAGCCTCCAAAGTTCTTTGGCGCTGAGGTTGAAGATGCTTATAAGTTCATCATAGACTGTCATGAGAGGCTCCATAAGATGGGGGCAGTGGAGAAGTATGGTGTTGTGTTTATGACCTTCCTTCTCTTGGGTGATGCCTAGTTATGGTGGAGAGCTTTTGTAGAGTGCAGGCCAGCGGGATCACCTCCGTTGACATGGACTCAGTTTTACTAGGTGTTGTTAGACAAGTATGTTCCTCGTACTTTGAGGGATCGCAGGCGTGATGAGTTCAGTAATATTGAGTAGGGCCATATGTCTGCGGCTGCTTATAAGGTTGATTCTATTCGTTATCTCGCTATGCCCTCCAGCTTGTGCCTATTGAGGAGGAGAGGGTTAGGAGATTCGTGAATGGGTTAAACACTGCTCTTCAGTTGTTAGCTCTTCAGATTGCAACAATAGATGCTTCCTTCCAAAAAGTGGTGGATCATGTTAGGACTACGAGGATGTTAGGCAGGATGGTTATAATAAGTACGCAAAGAAGAAGGCCCGAAAGGGTGGTAGTTTCAGTGGCTCTTTCTCTAAGGTCCAGAGTTCCCAGGTCTATTCAGGACACCCTGTTCAGTCATCCATGCAGGCTTCAGTTGGAGGCCCATCAGGAGCCAGTTAGCACTATTCCAGTCAGCTAGGGGGCTCGCAGGCCTGAGCTCCATATTATGGTGGTTATTCGGCTTCGTCTGTTTCTGTTCAGCGTCTGACACTAGACCGCGGATGCTTCGAGTGTGGTGATACGGGGCATTTCAAGAGGAATTGTCCCAAACTTAGTCAAGGTGGCCAGGGCACTTAGTTTTAAGCTCCTAGAGCTCCAGCATCAGGCAGAGGGAGAGGATCTTATGGTGGTAACCGTGCTCAGTCTGGGCGTGGCGATCACACGGCTGGTAGAAGTGGTACCTAACCTAACAGAGGAGGGTTCTAGCCTAGTAGAGGTGGACATCATCCTGGCAGGGGCGGAGCTCAGACAGGGCAGGTTGATCATAATGGTTCGCAGGCTACTGGCGGACGGGTTCATTATTATGCCTTTCCTGGCAGGACAGAGGCTGAGGGCTCAGATGTAGTCATTACAGGTAACATCTCAGTCTGTCACCGGATGGATTCTGTATTGTTTGACCTAGGTTCTACATTTTCTTATGTGTCTACATATGTCTCTATGAGTCTTCATATGGTCTGTGATTTTCTTGATGCCCCTATACATGTATCTACTCTAGTTGGAGACTCTGTGGTTGTAGATAGAGTCTTTTGATCTTGTACTGTCACACTTATGAGGCATGGTACCTGGGTTGACTTAGTGATTCTAGACATGGTAGATTTTGATGTCATCTTGGGTATGAGTTGGTCAGCTCCTTATCACGCAATTCTAGGTTGTCATGCCAAGACAGTCACCTTAGCTATGCTCGGGGTGCCTAGACTTGAGTGGAAGGGTAACCTTAATCCCTTCCCAAAGAAAATTATTTCCTTTATTCATGCAAAGAAGCTAGTGGATAGAGGGTGCTTGGCTTATTTAGCACATATCTGCAATACCAGTGTTGATAGTCCATCTCTTGAGTCAGTTCCTGTGGTACGTGAGTTTGCGGAGGTGTTTCTAGCAGGCATGCCACTGGACCGTGACATTGATTTCGACATTGACTTAGAGCTAGGGACCCGCATTATTTCTATTCTGCCATATCGGATGGCACCATCAGAGTTGAGGGAATTAAAAGAACAACTTCAGGATCTTCTTAGTAAGGCTTTTACTCGTCTGAGTGTCTCCCCGTAGAGCGCTCCTGTGCTGTTCGTGAAAAACAAAGATGGGACTATGCGGATGTGCATTGATTATCGCCCGTTAAGTAAAGTCACCATCCGAAATAAATACCCCATCCCCTGTATTAATGACTGTTCGATCAGCTTCAAGGGGCTTTGGTGTTTTCAAAAATTGACTTGAGATCGGGTTATAATTAGTTGAAAATTCGGGAAGAGGATATTCCTAAGGCAGCTTTTTGGACTAGGTATGGACATTATGAATTTCTGTTATGTCTTTCGGGCTTACTAATGCCCTAGCTACTTTTATGAATTTGATGAATGGTATTTTCAAGCATACTTAGACTCCATTGTGATAGTGTTTATTGATGACATCCTGGTTTATTCGAAGAGTAAAGAAGATCATGAAAAACGCTTGAGATTTGTTCTTGGGTTGCTGAGGGGCAAGGAGTTGTATGCCAAGTTCTCTAAGTGTGAGTTTTGGCTTGCGTCTGTGTCCTTCTTGGGACATGTAGTTTCGAAGAAACGGATTATGGTTGATCCTAAAAAGATCGAAGCAGTGAGGGATTGGGCTAGGCCTACATCAGTGACAGAAAATCGCAGCTTTGTGGGGTTGGCCAGTCACTACCGTCAGTTCGTGAAGGGGTTTGCTTCGCATTTGACCCGTTTGACTCAGAAAGAGGTACCTTTTCAGTGGTCCGACGAGTGTGAGTGTTACACCTTGGAAAATTTCATGTTGTTGCCTAGTAAATAGACCAACGTAGTGCGAGAAGTATATAATGTCCCTATAAGGAAGAAAGGTTATTTAACGATTCTAATTAAGATTCCAAAGACGTTGGAAGTAAGAAGAGGAAGTTCCTTAAGAAGGGCAAGGTATATGATGTGTTTTGGAAAAGTTCCGTAATGTACCGAGCTAGTATTGACTTAATGATGTCTTAAGAAAGAGTTATAACGATCCTTAGATTGGTAATGAAGTGTTAAACAAGTGTCAAGAAGGTTCCATAAGGATTGGAGATCAGACGAACGACGGAAACGATTTCAGGGAAATGGGGTTATACAACCGACTTATACGTTTATTATAACATTATACGGTCTGTATAAGGGGTCTGTATAACACCCAACAAAGATGATTTTTTCATGATGGTGAACCACGACCACTTATACGGACCGTACAATGTTATACGGAGCGTATAAGTGTCCGTGGAAGTCCCGACGGGCTGAATAAGTTGCAAGTATAAATATATGTTCCCACTTCACAAATTCCATTTCGCACACTTCTTCATCTCTCTCAAGACCTCTAGAAGGTTCTACATACTTCATCCTTAAGAAATACAAGGAAATCAAAGGTTCATATCATAAATTCAAGTGAATCAAATGCAAGGAAACTCTTGGGGTTGCTACAGTCAAGAAATCTATTAGAAGTGAAGCTGGGATTTTTCTTCAAGTGGAGTATTGCTATCCAATACCCATTCCTACTCAATCAAAGGTAAGTTTCATGATCATTACATGTTGTTTAAGGTATTGAGAGGTTGAAAGACTTGGATTATGGAAGAAAATAGAAAATGGGTTACAAACATGAAAATGGTGACATTGTTGAGCAGTAGCTTAATATGAATCATGATTCTTGATATGTTGTGATTGTAATTATATTATAAACGATATTAAGAACATGGGATAAACATTATATAAGAATGAATGTGATAGTGTACTATGACCATGGCTATGGATGATTTGGAGTGAAATTTGGGAATGTGGATAATATAGGTGAATGTTATTATAGGCGTTTGGGAGTTGATATATGATATGGAGGAAGTTATATAAACAAAGGAAATGCTGCCCAATTTTCTCTAGCTTTAGTTAAGCATGTCATGTGATCGATTAGCTAACGTTAATACGAACTCTCTTGAAGGTAGAAACTTGAGCATTGGAAGAGAATATTCAAGCGATAGAGTAGCTAAACGAAAAGGTATGTGAGGCTAGTCCCTTCTTTCTAAGGCATGAATCTTATGACATGATTTTCCCTTATTCTCCATGACCTTCTTACATTCCGGAATTTATGAGTCTATGTTCACAAAGAACCTCATCTAAGATAAATATAAGAGATACGTTATGAGCATGATAATGATGATGATGAGACCAACCCTAAAGATTCTAAATCCCATGATATGATGCTTCTATAAATCTAATGATCCTAACTATAATCCTTTCATGTTGTTCATTGTGCTACACTCACCTTATATGTTAATTCCTTCAACGTGAGGCAGAATGCTTATGAATGCTCCATAATTAAATTGGGGGTTCACGACCTTACGTCACCCCAATAGATGTACAGTTGCCTTGAGTTTTATGCATGATTCATGATAAGTCTATGATGATGATATTACACCGCGCCTATATGGCCGGGCAGACACCACTAAGGTGGGCAGCGTATACACCATGTCTAGATGGCATAGGCAGACACCACTAGTGGGCGGCATGAGATGGTACCCCGGACGCGGGCTAATGATTATCACATCGTACCTATATGGTCGGGCAGCTTATACATATATGCATACATGATATGATGATGATTATGAAGTAAGTCAGCATGAATTATTTCTATCATAATTAACAGTCAGTTACAGGTTGCTCTTTACTTGATGCCTCCTTATTTCATTGACTTATTATAATTGCTTATGCCTTACATACTCAGTACAATGTTCATACTGACGTCCTTTTCTTTGGACGCTGTGTTCATGCCCACAGGTAGATAGGGAGACGGTGCAGATCCATAAGAGCTATCAGCAGATTTACAGGAGCTCTCCTTTGTTCCGGAGGTGCTATTTTGAGACAGTATTTTTGTGTACATATATTTTCGGCACAACGGGGTCCTGTCCCGTCCATATGTCTAGTACTCTAGTAGAGGCTCATATATACGTATGTGTGGGTAGTATGGTCTCATGATTCCTCTCACTGTATATATATTATTTTGATAGCCAAAAGGGCTTATGTATATGAAGGTAAATATGTTTCAAAGTGTAAAATGAATTTTCCTCTGATTATGAGCATAAGAATAAGCATGATGACTAGCAGTATGAGTGGTGCTCGGTAGTCAGCTCCGGGTACCCATCATGGCCCCCTAGTCGGGTCGTGACAAAAGTGGTATCAGAGCAGTTTAGTCCTAGGAAGTGTCTACGAGCCATGTCTAGTAGAGTCTTATTTATGGTGTGTTGCGCGCCAAACTTATAAACAGGAGGATACGGGGCATCTAGGAAAAATTACCCTTTTTTTTCTTATGAGATCGTGCGATAGAGCCATGTTATAAGATATACTCCTCCCTAATGGTGTGTTGTGATTTCAGCTATGCCAGTAAAGAGAAAAGCTACAGCTGCCCAGAAGGGCAAGACTACGATAGAAAGCCGCCAACTAATGTAGAAGAAAGTGAATCACATAATGAGGCTCCATCTAACACCTCTCATACTCCGCCTATTATAGAAGAACAAGAGGGGGCTTCAGTTCCAGCTCATATGCCTCCAGTTCCTCCACCGGCTGCTTCGGGTCAACAAATGACCGAGGCTATCCATTTATTGACACAATTAGTTGCCGCCCAGGCACAGCGGCAGAGTACAGGTTCAGATGACAGGGCAGTTAGTACTAGAGCCTGTGACTTCATGACTTTAGATCCTCCGGAGTTTTTTGGGTCAAAGCCGGATGAAGACCCGTAAGGTTTTATTGATGAAATGTTGAGAACATTGAAGATTATTCATGCTTCCGAAACTGAATCTGTGGAGCTAGCATCTTATGGACTCCGAGATGTGGCTGTCTTATGGTATAATAATTGGATATCTTCAAGAAAAGAAAATGCACCTCCTCTAGTTTGACAAGAGTTTGTAGATGCCTTAATCCACCACTATTTCCACCCGAAGTCCGCCGAGCTAGAGCGGATAGGTTCTTAAATTTGAAGCAAGGAAATATGAGTGTACGAGTGTATACTCTCCAATTTAATTCATTGGCTAGATATGCTCGGACTATGGTGGCCGACATGAGCGATAGAGTGCACAAATTTGTGAGTGGCATAGGGCCACATTTATTCAAAGATTGTTTAACGGCTTCATTGCAAGATGGGATGGATATTTTCCGTATTCAGGCTCAGGCCTAGAACATAGAAGGGCAGCAGCAACCGCCAAGGGGTGAGCGTGATATTGATCAGGGGCAAAGTAAGAGGGCCAGATCTATGAGTGCCGGTAGCGACTATAGAGGGGTATCGAGGCAGTCATATTTTAGACACTCAGGCCAGTCGGAGACTAGTGCACCTCCCCGATTTGCAGGCAGGAGGTTTGACCACTCCATTCATTCAGGACAGGGTCAGAGCTCGAGAGCTTCAGGTTTCCAGTTTGGGGGTGATTATAACCAGAGGAGACCACCAGCACTGCGATATAGCCAGTGCGGTAAGTTACATTCTGGTCAGCGTCGCCGAGGTTCAGACGCTCGCTATGCCTGTGGCCAGGTTGGACATATGATGCGAGATTGTCCATCGATGAGTGGCAAAGTTAGGGTTCAGCCCACAGGATCAGCGGCTGGTTCTTCTTCTGTGCGCCCGACAGGGCAGACTCCCCAGATTCCAGCAGGTCGAGGTAGAGACAGAGGGGGAGCGTCTAGTTTAGGGGGTATCCAGCCCCGTATCTATGCATTAGCCGGACGACAGGATCTTGAGTCCTCCCCAGATGTGGTTACAGGTATATTGACTATATTCTCTCATGATGTCTATGCGTTGATAGATCCGGGTTCTACGTTATCTTATATTACTCCCTATATTGCTGGTCATATTTGGGTGAAACCCGAGCCAATTAAACCTTTCGAGGTATCTACTCCGATTAGTGATCCCGTGATAGCTAGACAAGTGTACAAAAATTATGTAATTGTTGTATGTGGATGCCAGACCAACGTTGATTTAATTGAGTTAGAAAATGCTAGATTTTGTTGTGATTATGGGTATGGATTGGTTGGCCTCATGTTATGCCAATGTTTATTGCCGAATGAAAGTAGTTCGATTCCAATTTCCGGGAGAGCCCGTGCTTGAATGGAAAGGTAATACAGCATCTCCAAGGGGTAGGTTTATTTCCTACCTTAAGGAAATAAAGATGATAGCTAAAGGCTATATTTATCACCTAGTTCGAGTTCATGACACTGAAGCAGAGCCACCGACTTTTCAATCCGTTTCGGTAGTGAATGAATTTCCGGATGTATTTCGAGATGAACTCCCAGGTCTTCCTCCGGAAAGAGAGATTGATTTTGCTATCGATGTGTTGCGAGACACTAAGCCTATTTCTATTCCTCCGTACCGAATGGCTCCTGCATAATTGAAGGAGCTAAAGGCACAGTTGAAAGATTTCCTTGGGAAGAGGTTTATTAGGCCCAGTTCATCGCTGTGGGGAGCACCTGTCCTATTTGTAAGAAAGAAAGATGGTTCCCTATGGATGTGAATTGATTATAGACAGTTGAATAAGGTGACGATAAAGAATAAATATCCTCTCTCGAGGATCAATGATATGTTTGATCAATTACAGGGTGCCAAGTGGTTTTCCAAAATAGATCTAAGTTCAGGTTATCATCAAGTGAGAGTCAAAGAAGAAGATATTCCCAAAACAGCTTTCAGAACAAGATATGGCCATTATGAATTTCGAGTGAAGTCATTTGGGTTGACAAATTCTCCGGCGGTGTTTATGAATTTGATGAATAATGTATTCAGGCCCCTCTTAGATATGTTCGAGATCGTGTTTATTGATGATATTCTGGTATATTCTCAGACAGAATCAGAACATGAAGACCATTTACGCATTGTCCTTGGGATTCTTCGTACTCGTGAATTGTATGCAAAATTTTCTAAGTGCGAGTTTTGGTTGAATTCTGTGACATTTTTGGGCCATGTTATTTCAAATGATGGCATTCGGGTTGATACTGAGAAAATTGAAGTTGTGAAGACTTGGCCAAGGCCTACAACGCCCACAGAAGTCCGTAGTTTTCTGGGGTTGGCAGGATACTATAGGAGATTCATGGAAGGGTTTTCCTTTATTTCAGCCCCATTGACAAAGCTAACCCAGAAGTCAGCTAAATTTCAGTGTAATGATGCTTGTGAACACGGTTTTCGGAATTGAAAGATAGGCTAACTTCAGCCCCAGTCTTGACACTCCCAGAAGGGCCCAATGGTTATGTTATATATTGTGATGCTTTTGGTGTCGGGTTAGGATGTGTGTTAATGCAGCACGGTAAAGTCATTGCCTACGCTTCAAGAAAGTTGCGGAAACATGAAAAGAACTACCCAACTCATGATCTCGAATTGGCTGTAATTATTCATGCACTAAAGATGTGGAGACATTATTTGTATGGTATTCATGTTGATATATGTCACGACCCAGCTAGGGGCCGCGACGGGTACCCGGGGCTAACCACCGAGCACCGCTCGCTCTATTACTCACTTTACTCGATTAATGCCCTTTTTATTTCTTTTAACTCAAAGCATGGAAAAGTCATAGTTTATAGGGAAACATAAATACTTTTACATATACAGGGATCTTTAGTATATCAAAATAATACGTATGCATATACATGAAAAATGTGAGACCATACTACCCACACTGCGCGTCTACGAGCCTCTGCTGACATGTTCCACATATAGACGGAACAAGACTTCGTCGCGCCCAAAATGTATATACACCAAAGGAATAATCATAAGCACCTCCGAACAATGGAGTGCTTTCAGTCCACTGACAGCTCCTAAGAATCTGGATCAAGCTCGCCTCCCTGTCAACCTATGGGCATGAACACATCGTCCAAAGAAAAGGACGTCAGTACGAATATTGTACCGAGCATGAGAGGCATAAATAATGAAGAAGGAAACCAATAATATAATGAGAGCATCAATATGAACATCTGATTCTGAACGATAATCATGAAAGAAGTGATACAGGTTGTCTTACTCATACTCATCATCAAATCATGTATGCATGACATGCAAGCTGCCCGTCCTTACCGGAACGGTGTGATAATTAATAATATAAGCCCGCGTCCAGGCCTCCCGCGTCCGGGGTACCATCTCATGCCGCCCACTAGTGATGTCTGCCCACGCCCGAAGGTCATGGTGTATCCGTATAGTTGCCTGCTGTAGCGGTGCCTACCCGGCCAACTAGGCGCGGTGTGATGCAATCATGACATGCTCATTATAAAATATTTATAATAATATGTTTATCAAAATATTCTTATCCTAACATAATACATGCATAAGGTTCAAGATCATACATACTCTATCGGGGTGACGTAAGGTCGTGATCCCCCGATTTCATTATGGATCAATTATTGACATTCTGCCTCACCTTGAAGGAATTAATACATAAGGTGAGTGTAAGCAATCCAGGACATCTTTGTCAATATGTCATCATCATATCATATCTCTTATCTTATATAGATATATAGGAATATAGACTTTTAGCTTCTCGGGATACATGAACTCATGAAGAGGAAAGAACTTATACCATAGGATTCATGCCATTGGAAAGAAAGGACTAGCCTCACATACCTTTATCGTCTAGCTAGGCTATCGTTCACTTGTCTTCCTTCGATGTCACGTCGTTACCTTCACGAGAGAATTTAGACTAGCGTTAGTTAATAGATTACGAAAACGCATCGTTATTCCTAAGGAAAACTAGGCGGCATTTCCTTTGTTTCTACTACCTTTCTCCCCGTTCTATTCCAACTCCTAAACATTTACAACAACACTCATAATATTGCAAGCAACAATCATCATTCATATACCTTAAGCAAAATCCACCACCTTCCTCCAATTTCTCCACATTTAATGGTTTTTTGCTTATCATCGTAATTTTGCTTACTTCACACCTATTCCATGGCCTATACGTCATTTATAACGTATTTATAATCATAACATATCAACTTTCATGATTCCATTCAACTATCATTCCATAGTGACACTATTTACTCAGTAATGGTCCATTTTCTATGTCTTACCACAATTCAAGTGTCTTAGTCTTCTATTGCTTTAAACAACATGATAAAGTCATAAAACTTACCTGAGATGATGGTTGAACAAGCTTTGAATGGGAATACTCCTCTAGCACTAAAACCCTTCTTCACCTCTTTTGGAATTTCTTGAAGAAGATGACCTCCAACTAGGTTTCATACACTTTGTTGCTTGGATTTGGTGTTGATAATCTTAGTTTCCCTTTTATTCTCTTGAATTCTTATGGAGGAAGTGTTTGGAGAGTTCTAGAGCATTCTTGAGTTGTGTGGATGAGTAATGAAATAAAATGAGGCTTGAGTCCCTTTTAATGATCACAAAAGCTGATTTTTAATGAACAATCGTCGGGGTGAACAGTGGTCGTAAACCACAGTTTACGGGCCGTATAGTGTGGTCGTATTTAAGCATGTTCAAAACAGAAAGGTTGGCTGATGATATGGTGATTTACGATCGAGGTTTACGGTCCGTAAACCAGTTTACGGGCCGTATACCAAGTCGTTTTTAACGATTTCCACACTTAACAGAAAGTTGAGATTTTGGAAGGCTGGAGGACGATGGTGATTTACGGTCCGTAATCCACTTTACGGGCAGTAAATCACTTTACGACCATTGGGCTGGATGAAATTCTACAACTTTCTCATTTCCAAAATTTCATGGATCATCACTCCTGACTTAGTAAAACACCACACACTCATACCCTTCGTTGGTCTATTCCTTGTACATGTACGGGGACTTTTCCGAGGTGTAACATTCTTCCCCCCTTTTGGAACATTCGGTCTCGAATGTTAAAATACCTAGGAATCTTAGAAAAATTTCGCCAAAGTTTCCTTTGTAATTTGACACTACCTACCTGCCACAACAACCCATAATATCTTCACCTCACAGGGCTACATCACAATAACAACATATCTATGGCTACACACGACCAAAACATGAAGATAAAGCTGTTATATCCCATATTTTTTTTAACGTCGGATTATTTGTAAGCTGAGGTGGGGCCCACACGTCAATATTTTTTTTGGAACATGTGACAAGTTATATGAATCACATATGTAAAGTTAAACACAACTCATGAAGGACCCTTGGGCCAAATCAAAGTGGAAGCCCTTCAAACGAATATTTTTAAGAAAACGTTTTCGGGTGATGTGAATTTGAGGGGCAAATACGGTATTATAGGTTTGGAATTTAGAAAAATACCAAGAAATAGAAGTTGTAGATAATTGAAGTAGATTTCAAACCATAGGTCGTGGGTTCGCAGGTGACGTCGGTACAAGGAGATATGGACGTTTTAAGGTCGAAAGGTCTGTAGGTTAGGCCCAACTCGGGCCCAACCGGGTTAGGCCCATGACCCATGTTATTTAAGTAACATTTCAGCCTTTACCCCCTCATTTTTCACACCTAAATACCCAGAAATTTCTCGAAGAAAAGAGAGAAAATATCCTAGAGAGAAAAATCAATTTTTGATCAAAATCCGAGCCCCGAATTTCGAAGCCCATGAAGAGAAAAGTGTTGTACGTCGCGTTGTCTTCAATTTGAGCTAAAAATCAACCAAGGAGGAGAGTGATAACGTGGTGGCTGCCTACTTAAGGTAATATGAAGGTTCCTTTTCATTGTTAACAAATTTATTTAAAGATTTAACGGATTAGAACGGAAGAAATGGCGATATAAATTCGTTTGTCGCTGCTGATGTGGTAGTCGTATAGAGGGGGGCTGTTTTGGTGGGGTATGGTGAGATAATTTTATTTAGTATTTTGATTGTTGTTGTGTTGTGATGTTGTTAAATGAAGATTTTATGTTGTTAAATGAAGATTTAATGGCTTGAAATAAAGTTGTAAGCATTTGCGGATTATGTAAGAAGTTAACATGATATTAATATGGTTTCTTATAATTGTAGGAAGATAATGTTGTTAGTGTGAATTGTTGGTGTAATTCCTGAAGTTGGAAGAGAGAAAATGTGTTGTCATTATTTTTGTTGAGTTTGGAAGATTTTGGGTAGTATGTTGGTTTGGCCGTTTGAGATATTGTGCGGGTTGTTGAAGTGTTCTTGAATATTGTTGAATGGTTTCGGATTAGTATTTGAATGTGTGAACAATTGTGAATTAAATATAAATGAAATGTTGTTGGATTGTGTAAAAGGAGCTACTAATGTTGGATTGTATTTTGAATAAATTGTTGAAGTTGGAGATGTGATTGTTGGTTTTGTTGTTGATAATGTGGCCGAGTTCCATTCTCGGATTTGTTGTTGTTAAATGGGCCGAGTTAGATTCTCGGGGATGTTGAATTTATAGGGGAGATGCTGCCCAAATTTCTGTAGACAAGTATTGGTTAAGATTGAACTTTTAAACCTTATGATTTATATTTGGTAAATGTGACCAAATGTAGATTTTGGACGAAACGGGATTTGAATTTGGAGAGGCGTAAGGAGCGAATAAGGTATGTAAAGCTTTACCTTTCCTTCTCTTGGCATGTCCTAGATGTAATAGGTTTGGATACGAGCCTCGGGGATGACTCTACTCTTCGAAATCTGTGCTTAAATTTGCTTCTTTTTCATTCAGTAGATTTGAATTAAATATTCTATAAATAGTTGGAAAAATGGTCTAAATGTCTAGAACTTGTACAAGTAGGACCCGATTATCCTAAAACCCTTATGGGTGATGTCATGAAGTCTAACGTACGTAATATGTTACGCCACCTCACTTGACCTGAGGTGGGCCCACTTTTCCCGAATTTGTCTTTATTGTTCCGTTCGACTTATTTTTGAGAAAAATTCAAGGGAAACTCTTGGCTACTCTTCTAACTACTATATGACGGTCGTTTCAAATATCTTATGAGGTCTCACAATATGTTTTGAAATATGAAAACGATTTCAGAAGGATTATGTTGATATAAACTATTGTGGCCTCCGAAAGACATACATTATGATCGTCGCTCAATCTTTATATATATATATATATATATATATATATATATATATGATTTGCCATCTGAGTTATGCTATCGAGATTCTATAAATGTTTTATATTTTGATATGTTCAAACAATCCCAAAAGCTTTAATTTGATATAATCCCCCGCGACATCCGAAAGGTACGTGCTATGACTATCGTCTGATTCCTTTCCTAAATGACCTGTCATTCGGATTATTCTGTCGAGTCTTTGTAAATATTTTGTGATGCATATAGTTTCTCACTATTCTACTCGTGGATGCCTCAATGCTTCCTTCACTGAGCCCGGGCCAGGATATGTTATCACGCGTATTCCACTGCATTGTTCGTCGTGCCTCGATGTGAGGGGGCAGGTATATGTGTACATGGGTTCTGGAGTATGTTGTGCCATGTACGCTTATTCTGATATGCTATGATATGATATGATATGATATGATATGATATGGCCATCTGATATGCTATGATATGTGCACACTCTGATATGATATGATATGTTACGGAGCTATTTCCTAATCCGGAGTATGATGTGTTGTGGCGCCAGTGTCAGGGTGGCGACCACGTCTGTTCACCGAGTCCCATAATGGGGACCGGATATGGCATATGTTCTGACGTGCATTATCTCTGCTTTATGAGTAAGCACTTTGATATTTCGGTTATTGTACTTACTTTCTGTACTTCTGACTCTGATTATGATTCCTTCTGTTGTATGTCCGTACTCCCGATCCTGATCATGATACTGTCTATTATACTTCGGTACCTCCTATTTCGATATGCTTTCATCTATTATATTTCTGGATTTCTGGACCTGGTTATGATTCTGTTTATTGTACTTTATGCTTTACATGCTCAGTACATATTTCGTACTGACCCCCTGTTCTTCGGGGGCTGCATTTCATGCCGCGCAGGTACACCCAGATGAGTTGAAGTCATTACAAAAGATGTTCCAGCGGAGTTGGCAGGCTCCATTTTCTCCCGGAGTGTTGCCGAGTCTGAGTTTGTACGTTATGATTTCTGGATTTATGTTAGAGACTTTGCAGACAGAGTCGTGGGTATAGTATGTCAGCTGTGTATGCGGCTTCATCAGCCGATATGTCCTTCTATATTATGCCTTAAATTTTGTATGATCATAGATTCTGTTTGATTTGGAAAACATCCGATAAAAATAATTCGAGAGTTTATTGTGTATTTTATTTTATTTGATTTAAAAGCCTAATAAGATTTTGTACGTCCTAAAGGTCTGTGGGTTCGCTCGGCTTCGGATATGGGGCCGGGTGCCCATCACACCCTAGTGGAATTGGGGTGTGACAAAGTGGTATCAGAGCAGGTCTGTCCTAGGGGTTGTCTGCAAAGTCGTGTCCGGTAGAGTCCTGTTTATGGTGTGAAGCGCGCCACATTTATAAACAGGAGGCTACGGGGCATCTAGGGATTGTTGACCTTCTTGTTATCTTAGATCGTGCAATAGAGCTGAGTTATAGGAAAATAAAATTCCTTATATGAGCTTTACATGCGACAGGAGAAGGTAAGGGATGGCATGGAAAGACATAAAGGCAAGTCTTGAAGTATTTGTTTTGTTATCTGAAATTGAAAGTTCAGGATGGCTCGAATGTGTTATATAGTTGTATGCCCTGTAAGGTATTATTGATATTTGTGACGTACAGATTTTGAGTAATGAGGATGGTAATGGAGACTCGGTCAAATTTTTATTTTCAAAATGTGGTCATATAACGAGGTATACCTAACTGGAAGAAGTATGGAATGGGAACATCGTAAATAGACGATAAGTGGGATGTGACATTTTGGAGAAGCTACAGATTTGGGCACGATGTGAAGAACGATTGTAAGAAAGATGATTAACAGTCCGAAGAGATAAAAAGGGATAAAACTTTGAGGTTAGTAAGAACAAGATTTGTTGGATGATTCACAGAAAGTTAACAATCAGTTTTGCTGTAGATTAGTATGTACGGATGGTAAGAGAAAAATCTGGACATGCGGATACTTGAGTACTTATAGGTAATGGCGACGAAGGTATAATTGTTACTATTGGGAATTTGGTAGTTTAGGACGAAAAGTGAATATTGTGGAATAGGAAGGGTAAAATGGTAATTATAGAAGGAAGGACGTGTTACGGAAAAGTTTCAGAATCCGTAAGATTTTGACTGGCCCCAGATTATGTAATGAGGGCCATATGAGAAAGTGAACGTGATTATATCAGTATTAAGACGCCAAATTCCGCCAACGTTTCGGGGTTAAGCGTGTTAAGGTGGGAGGATGGGTGACCCCCCTGGGAAGTGTGCAAGATATTCTAAAGATTTAACCGTCAGAGACAAACGAAAAGATAGAATAACTTAAAGGGAAATTAGCGTATACGGAATGGTTGGGGACCATGAAAGGCCACACAGCACGCGATAGGCTAGACTAGAAGAGAGACAGAAAGTACACCACAACTTGGAATTTGGATAGGCTTGAATAGCTTTTGGAGGTATTCTGTGGGCTAGTTGGTAATAATTATATCTATATATATATATATATATATATGAATGAGTACGATATTTCGTTTGTGATTGTTTCAGTGGACACATGCGTCCAGCTATTGGTGCTACAATAAGGAAGACCCCAAATTGAATAAGGATACTGAACTCCAAATAACAACAAAGGTAAATGGTACGAGTGCTACGAGATGAGGTGCTATTATTTTCACCACAGATTAAGATTGGAAATTTTAGCACAACAATATTGGGAAAGGAAAGTGTGGGTAAGCGGAAGACAAAGAGACCAAAATGTCGGAAAAAAAAAATAAGAAATCCTGGTAAGGGAAACCCGAGAGAAATTATTGGCAAGGTACGAGACTATTTGAATAAGAATTCGAAGATAGGCATATGAAAAGGAAAAGATGCGGTCATGTGGAGCAAACGAGGAATGTGTGAGGTTCGAGAATCAATTTAAAAAAAAATGGGACTAAAGAAATAGTGACTACGACAAGGAATGTGAAGTAAGAAAAAGAACGATAAAGCCTTGTGACGATGACAGAAGATTGGGCATATAAAAGGACAATATGCAGTCGCGTTAATGTGATTACTTCGGACGTAAAAATGTTCTCCTGAAAGGATGATCTAGGAATGAAACAAATTTGTGAGCATAAAGTGAAAATTTCGTAAACTTCAGAGTCGATGCCACAAATGGCAAAATCAGAAAGGTGTTCGAGGAGGAATGAACCCAAGGAAGGACAAGGATACTAACTTGGTATGGTGGGTTAGAAAACCTATGACACGGAATAAGGATT
The DNA here is from genome assembly GCF_019175385.1 of Lycium barbarum. Classification (NCBI taxonomy): domain Eukaryota; kingdom Viridiplantae; phylum Streptophyta; class Magnoliopsida; order Solanales; family Solanaceae; genus Lycium; species Lycium barbarum. Next base: position 43,979,954 of record NC_083347.1, on the reverse strand, counting down.
CACGTAAAGACCGAGAAGATTGATTATAAAGGAAAATATGATAGAAATTAAGGGGACCCCCCCCCCCCCCCAAAGTGTTATAAGATCCCATAAGGGCAGCTGAATATTCGAGGACGAATGTTTTAAAGGGGGGGAGGATGTTATATCCCATATTTTTTTTAACGTCAGATTATTTGTAAGCTGAGGTGGGGCCCACACGTCAATATTTTTTTTTTGGAACATGTGACAAGTTATATGAATCACATATGTAAAGTTAAACACAACTCATGAAGGACCCTTGGGCCAAATCAAAGTGGAAGCCCTTCAAACGAATATTTTTAAGAAAACGTTTTCAGGTGATGTGAATTTGAGAGGCAAAAACGGTATTATAGGTTTGGAATTTAGAAAAATACCAAGAAATAGAAGTTGTAGATAATTGAAGTAGATTTCAAACCATAGGTCGTGGGTTCGCAGGTGACGTCGGTACAAGGAGATATGGACGTTTTAAGGTCGAAAGGTCATTAGGCTAGGCCCAACTCGGGCCCAACCGGGTTAGGCCCATGACCCATGTTATTTAAGTAACATTTCAGCCTTTACCCCCTCATTTTTCACACCTAAATACCCAGAAATTTCTCGAAGAAAAGAGAGAAAATATCCTAGAGAGAAAAATCAATTTTTGATCAAAATCCGAGCCCCGAATTTCGAAGCCCATGAAGAGAAAAGTGTTGTACGTCGCGTTGTCTTCAATTTGAGCTAAAAATCAACCAAGGAGGAGAGTGATAACGTGGTGGCTGCCTACTTAAGGTAATATGAAGGTTCCTTTTCATTGTTAACAAATTTATTTAAAGATTTAACGGATTAGAACGGAAGAAATGGCGATATAAATTCGTTTGTCGGTGCTGATGTGGTAGCCGTATAGAGGGGGGTTGTTTTGGTGGGGTATGGTGAGATAATTTTATTTAGTATTTTGATTGTTGTTGTGTTGTGATGTTGTTAAATGAAGATTTTATGTTGTTAAATGAAGATTTAATGGCTTGAAATAAAGTTGTAAGCATTTGCGGATTATGTAAGAAGTTAACATGATATTAATATGGTTTCTTATAATTGTAGGAAGATAATGTTGTTAGTGTGAATTGTTGGTGTAATTCATGAAGTTGGAAGAGAGAAAATGTGTTGTCATTGTTTTTGTTGAGTTTGGAAGATTTTGGGTAGTATGTTGGTTTGGACGTTTGAGATATTGTGCGGGTTGTTGAAGTGTTCTTGAATATTGTTGAATGGTTTCGGATTAGTATTCGAATGTGTGAACAATTGTGAATTAAATATAAATGAAATGTTGTTGGATTGTGTAAAAGGAGCTACTAATGTTGGATTGTATTTTGAATAAATTGTTGAAGTTGGAGATGTGATTGTTGGTTTTGTTGTTGATAATGTGGCCGAGTTCCATTCTCGGATTTGTTGTTGTTAAATGGGCCGAGTTAGATTCTCGGGGATGTTGAATTTATAGGGGAGATGCTGCCCAAATTTCTGTAGACAAGTATTGGTTAAGATTGAACTTTTAAACCTTATGATTTATATTTGGTAAATGTGACCAAATGTAGATTTTGGACGAAACGGGATTTGAATTTGGAGAGGCGTAAGGAGCGAATAAGGTATGTAAAGCTTTACCTTTCCTTCTCTTGGCATGTCCTAGATGTAATAGGTTTGGATACGAGCCTCGGGGATGACTCTACTCTTCGAAATCTGTGCTTAAATTTGCTTCTTTTTCATTCAGTAGATTTGAATTAAATATTCTATAAATAGTTGGAAAAATGGTCTAAATGTCTAGAACTTGTACAAGTAGGACCCGATTATCCTAAAACCCTTATGGGTGATGTCATGAAGTCTAACGTACGTAATATGTTACGCCACCTCACTTGACCTGAGGTGGGCCCACTTTTCCCGAATTTGTCTTTATTGTTCCGTTCGACTTATTTTTGAGAAAAATTCAAGGGAAACTCTTGGCTACTCTTCTAACTACTATATGACGGTCGTTTCAAATATCTTATGAGGTCTCACAATATGTTTTGAAATATGAAAACGATTTCAGAAGGATTATGTTGATATAAACTATTGTGGCCTCCGAAAGACATACATTATGATCGTCGCTCAATCTTTATATATATGATTTGCCATCTGAGTTATGCTATCGAGATTCTATAAATGTTTTATATTTTGATATGTTCAAACAATCCCAAAAGCTTTAATTTGATATAATCCCCCGCGACATCCGAAAGGTACGTGCTATGACTATCGTCTGATTCCTTTTCTAAATGACCTGTCATTCGGATTATTCTGTCGATTCTTTGTAAATATTTTGTGATGCATATAGTTTCTCACTACTCTACTCGTGGATGCCTCAATGCTTCCTTCACTGAGCCCGGGCCAGGATATATTATCACGCGTATTCCACTGCATTGTTCGCCGTGCCTCGATGTGAGGGGGCAGGTATATGTGTACATGGGTTCTGGAGTATGCTGTGCCATGTACGCTTATTCTGATATGCTATGATATGATATGATATGATATGATATGATATGCTATGATATGATATGATATGATATGGCCATCTGATGTGCTATGATATGTGCACACTTTGATATGATATGATATGATATGTTACGGAGCTATTTCCTAATCCGGAGTATGATGTGTTGTGGCGCCAGTGTCGGGGTGGCGACCACGTCTGTTCACCGAGTCCCATAATGGGGACCGGATATGGCATATGTTCTGACGTGCATTATCTCTGCTTTATGAGTAAGCACTTTGATATTTCGGTTATTGTACTTACTTTCTGTACTTCTGACTCTGATTATGATTCATTCTGTTGTATGTCCGTACTCCCGATCCTGATCCTGATACTGTCTATTATACTTTGGTACCTCCGATTTCGATATGCTTTCATCTATTATATTTCTGGATTTCTGGACCTGGTTATGATTCTGTTTATTGTACTTTATGCTTTACATGCTCAGTACATATTTCGTACTGACCCCCTGTTCTTCGGCGGCTGCATTTCATGCTGCGCAGGTACACCCAGATGAGTTGAAGTCATTACAAAAGATGTTCCAGCGGAGTTGGCAGGCTCCATTTTCTCCCGGAGTGTTGCCGAGTCTGAGTTTGTACGTTATGATTTCTGGATTTATGTTAGAGACTTTGCAGACAGAGTCGTGGGTATAGTATGTCAGCTGTGTATGCGGCTTCATCAGCCGATATGTCCTTCTAAATTATGCCTTAAATTCTGTATGATCATAGATTCTGTTTGATTTGGAAAACATCCGATAAAAATAATTCGAGAGTTTATTGTGTATTTTATTTTATTTGATTTAAAAGCCTAATAAGATTTTGTACGTCCTAAAGGTCTGTGGGTTCGCTCGGCTTCGGATATGGGGTCGGGTGCCCATCACACCCTAGTGGAATTGGGGTGTGACAAAAGCATACATACCTTACGACCTCGGCGTGTCATCATGAACCTCTTCTGGAGATTGGAATAAATAGGGGTACTTGGCTTTCATCTTCTCTTCCGCTTCCCAAGTCATTTCTTCCCTGTTGTTGTTTCGCCATCGAACTTTGACTGAAGCGACTTCTTTATTCCGAAGTCTCCGCACTTGTCGGTCTAAAATAGCAATAGGTATTTCTTCATACGTCAGCTTCTCTGTCACCTGCACATCGTCAACCGGGACTATTCTTGTAGGATCCCCAATACACTTGCGGAGCATCGAAACATGGAATACCGGGTGAACTGATTCAAGCTTCGAAGGTAAATCCAATTCATATGCTACCTGACCCACCTTATGGATAATTTTATAAGGTCCGACGTATCTAGGACTCAACTTCCCTTTCTTTCCAAATCTCATCACCCCTTTCATCGGCGATACTTTCAGAAATACCCAATCATTTACCTAAACTTCCAAATCTCGTCGGCGGTTGTCCGCATAAGACTTTTGGCGACTCTGGGCTGTTAACAGTCGGTCTCGAATGACTTTGACTTTTTCGACTGCTTGTTGAATTAGGTCGGGGCCTATCAATTGTACTTCTCCGGTTTCAAACCATCCAATTGGAGATCTGCATTTCCTTCCATACAATGCTTCATACAGGGCCATTTGAATACCGGAATGATAGTTGTTGTTGTAGGCAAATTCAATGAGGGGTAAATGCTCATCCCAACTACCACCAAAATCCAACATGCACGCTCGTAGCATATCTTCCAAGGTCTGAATAATACGCTCGGCTTGCCCGTCAGTTTGTGGGTGAAATGTCGTGCTGAACTTAACTTGGGTACCCAGCCCTTCTTGGAAGGACTTCCAAAACTTAGCTGTAAACTGTGCTCCCCTGTCAGTGATAATAGACAATGGAATACCATGGAGTCGCACGATTTCTTTAAGATACAGCCTTGCATAATCCTCTTCTGCGTACGTGGTTTTAACTGGGAGGAAATGAACTGCCTTCGTGAGTCCGTCCACGATCACCCATATAGAATCGTATTTGCCTCGCGAGCGAGGTAATCCTACAACGAAATCCATATTAATTTCTTCCCATTTCCATGTAGGAATTTCCATTGCTTGCAATAAGCCTCCTGACTTTTGTTGTCCGGCTTTCACTTGTTGGCAATTTGGGCATTGTGCCACGAATGCTGCTATGTCTCGTTTCAGGCCATCCCACCAATACAACAATTTGAGATCACGATACATCTTGGTTGCACCTGGATGAATGGAATACCGAGAATGGTGTGCTTCCTCTAGAATCCGTCGGCGTAATCCTGCCACATATGGTACACATAGTCTGTCTCGGCATCTAAGAAATTCGTCTATGGAAACTTCAAATGGAGACTTCTCTTTTGCACAGGATACATCCCTGTGATGACGCATTTGTGGATCTTCATACTGGCGTTCTTTTATCTCCGCATTCAAGGGCGAGACTGTAGGATCACTAACACTAATTCCTGCCTTACCCGAATCAAGTACACGTACCCCAAGATTTGCTAGTTGATAGAGCTCACGAACCATTTCTTTCTTTTCTGAAGGGACTTCACTTAAACTTCCCATTGATCGACGGCAAAGCGCGTCTGCTACCACATTCGCTTTCCCGGGGTAGTATAAAATATCCACATCATAATCCTTTAACAATTCTAACCACCGCCTCTGCCGTAGATTCAACTCCTTCTGCTTGAAAATGTGTTGGAGACTCTTGTGATCTGTATAGATATCGACGTGCACACCGTACAGATAATGTCTCCATATCTTCAACGCATGAATAACCGCGGCTAATTCAAGATCATGAGTTGGATAGTTCTGTTCATGCTTCCTCAATTGTCTTGAGGCATATGCAATAACCTTCCCGTGCTGCATCAATACACATCCTAGTCCCACACTAGAAGTGTCGCAATACACAACATAGCCATCTGGCCCTCCTGGAAGCGTTAACACTGGAGCTGAGGTCAATCTGTCTTTTAGCTCTTGGAAACTACGCTCACAAGCATCATTCCACTGAAATTTCGCCGACTTCTGGGTTAGCTTCGTTAATGGGGCTGAAATAGATGAAAAGCCCTCTACAAATCTTCGATAATAACCGGCCAAACCCAGAAAACTACGAACTTCTGTAGGCGTCGTAGGCCTTGGCCAAGTCTACACAACTTCTATTTTCTGAGTGACGACTCGGATGCCATCATCTGAAATAACATGGCCTAGAAATGCCACAGAATTTAGCCAAAACTCGCACTTTGAGAACTTCGCATATAATTCTCGGGCTCGGAGAACGCCAAGAACAATTCTTAGATGATCTGCATGTTCTGATTCTGTGCGAGAATATACCAGAATATCATCGATAAATACTATCACGAAGAGATCCAAGAATGGCCTGAACACATTATTCATTAAATTCATGAACACCGCCGGGCATTTGTCAACCCAAACGACATCACTCGAAACTCGTAGTGACCATATCTTGTCCTGAAGGCAGTCTTAGGGATATCCGCTTCTCTAACCCTCACTTGATGGTAACCCGATCGCAAATCTATTTTTGAGAACCATTTGGCACCCTGCAGCTGATCAAATAAATCATCGATTCTGGGAAGAGGGTATTTATTCTTTATTGTCACCTTATTCAATTACCTGTAGTCGATACACATTCGTAGCGATCCGTCTTTCTTTTTTACAAACAATACTGGTGCTGCCCACGGTGAAGAACTGGGCCTTATAAACCCCTTCTCAAGTAAATTTTTTAGCTGTGCCTTTAACTCTTTTAATTCTACCGGAGCCATTTGATACGGAGGGATAGAAATAGGCTCGGTGTCTGGTAATACGTCACTAGCAAAATCGATTTCCCTTTCTGGAGGAAGACCCGGAAGTTCATCTGGAAATACATCTGGGAATTCATTTACTACCGGGACAGATTGGAAAACTGGTGGCCTTGCCTCCGTGTCGTGAACTCGAACTAGATGGTAAATGTAGCCCTTGGCTATCATCTTCCTCTCCTTGAGATAGGAAAGAAACCTACCCTTTGGGGATGCTGTATTACCCTTCCATTCAAGTACGGGCTCTCCCGGAAACTGGAATCGAACCATTTTCGTTCGGCAATCAACGTTTGCGTAACACGACGCTAACCAATCCATACCCATTATTACGTCGAAGTCTATCATTTCCAGTTCAATCAAATCGGCCCTTGTCTGTCGGTCACATATAACGACTACACAATTCTTATATACTTGCCTCGCTATTACGGGATCACCAACCGTAGTGAACACCTCGAAAGGTTTAATTGGCTCGGGTCTCACCCCAATACAATCAGCAATATACGGAGTAATATATGAGAAAGTAGAACCCGGATCAATCAAAGCATATACGTCACGGGAAAATATAGTCAGGGTACCTGTGACAACATCTGGGGAGGACTCAAGATCCTGTCGCCCTGCCAAAGCATATACGCGGGGCGAAACAGCACTTGAAGTAGATGCTCCCCCTCTGCCTCTGCCTCTACCTGCTGTAGTCTGAGAAGTCTGCGCTGTCGGGCGTACTGAAGAAGACCCAACTGCTAATCCAGTAGGCTGAGTCCCAGCTCTACCTCTCGCTGAGGGGCAATCTCTCATCATATGGCCGACTTGCCCGCAGGCATAACAAGCATCGGAACCCTGTCGGCACTGCCTGGAATGCAATCTACCGCACTGGCTGCACCGCGGTACTAAAGGTCTCCGCTAACCAAGATCTCCCCTAGACTGAAAATCTGAGGCCCTCGAACTCTGGTCTTGTCCTGACTGAAAAGAACGGTCAACTCTCCTATCCGGGAATCTGGGAGGTGCACTAGTCGCCGACTGACCTGAGTGCCTAGAATGCGTCTGTCTCGATCCCCCTCTATATTCCCTGCTCGCTCCCATAGACCTAGCTCTCTTACCTTGCCTTCTGTCATTATCACGGTCACTTATTTGCTGTTGTTGTCGTTCCTCAAGATTCTGAGCATGTGCTTGTATTCGGGAAATATCCATCCCGTCTTGCAAAGAGGCCGTCAGACAATCTCTAAACAAATGTGGACCTAAACCACTCACAAATCTGTGTACGCGATCGCCCATATCAGCCATCATAGTTAAGGCATACCGGGCCAGAGAATTGAATTGCATACTATACTCTCGGGCACTCATACTTCCTTGCTTTAGATTCAAGAACCTGTCCGCTCTAGCTCGGCGGACCTCGGGTGGCAAATAATGATGAATAAAAGTGTCGACAAACTCTTGCCAAACAGGAGGAGGTGCATTTGCTGCTCTTGACGCTATCCAGTTGTTATACCACAATTCCGCCACATCGCGGAGTCTATAAGAATCCAACTCTACCGACTCAGTCTCAGAAGCATGCATAAGTTTCAGCGTCCTCAACATCTCATCAACAAAGCCTTGTGGGTCCTCATCCGGCTTCGACCCGAAAAATTCCGGAGGATTTAAAGTCAGGAAGTCACGGGCTCTCGTATTGGCGGAACGATCACTCGGGCCCGCATTCTGCCGCTATGCCTGGGCGGCAACTAATTGTATCAGTAAGTGTATGGCCTCGGTCACTTGTTGACCCGAAGCAACTGGTGGAGGAATTGGGACTGAGGCTCCTCCCTGCTCTCCTACATTAGGCGAGGCCTCATTCTGTGATTCACTTTCCTCTACATTCGCCGGAGGCTCCCTTCCTGCCCGCTTCTTCGTCGTAGCTTTGCCCTCCTGGGCAGCTGTAGCTTTTCCTTTCGGCGGCATTCTGAAATCACAACGCACTTTTAGGGGAGGATAAAATCTTAGGCATGGCTCTATCGCACGATCTCATAACAAGAAAGATGGTCATTCTTCCTAAATGCCCTGTACCCTCTTGTTTATTAGTGTGGCGCGCAACAAACCATAAACAAGAATCTACTAGACACGGCTCGTAGACACTTCCTAGGACGAACTGCTCTGATACCACTTTTGTCACGACCCAGCTAGGGGCCGCGACGGGTACCCAGGGCTAACCACCGAGCACCGCTCGCTCTATTACTCACTTTACTCGATTAATGCCCTTTTTATTTCTTTTAACTCAAAGCATGGAAAATTCATAGTTTATAGGGAAACATAAATACTTTTACATATATAGGGATCTTTAGTATATCAAAATAATACGTACACATATACATGAAAAATGTGAGACCATACTACCCACACTGCGCGTCTACGAGCCTCTACTGACATGTTGCACATATAGACGGAACAAGACTCCGTCGTGCCCAAAATGTATATACACCAAAGGAATACTCATAAGCACCTCCGAACAATGGAGTGCTTTCAGTCCACTGACAGCTCCTAAGAATCTGGATCAAGCTCGCCTCCCTGTCTACCTGTGGGCATGAACACAGCGTCCAAAGAAAAGGACGTCAGTACGAATATTGTACCGATTATGAGAGGCATAAACAATGAAGAAGAACAACAATAATATAATGAGAGCATCAATATGAACATCTGATACTGAACGATAATCATGAAAGAAGTGATACAGGCTGTCTTACTCATACTCATCATCAAATCATGTATGCATGACATGCAAGCTACCCGTCCTTACCGGAACGGTGTGATAATCAATAATATAAGCCCGCGTCCAGGCCTCCCGCGTCTGGGGTACCATCTCATGCCGCCCACTAGTGGTGTCTGCCCATGCCCGAAGGTCGTGGTGTATCCGTATAGCTGCCCGCCGTAACGGTGACTGCCCGGCCAACAAGGCGCTGTGTGATGCAATCATGACATACTCATTATAAAATACTTATAATAATATGTCTATCAAAATATGCTTATCGTAACATAATACATGCATAAGGCTCAAGATCATACATAATCTATCGGGGTGACGTAAGGTCGTGATCCCCCGATTTCATTATGGATCAACTATTGACATTCTGCCTCACCTTGAAGGAATTAATACATAAGGTGAGTGTAAGCAATCCAGGACATCATTGTCAATATGGCATCATCATATCATATCTCTTATCTTATATAGATATATAGGAATATAGACTTTTAGCTTCTCGGGATACATGAACTCATGAAGAGGAAAGAACTTATACCATAGGATTCATGCCATTGGAAAGAAATGACTAGCCTCACATACCTCTATCGTCTAGCTAGGCTATCGTTCACTTGTCTTCCTTCGATGTCACGTCGTTACCTTCACGAGAGAATTTAGACTAGCGTTAGTTAATAGATTACGAAAACGCACCGTTATTCTTAAGGAAAACTAGGCGGCATTTCCTTTGTTTCTACTACCTTTCTCCCTGTTCTATTCTAACTCCTAAACATTTACAACAACACTCATAATATTGCAAGCAACAATCATCATTCATATACCTTAAGCAAAATCCACCACCTTCCTCCAATTTCTCCATATTTAATGATTTTTCGCTTATCATCGTAATTTTGCTTACTTCACACCTATTCCATGGCCTATACGTCATTTATAACATATTTATAATCATAACATATCAACTTTCATGATTCCATTCAACTATCATTCCATAGTGACACTATTTACTCAGTAATGGTCCATTTTCTATGTCTTACCACAATTCAAGTGTCTTAGTCTTCTATTGCTTTAAACAACATGATAAAGTCATGAAACTTACCTGAGATGATGGTTGAACAAGCTTTGAATGGGAATACTCCTCTAGCACTAAAACCCTTCTTCACCTCTTTTGGAATTTCTTGAAGAAGATGACCTCCAACTAGGTTTCATACACTTTGTTGCTTGGATTTGGTGTTGATAATCTTAGTTTCCCTTTGATTCTCTTGAATTCTTATGGAGGAAGTGTTTGGAGAGTTCTAGAGCATTCTTGAGTTGTGTGGATGAGTAATGAAATAAAATGAGGCTTGAGTCCCTTTTAATGATCACAAAAGCTGATTTTTAATGAACAATCGTCGGGGTGAACAGTGGTCGTAAACCACAGTTTACGGACCGTAAATCAGTTTACGGGCCGTATAGTGTGGTCGTATTTAAGCATGTTCAAAACAGAAAGGTTGGCTGATGATATGGTGATTTACGATCGAGGTTTACGGTCCGTAAACCAGTTTACGGGCTGTATACCAAGTCGTTTTTAACGATTTCCACACTTAACAGAAAGTTGAGATTTTGGAAGGCTGGAGGACGATGGTGATTTACGGTCCGTAATCCACTTTACGGGCCGTAAATCACTTTACGACCACTGGGCTGGATGAAATTCTACAACTTTCTCATTTCCAAAATTTCATGGATCATCACTCCTTACTTAGTAAAACACCCCACACTCATACCCTTCGTTGGTCTATTCCTTGTACATGTACGGGGACTTTTCTGAGGTGTAACAATATCTACACAGATCACAAGAGTCTTCAATATATCTTTAAGCAGAAGGAGTTAAATCTGCGGCAGAGGCGATGGTTAGAGCTACTGAAAGATTATGATGTAAGTATTTTATACCACCCCGGAAAGGCAAATGTAGTAGCTGATGCACTTAGCCGCAAATCTATGGATATCCTATGTGAGGCTCCTCCGGAGAAGAAGGAATTAATTCATGAACTTCACCAGCTAGCTAGCCTTGGAGTTCATTTGATTAATTCAGGCAGTGCAGGAATTGACATCAATAATCCAACAGTTTCATCCTTGGACATAGAGGTGAAAGAGAGTCAATATGAAGATCCTCAATTGAGCCACTGTAGAGACACATTTCATGAAAAAGAGAAGTCTCCATTTGAAACTTCTATAGATGGAGTTTTTAGATACCGAGGCAGGCTATGTGTTCCGAATGTTGCGGAATTACGTCGTCGAATTCTAGAAGAAGCTCATTATTCTCGGTATTCTATTCATCCAAGGGCGACAAAGATGTACCATGATCTCAAGCTAATATACTGGTGGGATGGAATGAAGAAAGACATAGCAAAATTTGTAGCCCAATGTCCAATTTGCCAACAAGTGAAAATCGAGCATCAAAAGCCAGGGGGATTATTACAAGCAATGGAAATTCCAACTTGGAAATGGGAAACGATAAACATGGATTTCATTGTAGGGTTACCTCGTTCCCGGAGTAAGTATGATTCTATATGGGTGATTGTGGATAGATTGACAAAATCAGCCCAAAATCTTCCAGTCAGAACTACCTATTCAGCAGAAGATTATGCAAGGTTGTACCTTAAGGAGATTATGAGACTCCATAGTATTCCAATGTCTATTATTACAGATAGATGAGCACAGTTTACTGCTAAATTCTGCAAATCTTATCAAGAAGGTTTGGGTACTCAAGTAAAGCTTAGCACAGCATTTCATCTGCAAACTGACGGGCAAGCCGAACGTACTATTCAGACCTTGGAAGATATGTTATGGGCCTGTGTGCTAGATTTTGGTAGTAATTGGGATGACCACCTACCTCTCATTGAGTTCTCATGCAACAACAGCTATCATTCCAGTATTCAGATGGCCCCGTATGAAGCTCTATATGAAAGAAAGTGTAGATCCCCAATTGGGTGGTTTGAAGTCGGGGAGACACAATTAATAGGTCCATAATTGATCCAGCAAGTGGTGGAAAATGCCAAGGTAATTCGAGATCGATTATTGACAGCCCAAAGTAATCAGAAATCATACGCGGACAGCCGGCAGTGAGACTTAGAATTTCAAGTTGATGACTGGGTATTCTTAAAGGTGTCGCCAATGAAAGGCGCGATGAGATTTGGTAAGAAAGGGCAATACAGTCCTCGATATATTAGACCCTACAAAATTGTCCGCAAGGTGGGTCAAGTAGCATATGAATTGGACTTACCCTCGAAATTTGAATCAGTCAATCCGGTTTTTCATGTCTCCATGCTCCGTAAATGTGTTGGATATCCTTCTAGGATCGTGCCAGTAAATGTTGTTCAAGTGACAGAAAAGTTATCTTATGAAGAGGTACCCATTACCATACTAGATAGGCAAGTACGGAAGCTTAGAAACAAAGAAGTGGCCTCAGTCAAAGTCTTATGGAGAAATAAAAACCGAGAAGCAATGACTTGGGAAGCGGAAGAAAATATGAAGTCTAAGTACCCTCACTTATTTCAGCCCCCGAAAGAGATTCAAGATGAAACATCAAGATTATGAGGTATGTACGTTTTCCTTTTTATGTATTTGGGTCTCGTGTGGCCAAATTTTATTGTTGTTGTGTTGTGGACCTGTGAGGTATTGTTATTTTGGGCTGTTGTGACAGGACGGTAGTGCCATATTACAGAGGAAACTCTGGTGAAATTTTCGTAGGATTCCCGAGAACTTAACATTCGAGGACAAATGTTTTTAAAAGGGGGAAAGGTGTTACACCTCGAAAAATTTCATGTCGTTTCCTAGTAAATAGACCAACATAGTGCGAGAAGTATACGATGTCCCTATAAGTAAGAAAGGTTATTTAACGATTCTAATTAAGATTCCAAAGACAATGGAAGTGAGAAGAGGAAGTTCCTTAAGAAAGTATATGATGCGTTTTGGAAAAGTTCTGTAAAGTACCGAGCTAGTATTGGCTTAATGATGTCTTAAGGAATAGTTATAACGATCCTTAGATTGGTAATGAAGTGTTAAACAAGTGTCAAGAAGGTTCCATAAGGATTGGAGATCAAACGAACGACGGAAACGATTTTAGGGAAATAGGGTTATATGATCGACTTATACGGTCCGTATAAGGGGTCCGTATAACACCCAATAGAGATGATGTTTGCTTGATGGTGAACCACGACCACTTATACGGACCGTACAATGTTATACGGACCGTATAAGTGTCCGTGGAAGTCTCGACGAGCTGAATAAGTTGCAAGTATAAATATATGTTCCCACTTCACAAATTTCCTTTCCTAAACTTCTTCATCTCTCTCAAGACCTCTAGAAAATTTGACATACTTCATCTTCAAAAATACAAGTAAATCAAAGGTTCATATCATAAATTCAAGTGAATCAGATGCGAGGAAGCTCTTGGGGTTGCTAGAGTCAAGAAATCTCTTGGAAGTGAAGTTAGGGTTTTTCTTCAAGTGGAGTATTGCTATCCAAAATCCATTCCTAAGCAATCAAAGATAAGTTTCATGATCATTCCATGTTGTTTAAGGTATTGAGAGGTTGAAAGACTTGGATTATGGAAGAAAATAGAAAATGGGTTACAAACATGAAAATAGTGACATTGTTGAGTAGTAGCTTAATATGAATCATGATTCTTGATATGTTGTAATAGTAATTATGTTATAAACGATATTAATAACATGGGATAAACATTATATAAGAATGAATGTGATGGTGTACTACGACCATGGTTATCGATGATTTGGAGTGAAATTTGGGAATATGGATAATATAGGTGAATGTTATGATAGGCGTTTGGGAGTTGATATAAGATATGGAGGAAGTTGTATAAACAAAGGAAATGCTGCCCAATTTTTTCTAGCTTTAGTTAAGCATGTCATGTGATCGATTAGCTAACGTTAATACGAACTCTCTTGAAGGTAGAAACTTGAGCATTGGAAGAGAATATTCAAGCGGTAGAGTAGCTAAACGAAAAGGTATGTGAGGCTAGTCCCTTCTTTCTAAGGCATGAATCTTATGACATGATTTTCCCTTATTCTCCAGACCTTCTTACATTCCAGAATTTATGAGTCTATGTTCACAAAGACCTCATCTAAGATAAATATAAGAGATACGTTATGAGCATGATAATGATGATGATGAGACCAAGCCTAAAGATTCTAAATCCCATGATATGATGCTTCTATAAAGCTAATGATCCTAACTATAATCCTTTCATGTTGTTCATTGTGCTACACTCACCGTATATGCTAATTCCTTCAATGTGAGGCAGAATGCTTATGAATGCTCCATAATTAAATCGGGGGTTCACGACCTTACGTCACCCGATAGATGTATAGTCGTCTTGAGTTTTATGCATGATTCATGATAAGTATATGATGATGATATTACACCGCGCCTATATGGTCGGCCAGACACCGCTAAGGCGGGCAGCGTATACACCATGTCTAGATGGCATGGGCAGACACCACTAGTGGGCAGCATGAGATGGTACCCCGGACGCGGGAGGCCTGGACGCGGGCTAATGATTATCACACTGTACCTATATGGTCAGGAAACTTATACATATATGCATACATGATATGATGATGATTATGAAGTAAGTCAGCATGCATTATTTCTATCATAATTGACAGTCAGTTACAGGTTGCTCTTTACTTGATGCCTCCTTATTTCATTGACGTATCATTATTGCTTATGCCTTACATACTCAGTACAATGTTCGTACTGACGTCCTTCTCTTTGGATGTTGTGTTCATGCCCACAGGTAGACAGGGAGACGGTGCAGATCCATAGGAGCTATCAGCAGATTTACAAGAGCCCTCAATTATTCCGGAGGTGCTATTTTGAGACAGTATTTTTGTGTACATATTTTTGGGGCACGACGGGATCCTGTCCCGTCCATATATCTAGTACTCTAGTAGAGGCTCGTAGATACGTATGTGTGGGTAGTATGGTCTCATGATTCCTCTCACTGTATATATATTATTTTAATAGCCAAAAGGGCTTATGTATATGAAGGTAAATATGTTTCAAAGTGTAAAATGGATTTTCCTCTGATTATGAGCATAAGAATAAGCATGATGACTAGAAGTATGAGTGGTGCTCGGTAGTCAGCTCCGGGTACCCTTCATGGCCCTCTAATCGGGTCGTGACAGTGAGGAGAGCTTCCAAAAGCTCAAGACTTTATTTACAACAGCTCATATTCTATCTTTTCCCGTGGAAGGCAAAGACTGTGTGGTTTATTGTGACGCTTCTCGTTCTGGTTTGGCTTCTGTTTTGATGCAGGAAAAGAAGGTGATTTCTTATGCTTCCAGACAGCTCATGATTCATGAGAAGAACTGTCCTACTCATGATTTGGAGTTGGCAGCTGTGGTTTTTGCATTGAAGATTTGGAGGCACTATCTCTATGGTGTCCGTTGCGAGGTATTTATCGATCATCGCAGTCTTCAACATGTGTTTACCCAGAGGGATGTTAATTCTAGGGAGCGGAGATGGATGGAGTTGCTTAAGGATTACGATATTGCTATCTTGTATCATCCTGGCAAGGCAAATGTGGTAGTTTCATATGGTTATGTGATATTACTCAGTTCGATGCACAGTGTTTAAATTGCCAGCAGGTGAAGTACGAGCACCAGAGACTCGAGGGTACACTTCAGGGGATGCTTATTCCAGAGTGAAAGTGGGAGAGGATAGCAATGGATTTTGTGGTTGGTCTTCTGAAGACCTTCGGTAAGTTTGATTCGATTTAGGTCATTGTTGAAAGATTGACCAAGTCTGCCCATTTCATACCGATTCAGATTACACATACTGCTCAGAAGTTGGCCCAGATTTATATTCGGGAGATTGTTCTCCTACATGGGGTTCCTATTTCCATCATATCCGATAAAGGCACGACGTTTACATCCCGGTTTCGGAAGACTTTGCATTTAGAATTGGGTACTAGATTGGACCTTAGTACAATGTTCCACTCGCAGACGAAAGACCAGTCTGAGTGGACTATTCATGTCCTAGAAAATATGCTCCAAGCTTGTGTGATTGACTTTGGTGGCCATTGGGATCAGTTCTTACCATTGGCAGAATTTGCGTATAATAATTGTTACCACTCGAGCATTGATATGGCCCCGTTTGAGGCTCTTTATGGGAGGAGATATAGGTCTCTTATCGGGTGGTTTGATACATTTGAGGTAAGGCCATGGGGTACAGATCATTTCAGGGAGTCATTAGATAAGGTTAAGGTGATTCAGGAAAAGCTCTTGGCAGCCCAAAGTATACAGAAAGAGTATGCGGATCGCAAGATCCGAGATCTTGAGTTCATGGTTGGAGAACAAGTCTTGTTGAAGGTCTCACCCATGAAGGATGTGATGAGGTTTGGGAAGAAAGGTAAGCTTAGTCCCAAATTCATTGGTCCGTTTGAGATTCTCAATCGTGTGGGGGAGGTAGCCTATGAGTTGGATTTTCCCCCAGGGTTCTCAGGTGTGCATCCAGTGTTCCATGTCTCTATGTTGAAGAGATATAATGGGGATGGTTCGTTTATCATTCATTAGGATTCTGTCTTGTAGGATGAGAATATGTCCTATGAGGAAGAGCCTATTGCGATTCTAGATAGAGAGGTTCATAAGCTAAGGTCGAAATAAATAGCGTCAGTGAAGGTTCATTGGAAGAACCGTCCCGTTGAGGAAGCTACTTAGGAGACCGAATCAGATATGAGAAAAAACTATCCCCAGCTCTTCACTGAGTCAGGTAATTTTTCCCTTGTTTCTCTTTCTGTCCGTTCGGGGACGAACGGGTGTTTAATTGGTATCTGATATAACAACCCGCTAAGTCATTATAGGGGTGACTTAGCAAACTAGACTTTCGTTGGGAATTTCGAGGCTGCGGGTGAGTCCGTAGCGTATTCTTATATGTATGTGAATGTTTAGTTTGTGTCTGTAGGGCCTCGAATTGGTGTTGGGATTTTTGGGTGAAAAACTGGTGGGAAAACCCGAACTACTGGTCAAAATGGACCGCTGCAGTAGGTGGGGAACCGCTGTACCGGGTCCGTCATAGCGAGTAGGTGACCGCAGCAGCGTGGAGGGGGGAAATTAATGAGGTCCGCCATAGCGGGACATTTACCGCTATAGCGAGACCGCCGCAGCGAGAAATCGACCACTGCAGCGGTCAACGGGAGGCAGAATCAGCGTTTTATATTCTTATTTCTGAACACATTCCCTACATGATTCCAAAACAGTTCCCAAGAACTCTTGTGGCGAATTTCTAAGGCTAGGGATAAAATACTCTCGAAAGGTAAGTCTCAACTCTTTACTTTGTTCATTCCATCATCTTACTAAGTTCCATGATTAGTTTAAGGTTCGCTAACGGTGAATGAAAGGACTAAAGCCCTAGAACTTAACAAACCCTTGAATAATGAATGAGTTAGTGATTTTATTGTTGTTTATTCATCTAAGGCTATAGATTATCATTTCCTCCGGTGGGAATTCAAGTTCTAATGGGTGAGAATGATGTATTGAGACTTAGGGTTTCATAAAGATGGTAACTTTAGCATAAAAACTGCTTGTAAAAGGGTTGAATTGATTAGAAAACTCATGAATGGGAATAGTACAATGGTTTGGGTTGATTTTATGATGAATTCACACTTAGTGATAGTTGACCCATTTGAAAAGGGTAGAAGTAGTTGGGTTCTCTTCCCCAATTGTTGTTTGTTTGAGTAGATGATCCACTACTCACTTAGCGTTATGATTGCTAGACTTTGAACGTTCTGAAGCTTTACGAAAGGGGAAAGCTATAGATGAGTGATTGCATTGTTCCAGTTCGGCTTTGAGGTAGGTTACAGTATACTTGAGTTAGACTTTGATTAGTTGATTGTATATGTTATGAAATTGATAGAAGAAGCATGATTAGGGCTTCAGACATAAAGTGTGGTTGGAAATTCCTTTATATGATATTAGTTGGCTAATTATGTGATGAACTATTGTGATATGATAAAGAAGAAGTTAATGAATACTCTTCTTGTTGACTTGGAGTAATCCCTTATTCATGCTATTGATGAATTGATTCTTGAGTCTTGATATGACTTGTGGCATGTGACTTATGTTCCTTGATATTGATTGACTGTTCACAATTCCTTATTGATTGTTGGAACAGAAATACATTGAAATGAGAAAGAACTTGTAAATACGAAAAGGCACATTTGACAGGGAGTGAGGATGTGGCCTATTTATGGGCTCGTGATTCGAGGTCAGTTTCGGAGCGAGTAGTACATGGACACCATGGGTCCCCTGCAGGTCATGGCTATTTGGGCAAACAATACCATTTAGCATGTGTGTACGGATATATGACAAAGTTGAGATGATTGGTGAGTTGATATCTACTGGTAAATAGTGTTTGTACTTATACTACCTTACTGCATTCTTTTGAGTGCAGATTGTGATCCAGACATATCTACCAGACCTCATATTTAGGGTAAGGCAAGTTCCTGCCCAGATCCGAGGGTGAGCTCCTATCTATGCCATGTCGCCTGAAGATCTTTCTTATTTTGGATGTCTATTTCATTTTAGACATTTATGATTATTTCAGACAGTTGATCGTTCTTTAGATAGTTATGTTTTAGAGTTCTTGTACGATGACTTTCGGATTTTGGGGTTGTAATAGTTAGACTTCCACATTCGTTATTTATTTATGGCATGACTAGACGTTTTGGGTGATTATTATTTTGTTATATCCTTGATTTGTCTAAAAGTGGTTATGTAATTGGTAATCATTTGCATGGTTGGTTAAGTAGATGGTTCGCCCACTACGGGATTTATGTGGGTGCCACTCACGGCTGCTTGGGTTGTGACAGTTCCAGATCACCGGCCTACTGCGAGTACGATTTGTCTTTTATGGTAAAGACTTGGCGGTCAAGTTTGAAGGATTCCTTTACATAGTTATCAAGATACTTCAGACACCTACAAGGACAATGAAGATACATGGGAAAGCAAGAATCCTAAGTCAACTAAAACCCTATTACATCTAATGGGCCAATTTATGAAGGGGCTTAGGTTTTGCCGACTTGGTGCACCCTCAAGGCTATATATATTCAAGTCTTACCAAGAAGAAGGTTTGCACATTCATAAAGAAGAAAATCAGAATATTGAGCGAATACAGTCAACACAATATTGAGTGTTTTGATTCAAGAAGTGCCACCTGATACTACGAAGAAGATTGTAGAAGTTGTACTACCGAGTTTATGTTTTGCAGTTCTTGAGTCTAGACTTGTGTATTAGGCTTGTTTATGAAATTGTATCTTTATCCGCTTTCGTAGAAGCATAAATTATAGGTACAAACAGTTATTCAAATTCAACTTCAAGTTGGGATAACTTGAAGGGTGCTTGCTAGTCTAGGGAGATTTGGGAGATAGGAATTAGAGGTTAGTTTCCAGCTTATAGAGTGTAACTTGAATTTGCACAAGCTTACAGTTGTAGTGGATTTTGGGAAAAATCCTTGTGTGTCGGGTGGTTTCCGCGTAAAATTGTTGTGTCTTTTACTTTACTGTTCTTTACTATTCTGCAAACGCGAGTGTGAAACAGGTAGAGTAACGTGGTCTTGTCCTTATGCGAAAATCTGGTATTGATTAGGATAGAAGTAGGGCGTGCAGCACAACAAGGTCGAACCCACATTTCGTTGCCCCAAGTTCTTTGAGAGCTTATCTCTCCAAACACTCTAAAATTAACCTTAAAATATTGCTGTAATTTCAAACTCAACTTTATATAGGTACAATGCCTCCTTCGTGTTCATGAGACCTCCCTCGCCTCCGTGGAGCACAACCAACCACCCTATGTGATCGCTATCAAACCCCTTACTATCGCAAAAAAAAATGAACTAGGGGTCTGATCCGATTCTCTTTCACAGTTGTTGTCCATATCTTCGTGTTTGCGCTGCACAACCCACGTGTGCATCACATTCACGACTAGTGGCCTCGTGATCAGAATGTGGGCACCATTACCAAATATTCAATTGTCACAAACATGCTGGTTTTAATGGTTTTGAAACATCCTCAAGCCCTTTGGGTCCAAAACCAAGCATACCAACAAGTCCAAAAACATACTATATACCTATGTGAAGATTCAAATCAGACAATGGCATGCAAATACTCAAAAATAAGGGTCAACTATTTCACGCCCCAACTAGGGGAATGTGCGGGAACCTACCATTTCCCACCTCGGTAGGTGAACCCATCCCTTATTCATAACCAAACAATAAGTAAAATAAATCCAATCATCCAGAATTACTTAATAATAAGTCTAACATAAATAGATAAATATAATAAGTGTAGAAGATACATTGAATCTCAAAATATGGTCTGAATAGTACAAGAGCCACTACATAATGTCTAGGAAATGCAAGTCTCAATGTCCATAAATAACTGTCTAAATGATAGAATATAAAGACATGAATAGATAGAGTCATTCGAGCAGCGAATCCATCCAAGTGTTCACTCTAGAATCATCGTCAGATAGCATTGGGACTCAGTCACGAAGTACAGAAGTCAAACCGGTCACGAACTCTACACTCAGAAAAGAATGCCGCAAGGTAGAATCAGTACAACAACATGTACTGAGTAGGCATCATAGGCCGACAACAGTTAGATAATCATATATATAAGAAAGAGACTGAAAAAGTAGGCATTCTCACAATCAGATATAACTCAACACAATCCAAAATATCAAATCCAGTACCAAATCACCAAGTCTAGTATATCACCTCAAAATCCACTATTAGTCCGAACACAATCTCAAGAACCACTTTCAAGTACACGTATCACCAAAGATCAACCAACAAGTCCAATACAATGCCATATGTAGATATGAGATGAATGCAACGCAAATGAGTGATACACACACGCTCCGGGCAGAATATCTTGTCGCCTCGACAGTCATGAGCCATGGGGAACCGCTAAGTCCATATACCTACTGTGGCGCATAGCCCGATCCACTAGTCAATGTTGCGGAACGTGCAACTCGATCCTAGTCAGCGTTGCGGTACGTGCAACCCGATCCAATTAAGTGTTGAGGTGCGCAACCCGATCCCAATATATGTATAACTGAGTGAATGCATGATAACAATGCCAACAAGAATATATGAATCAATGGTGCCACACATGGACACATATCTCGATCACAAAATCAATATCATAACCTTACTTTCCCTTTTCAACAACCTCAATCATGATAAATATGCTCTCCGAAACATAAGGTAATCACTAAGAATCAACTCTAGAATCAATCACATGGCAATAAGCAAACAACTCGTAAATAAACAACAACTCAATAGAACACAATAAGGCGACAAGCCATAGTCAACAACAATACCAACCTAAGTATTCCATCACAACTCCATACCCGAAGGTTTACATGCTTTCTCCAACAATCAATAACTCTACATATGATTCGCTAACCGAAGTCTAACCAAAAAGGTAAGCCGTAACCTACCTGGAAAGCCGAACAGGAGCCACGAACCGTCACACTTTAGCCTTTCCCTTTCGTAGCGTATCCAAGTACTCAAAGTCTATTCATAATCGAATTCTATATTAAAAACCACGAATAACAACACCTATAGTGCTATACTTCTAGTTAAGTCAAATTCTAACCCAAGGAATTAGGGAAATGGGCCCACAAGGGAAAATGGAAAATTGAAGGATGGAACATGCAATTCAAGATCTAGGTGATCAAAGCCACTAATCAATTGCTAAAACAACTCAAGATTAAGCCTAATTCAAATTTAAAGCAAAACCCCCAAATTTGGATATAAATCCTAATTCTTCAATCCTCAAATTAATCACTAATAATGGAAGAAATAAGCTCAAGAACAAGGAATTCATCAAAATCTATGTTTATACTAGTCAATTTCACCATCAATTTCCATTTTAGAAGTCTAAACCTATTTCAAGAAATTTATCATAAGACTCATCTTCTCTATTTTGATTCTAGTGATTCTAAGCATGGATTAAGGATCTAGGAAGGTAAATGATGAAGTCTAGGGTCATAGATCTTACCTTCAAGAAGATTCAGTCCAAAAGCTATTCAATTCTCCCAAAAGGTGCTTAGAAAGTGATGAATAGAAGTAATAGGGTTTTAACTTAACAAATAAAAGGAAAATTTGCCCGACATCGGCTACAATGGTCGAAGGTCCGCTGCAGCGCACTCGCTGTGGCGACATGTGCCCTGCTACTGCGGCCAACAAAAAATCCTTAGAGCTGCTATAGCGGCACCCACTACCGCCACCACGAGACCGCCACGTCGGATGGACGTCCGCTGTGGCGACTCACCTCTAACTCGCTTTGCTGCTATAGCAGTCAGCCCCTCGCTACCACGGGCCGCTGCGGCGGTTTTGGTGCAGTTGCGGCGGACACCAGACACTAGAATATTACTGGTTTTTGACCATTCTCAACCTGAAATCTGACTATCACCCAAGGCCCCACAGATACAAAACAAACATGCAAACACGCTACAAACTCACCTGTGGTCCTGGATTTCCCAACGGAGGTCTATTTGACCAAGTCAACCCGCAATGGCCTAAAGCCAAGTTTCTAACCCAAGTCCCAAAATGCTCCCAATTACATTGGGAACCGAACTGAAAACACTACCAAGTCACAAATGGTCATCCGAACCTCTCAGAATTGACAGAATTTCGGAAAAAGTCTGTTTTCTCAAAAGTCAACTTTGGGTCAAACAAATCCCACTTTAAGGCTCAAGCCTCCAAAAGTCACACCAAAACACGCCCGATGACCTCGGAAAAGGGTCAACAGGGGTAAAAGGGGCATAGCACTATAACGACCAATCGGATCGTTACAGGGTTCTTAATTTGCCTTTTTAATCTTCCAAAACAAGATCTTGTTCCATAACTTTACCAAACTTTTTAGGTCTCAACCCGGATGACCCGCTAACTCCAAGATTCATCATAAGAAAAATTATGTTAATTGATCCATAATAGGATCCATCAATCCCTAGATTATAGAATTTAGTCTACAATCATAGATGAAAATAAGAATACAATTCATCAGTATATTTGCTGGGTATGTCCTAAGGAATTGTGAAAGCAAAGTTACAGTAAGTAACAGTAAGGGCCTGTTTGGAAAGCCACTCAGGTAATTGGAATTGAGTGTAATTGGGTGTAATTACACAGTTTAGCATGTTTGTTTGACCAGGTAATTACACAGTTAGGTGGGAATTGGGTGTAACTGACAGGGTGTAATTACACTCTCCAATTCTCAAGGGGGGGCTGAGAATTGGGTGTAATTACACCCTGTAATTACAGGGTTACTTTTTAGTCTGTTTATTTTTTTTACTTTAATTCATTTTTATTTCTATTATTTTAATTTTTTTGATTTTAAATATTTTTTTATTTCTATTATTTTAATTTCTTTTTTATTTTTACTTTTTTATTATTTTTATTTTTAAAATGTATTTTTCTTTTTATATTATTTATTTTTCATTTTCTTTCTTTTCATTCCCAACCTTTACTTCTTGTGATTCCATGTAATTGCTCGTATTTTTTTTTATTTTTTTATTTTATTCATTTAGCATAACCGTGTTATTATTCTAATATTTGAAACTACACCTCTTAATATTGGAAAGAATGAGTTATTAACAAACTTGACATATAACAGGTGACGTTATTAAAGTATAATTTCATTGTGAATGGGGTTATAGACTTATATTTTTCCTTTCTTTTGAATTATTTACTTAAGTTACGTTGGAACTTACTTATGTAATGTTGGAATTTGACATAAGAGTATTATGTTGAACTTTTTCTTTTGGATTTTGAATTTAGGTTATATTTTCAATTTTAAGTTATTTGCTTTCACATTGCATGTTGTTTATTTTTCACTTACATTTGATGGATTTTTTGTGTCAAACATCTGAATAATGTTATGGCATTATATTTATTAATATTATTTTTTTGTCAAACATCCAATCCATGACGTTCTCACAAAAAAAGTCTTCTTTTATGTTTTATAATTAATTAAAATTAAATATTAATTTGAAAAATATATATCAATTATTTTTGTTACAATATTAGTTACAAATATATTTTCAAGAAACAATGTGTTATTAAATAACTAATTTAATATCATTTATAAAGGCAATATTTTTTAAATATTAATTTTAAATTTTTTATAATTAAATTTTATTTTTAAATTAAACTGACTGTGTAATTACACTTGTGCAACCAAACAGCACGCTTGTAATTACACTGTAATTACGTTATGACAAACAAACAGGTCGTTGTAATTACACTACTGTGTAATTACTAGGCTGTGTAATTACTACCCTAGTAATTACACCAATTCCAATTACCAGGTGGCTTTCCAAACAGGCCCTAAGTACAATTTGTTAAGGAAAAAATAGGAGACAGAAAAGGAGAAATAGAGGAACAGAAATGTGCTGTCTTTTGTCCAATTGCCCTTAGAGTAGGGCTTATCTTGTCTATATTTGGGAAGCTGTATAGACTAATAGAAGTTGATTGGGCTTGATTTTGTCTGTGCATGCGTTACGTGCAGCAAATATACTTTCTCTATTGGATCTACAAATAGTACTAACAACTTAACCACCGGAAAGAAAGTAATAATTCAAGAAATGAATAGATTCTGGTTCTTTCAGAATAGATAAAAACAAGAACCAGTCATTTGAACAACTCATTTCAGATATTCTGTTTTTATTTAAAAGCAAAATCACCAAAAGTAGCATATACTTCATATGTTTCAATTTATTTGTCTTACTTTCCTTTTTAATCTGTTTTAAAAAAGATGTCTCTTTCCTAATTTGACAACTCTTTAATTTAAATATTCTGCATGACATGTTTAAGATCATAATATTAAAGGACATTCTGCACATTATACATCTTTAGTTAAGACATAAGATTCAAAAGTGTTCTTTACTTTTTAAAATTATGTGATCAGTCAAACTAAGACAAACAGATTAAAACGGAGGAAGTAACTAATTTTCACCGATATGAAATGAATTGTTTCTTTAGAATACAGCGATACCAAAGCAAGTTATTTTGTTAATTTCTGATATATTGTCGGATTTTCTTTGCAAACAAAACCACCTTATTAGCTTATAACTGGGTTTTAAGTAAACCTCAACTCTTGCATAAACAAAATTAATAGTAGCTAAAATCGCTATAAAAATTCAAAAGTAACAGTGCGACCTGATGTTATGATTTCTCCATGGCGGACTTAGGATTCAATGGGCCTGGGTGCTTACCTTAAAATCAACAAAAATATATTGCTTTGAATAGGATTCGAAGTCGGCTCCTCCATGACTTAGGATAAAGTCTACCACCTTTTAACCAGAGCACCAAGATCTTCTATTGCTTTTTGGATGCTATTTATTACTTTATACCAAAATTTCAATATTTTCTATATGTCTACATAGAGTATCCACCACGATTAATGGGTGCTCGAGTACTAAATATCAATACATGGGTCCGCCCCTGCCATTATGGTAAGATTATTGCTCATCTTTTAACACAAACTGGATGGCCCGCGCACCAAACTCTTGAACATATGAGCTTTATGCTAAAAAAAATCTCAAATGACATTCAGCTGGCATACTGTTCACAAAGAAAGACGAAAAGGCACTATATTCTTTAGCTGGATGTATAGTCTCATATGATGCAACATGAAACATGCAATACTCTCTACTTATTTGTCATTGGCTGAACCCATCGGGAGACACTTGAAGTTGATAAGATTTTTCACTTGGACATCTGAACTTAGTGGTGTTCCATTTGAGTGCTTAGACTACCCTAAATTTGTTCCAATTAGACAATTTTTGATCAAATATGTAAAGTGAGCGTAACACACTCGTCGATGACATGTCAAAGAGGAAAATTAAATGAAGACATGTGGCATATATATCAAAATAATTATTAAAAAAAATGAGTAGAAAAATTATTTCAAAACTTTAGTTAATTAAAAAATGCAGCCAAAATAAAAAAGAAAAGAAACAAAAAACTATTTTCTACACCCGCCCCCGCCCCCCACCCCTTCCCTTCCCTCTCACCCACCTACCCACCCTCTTCTTCTTCTTCCGAGATTAATTCCCACCCCAGCAAGCTGCCATTTTTCCATTACCACTGTGTAAGTTGCCATTAACCTGATGCAGCTTCTTTCACGAAAAAATGGAACGAATGTTAGCATCTGTGCATGAGGGATTACACAGAAATGAAAGTAAAATGTATGGATTTTGATGATATTTTTATAATTGCTCCTATTTCTTAATAATTGAATAAGGTCCACCAACTTTTAATCTCATATTTTTAAGAAATAAGAACTTTGGCAAGTTGCCATTTTTTCGGAGATTCAGAGAAGAAGAAGTGTGGGGAAGAGGGTGTGTGGGACCCCCATAATTAAATAAGGAAAAGAACCAAAAAAATAATAGTTAAAAATTGAGAAAAATATTTTCCCCACTTCAAAAAGCCTTGTCTGAAACTCACGCAGTCAAGTCAGCGAAAAGTGTCTAAATGACATGGTTGGGCCCAATCACAGGTGTCTAAATGGAACAAGTCTTAATTGAGGTGTCTAAGTGAAAGATCGTGTCAACTTTAAATGTCTCCCGATAGGTTCAGCCTTTGCCTTTTTTGCTGTCACGTTGGCTTCATATTTCAAAAGACACAGCTACATGATTACAAATAAAGTTTAAACCAAGATGTGGCAATACAGAACAAGCAAACTAAGAACTTGCTATTTGATTAACATTTTCTATCATTTAAAGTCGTAGTCAGCTGTCCACATCATTTTTTGATGATCAACCATGCATAAAATTGACTATCTCATGGAAGGGAGTGGGATGTGAGAGAAAGTCTTACGATCCAACTATCTCTTGTACCCCTAATTGGCGCTGAGGAGTCTTCATCTTGGCATCCATCGCAACTCCCCATGCTGGTAAGAAAAGGGTCAACCCGGTGGCGCATCGACGTCTTGAGCGAGTGAGAGCCTTGATCCAAGGCCAGGTGCTGTCGCAATCCGCAGAAGTTGCTTCAATCGAAGGTTGCGCAACCGCCAATAAAGACATTGCTCTACGACTCCTTAGAGGTTGGGGAGTGGAAGAAGATTCATCAGCTTTCTCTTTTGCTGGGAGCTGGTCTTCTTTTCCTTAGAACTCCAGTAGAATAACACCTGAAGAATAAACATGTCACTACAATCAGTCAATTTTCTATAAATTCGGTGAAGAATGATCAAGAATGTTGCCTTCAAAAATCTACTTAGAAATGTAGTTTAGACACAATCCTTCTTTTTTGTTTGATAGGTAGTTTAGATGCACAAACTATAATCAGTAACATCTGAAGATAAAAACACAATTATGTCCATTAAGCAAACAATCATGACAATGTATTTGATGGTTTCATACTTCACTGACTTATGAGCTTATGTATCATTAATAATTGAATACCAAGATTTTTTGTTTTACCTTCTCAAAAAAAAAAATTGAATGCCAAGAAAAACAAAACTGAGAAATATGATTGCAAGCAATTTTATGCACTCAAAGAAGAGGTTACATACCTTCTCTAAAGCATTTTTGACTAAACTTTTTAGAGACATAATCAAATTTGACATACACTAAAAATTAAATTTGATTGCCATATTGACTTGCTTAACTCCAATATCTGCAAAGTTAAATAACAAAAGATAAAAAAGAAGAAGAGTGTAATTGTACACTAAATATAAGCAAACAAATAAGTTCTCCAAATTTTATAGTGTGTTGATCTTGTCCCTTGGAAGTCCAAAAGGCAGTAAGTCTTCACTGACCTAATCGATATCGACAATCATCTTTGTAGTTGTTCACTATGTGCCTTGTCGTGGTTTTTTAGTTGATTTGAGTGATACCTTCACATCGGACTTACATAAATCACGTAATCACATGAAAAACAATTCTTTATGAAACACCAGTGAACCAGAAAACATCTAGCATAAGCAAAGAGTAGAAACAAAGATACCAGATAATGTTAGAATCCATTCAAGTTTTGTATTCCACAATATATAAATATGTTAAACAGAGGACGAACTTCTTTAGCATCTAACTTCCCAACTCGAATGAACACTGGAAAAGGCAAATACCAAAGTCAAAAAATAGATCATGAAGTAATTATTTCAGAAGATAATTTTCCTTTTCTAATTTCCTATGAAACCTCACTGCATGAAATAGTAGTAATATGTATTCTGAACTCATGAAAGAAAATATACCAAACCAACCAGCATCAAATTTCAGTGAGATCATCAACAAGTTCATAACTTAATGAATAGTAGAAGCAGAACTTTGACACAAGAATCTCAGCAGTCATACTATTAATATTTTTTAGACGAACAGATCTTTCTAAAAAAATACTGAGTAGTTTCATGAATTTAAGTAGGATTACTCTTACAAAAGGGAGACCGTGAGTAAAAGACAACAATTTTGCCTCATCCTTTGCTAAAAAAAAGTTTTTTATTTGGTCCATAAATTGCATAAATATTAATTGATGGTTCAGTCGTCTTAATCTTTCACATATTCCCTATATTTACTGTACAAGATCTTGAACATATCCTATTATCAAGCAACAAATAGATATTTCACGAGAAAAGTACAAGCAACAATCCTCAAGATTAAAAAGAGCAACACTGATTAAAAAAAGCAAATATTGCATGATTGGGGGATGTTCAACCAAAAGTAGGAAGAATCATTTGAACTTGCGAGAGCTTAAATCTGGAGACCTTGTGCTAGAGGTGGACTCCTTTGTTACAGGACAAGCTATGTGAATAGTTTAGCAGTGGAATTCCAAATTAGTGTTGCCTGCTGGAGGTCTGTGATTGAATAGGGATATAATGTGCTTTGGTTTTCAAGGATCAGTTAGAAAATTGGATAGTTTTAGCAAACAGATAAAGGACTAGTAGTTGCCTAGCTTATTTAGGCCTCCTAAACTTAGGCTAGAGTTTGATGGATCTTCTTACCGTATTCATGTCAGTGCTGGTTCTACAGAGAAACCTAGGAATCCTGCAACTTCAACCAATCTACATCAGACGTGGTTTTGAATTTCTAATTTAGTAATTTTGTCATTAGACTACTAACCTTCTTTGATTTGTGCAAATAAGAAAAGAAAAAATTACTCGATTTTGAAGCTCCATGACCTATGTTGATGCCAAAATGCTACGCATATACTTTTGGTGTAATTATGTTATAGCTCAACAGAAAACAAACTCTGATATTAATGCTTGAGAAGGTACTCAATCAAATTATTTCAAAAATAAAGATTAACTTGAGCTCACCAAAAATAAGGCTACATTTTTGTGAGATACATTAAGGAATGACCTGCATTGTACAACAACGTGGATGGTGTTTAGATAATAAAACTCATTAATTTGGAGTTTATGTAACCAATTCGCAGAATTGTAGTCAAACTACTCTTTCCTATCTATTCCCGATATGACGGAGCAAATGCTATCCAAAGATTCACAAATAAATTGATCAATCAGTGAAAATCAAAGAGAGTAAAACACGCTTTAAGAAATCAAAGGCGAAGAGTTCATTGCAAATCAATAAAGCAAACCTCTACTTAAATCATAAAGCCCCAATTTCAAATTCTAGGTCAAAATCAAAATTCTTAATCCAAATTCGAAAAAAATTACACCATAAGTAAAAAAATGCACCAATAAAACCCAATTCTTTTAGGGATGAGATTACCTTGAAATTCAAAATAGTGGGTTGTCCCGATCGAAGTTGCAGTAAAGAAAGAAAAGGCTTCTGTATGACTATTTCTTCTTTGTCTTTTTCCAGCTACCACCTGTTGTCATCAACGGACTGCAAATGAAGAAATTCTGAATTTGCGATTAAAATTTTATTGCCCAAAAAATATGAAATTATTACTCATCAAACCAAATAACTGGCATGCATGTTAAAAAATCTAAGAAGAAACTACCCAAGTCCCAACAAAGCAAAAAACATTAACAAATACCCACAAAAAGAATCGAAAACTAACACTAAGGAAAATTTAGCTCAAAACACAAACACCCATATTCATTACTCAACCATGATGATTAGCATCAAAGACCCATTAATTAAATTTGACAAAAAAAATCAACTTTTAAATCAAAAATAAAAATGATTCGCAAAATAAATTAAAATATACATGAAAAAAAACAAGAAAATAACGAAGAATCAATTAGCAAAAGTGCAAGGAAAAAGGAGAAGAGAAAAGCTAATAAAAGTTAGAAGTAGCAACAGAAGCAAGGAAGTAACATAACCAATAATAAAGAAACTGTAAAGCAAGTAATGAAGAACAAACTAAGAGAGAAAAAACAAATGAAGGAAAATAGAGGAGCAGATGTAACCTTACCGTGTTACACCCAATATGGAGTAAGACAAATGAATATAAAACCTTCAATATTATGGAGTAAGAGGGTATAAATCCAAAGTTTCAATATTTTAGAAGCAAAGCCAAACCAGATACTTGATAGTGACCGCTCAGTTTCATGAATTTTTGACCGAAATGATTTTCTTTTAGGACAAATTCAATAAATGGGTTTGTCAGAAATTATGTAACCTAAATGGTGAAAACGCATGCCTGGTAGAGCACCTTCAGCGTCTAACTTTCACATTTGAAAATAAATGGCCCGTAAAATATATTTACAGTGAAGTTGCTCTACTATCCATGTGCCTTCAGTGAATATTTTAAATTTTGGAGCAAGGCTCATCTTTCCTAAAGCACTTTCAGTGTATATTTTAAGATTCAGAGAATCTACAAAAAAAATCATTTTCCTGGTGTGATGTGATGTTTGAGGTAGCTTTTCTAAACCCTAAAGGCTCATACATGATAAGGCACTTTCGCCATAAATGATCTCTTACGTGACTTCAGCATTATTTTTCTAACTTGTAAACAACACAATTGAAACAAAAAAGTAAATGTAAGATTTCTTATGTGCCTTCACCATAAAATCGGTTTCATTGTTCTTGCTAATCTTTCCCCAAGTTTTTTTGGTGAAACCACTATGAGGTTAAAACAAAAAAAATAAATGTGTATAAAGGAGAAAAAGTTAGAGTAAAAGGGAGGGGCCAGAGTGACCATCCTTTTATTCGTATGTTATGTTTTTGAGTAAGCCAAATTGGGACGATCAATTTTGACATTTCATTTATTAATTAGGTACAATAATTAGTTGTTTATCTAATTTCTTAAATATACCATTGGAGTTACGGTTGTCAATTCCAATAAAGTTATCTATAATATTTCTATAATTTCAAATGAACGTCGTGTTAGAGACTAATTTGTAATGATTTGTTTTGCCGCTACAGTACTTTTGACCTTGTTGACCTTTTTCCGAGCTTATTTAGCTTATATTAGACTTGCAGGAACGGGTGGTGCAATTTCCGAGGTCATCAGATGAATATTAGATTGGTTTTTGTGATAATAAGCCATAAAGCAAAAAAAAAAATTGTGACTTGGGTAAACGAACCTTTTCTGGAAATTCGTCAATTCTGAGAGGTCCGGATGGTCATTTGTGACTTGCGGGTATGTTCGGTTCGTTTCCCAATTCATTAGAGACCGTTTTGGGACTTGGGTTATAAAGTTGGTTTTGGGGTATTGGAGGTTGATTTGATCAACGAGACCCCCATTGGGAAATTCGAGGCCATAGGTGAGTTCGTAGCCCCTTTTTGTGTGTATGCATGTTTGTTTTGTATCTGTGGGGCATCGGGTGATAGTCGGATTTTGGGTTGAGACTTGTGAAGTTGTGTAACTTTCTGGTGACTGGTGTCCGTCGTAACGGCACCAATACCGCGGCAATGGTATCGTCGTGGCAATGGTCGTGCCACTATAGCGGTGTATAGTAAATGTGAGTGACCGTCGTGGAAGTCATGTCACCGCTGCAGCGGTTCCGCCGTAGCGGATTGCATACCGCTGTAGCGGTCGATGGGGACTTAAATGACTTAAATCCTTTTGCAAAACCCTATCATCCCTCATTCATTGCTCTCGGTTATAGAGCTATTTTGGGAGCAAAACAAGAGATTCTGAGGCAATTCTTCATAGGGGTAATTTCATCTAACCCTATCCTTCATTTATAATTCATAATCCACCTTAGAAACTCCCTAATTCATGCTAGAGTGTAATGACCTGCTAGGTCATTATGGGAATGACTTAGAAAACTAGACCTCCGTTGGGAATTCCGAGGCCGCAGGTGAGTCCACAGCGTGCTTTTATGTATATGTGCATGTTTGGTTTAAGTCTGTAGGGCCTTGGATGGATGTTGGGATTTTTGGACGAAAAACTGGTGGAAAAACCCAAGCTACTGGTCAGAATAGACCGCTACAGCGGGTGTGGGACCATTGTAGCGGGTCCGTCGTAGTGGGTAGAGGGTCGCCACCGTAAGGCGGGGGAAATTAATGAGGTTTTCCATAGCGGGACATTTCCCGCTATAGCGAGACCGCTGCAGTGAGACATTGATCGATGCAGCGGTCGAAGGGAGGCAGAATCAGCATTTTATTTTCTTATTTCCAAACCCATTCCCCACATAACTCCAAAACAGTTCCCAAGAACTCTTGTGGAGAAATTCTAAGGCTAAGGCTAAAACACTCTTGAAAGGCAAGTCTCAACCCTCTTCTTTGTTCATTCCATCATCACATTGAGTTTCATGATTAGTGTAAGGTTCGTTAATGGTGGAAGAAAAGGATAGAACCCTAGAAGTTGCGAACCCTTGAATAATAGATGGGTTATTGATTTTATTGCTATTTAATCATCTAGGAGTATAGATTATCACTTCCTAGGATGAGAATTTGATTATTAATGATGAGAATGATGTATTGAGACTTAAAGTTTCATGAAGATGGTAACTTTAGCATAAAAAGTGCTTGTAAAAGGGTTGAATTGATTAGAAACCCATAAATGGGAATAGTGTGATGGTCGGGGTTGATTTTATGATGAATTCACACTTAGTGATAGTTCACCCATATGAAAAGGGTAGAAGTAGTTGGGTTATTTTCCCAAATTGTTGTTTGTTTGAGTAGATGATCCATTACTCACTTAGCATTATAATTGCTAGACTTTGAACATTCTGAAGCTTTGATATTTAATCATCAATTGTTCACATTCTTTATTGATTGTGGAATGAAAATACATTGTGATGAGAAAGATAATATCAATATATAAAGACACATTTGACAGGGGGTGAGGATGTGGCCTAGTTATGGGCTCGTGGTCCGAAGTCAGTTATGGAGCGAGTGGTACATGGACAC
The DNA here is from genome assembly GCF_019175385.1 of Lycium barbarum. NCBI lineage: Eukaryota > Viridiplantae > Streptophyta > Magnoliopsida > Solanales > Solanaceae > Lycium > Lycium barbarum. Next base: position 43,946,656 of record NC_083347.1, on the reverse strand, counting down.
CATGGGTCCCGTGCAAGTCATGGATATTTGGGCAAACAATACCATTTATCATGTGTGTACGGATATGTGACAAAGTAGAGATGATTGGTAAGTTAAAGTTGTGTTGGTAGTGACTCGGGTTGAGTTGCTTTGATTGATTACTGTTTGTGTGGGCTTATCTTATTTTAGTGTTGGATGACTCTTGGTGATAGTTTCATATGGTTATGTGTTGTTGTGCCTTCCTGTCTATTCTATTGATTTTGTGATTTTACGCATGATATTAATCTTAGTCAGCCTATGATATCGACTGGTAAATAGTGTTTGTATTAATACTACCTTACTGCATTCTTTTGAGTGCAGATTGTGATCTAGAGATATCTACCAAACCTCATATTTAGCGTGAGGCAAGTTCTTGACCAGATCCGAGGGTGAGCTCCTATCTATGCCATGCCGCCTAAAGATCTTTCTTATTTTGGATGTCTATTTTATTTCAGACATTTATGATTATTTCATACAGTTGTTCATTCTTTAGATAGTTATGTTTTTGGGTTCTTGTACGATGGCTTTCAGATTTTGGGGTTGTAATAGTTAGGACTTCCACACCTTTATTTATTTATGGCATGACTAGACGGTTTGGAGATTTTATTATCGTTATATCCTTGAATGTGTTAAAATTTATTAATCAAATGATGATTGGTTAAGGAGATTGTTTCGTCCACTAGGGGAATTAGTGTGGGTGCTAATTTGGGTCGTGACAAAGTTGGTATCAGAGCCCTAGGTTTGTCTATCTCGTTGTACAAGGACATGTCTAGTAGAGTCTTGCGGATCGATACGGAGATGTCTGTACTTAACTTCGAGAGTCTATGGGACACTAGGAAAATTCAATTTCTTTCTTTCTTTCATGCTACTTGATTCCAATTGTTAACTAGGTGATTCAAATTGGTATCTGACTTTTCTTTCTATTCTCTCACAAATGGTGAGGACTCGTGAGGCAGCACCAAATGGGGTACCCGCGCCGGCCGCTGGGGCGGCAGCTCATGGTGGAGGTCAGGTCGCTGGGGTCGCAGTTCATGAAGGAGGTCGTGGCCATGGTAGAGGCAGGAGAGCAGCAGTACCAGCCAAGGGCGGGGCTCCTGCGGCTGGTCAGGGCCGCACTGAGTCCCCTGAGCCTCAGGTAATTCCAAATGAAACAGCAGAGTTTGCAGCAGCACCAGATCAATAAGATATTATTGCTCCTCCAGTGTTGTCAAATGTTATGGTTCAAGTGTTGAACCTGCTGAATGGGTTGACAGAGGCAGGTGTGTTACCAGCTATTCCAGGTTCTCAGGGTGCTAGAGTGGGTGAGCCAGCTCCAAGCGAAGTTCGTGCTCCAGGGTTACAGCATGCTGCAGCTGTGGCTCCTCGTTTGGATGAGGCTCCAGGACTGGAGGCATTTCCTAGACCAGTGGGAGGTCCAGTGATGACCAAGGATGAGCATGATTTGTTTTGGAGGTTCACTAAGATGAAGCCTTCAAATTTCTTTGGCACTCAGGTTGAGGATGCTTATGAGTTCATTATGGATTGTCATAAGAGGCTCCATAAGATGGGGGCAGTGGAGAAGTATAGTGTTGAGTTTGTGACCTTCCAGCTCTTGGTGATGCCAAGTTATAGTGGAAGGCTTTTGTGGAGCGCAGGCCAGCGGGGTCGCCCCTATTGACATGGACTCAGTTTTACCAAATGTTCTTAGATAAGTAGGTTCCTCATACTTTAAGGGACGGCAGGCGTGATGAGTTCAGTAATATTGAACAGGGTAATCTGTATGTGGCTACTTATGAGGCTCGATTCCATTCGATGTCTCGCTATGCCCTCCAGCTTGTGCCTACGGAGGAGAAGAGGGTTAGGAGATTCGTGAAAGGGTTGAACACTGCTCTTCAGTTGTCAACTCTTTAGCTTGCAGCAACAAGTGCTCCCTTTCAGGAAGTGGTGGATAATGTTAGGTTTGTCGAGGGTGGTAGGCAGGATGGTTATAATAAGTACGCGGAGAAGATGGCCCGAAATGGTGGTAGTTTCAGTGGCTCTTTCTCTAAGGGCCAGAGTTCCCAGGTCTATTCGGGACGCCCTGTTCAGTCAGCCATCCAGACTTCAATTCGAGGCCTATCAGGGGCCAGTCAGTCAGGGGGTTCGCAGCTAGAGTTCCAGATTATGGTGGTTATTCATCTTCATCGGTTTCTGTTCAGTGTCCGACCCTAGACTGGGAGTGCTTCAAGTGTGGTGATATGGGGCATTTCAAAAGAAATTGTCCAAGACTTAGGCAAGGTGGCCAGGATACTTAGCTTCAAGCTCCCAGAGCTCCAATATCAGGGAGAGGGGGAGGATCTTATAGTGGGAACTGTGCTCAGACCGGGCGTGGTAGTCACACAGCTGGTAAAGGTGGCCCCCAGCCTAACAGAGGCGGGTTTCAGTCTGGTAGAGGTGGACATCAGCCTGGCAGGGGCGGAGCTCAGACAGGGCAGGTTGATCGCAATGGTTCATAGGCTACTGGCGGATGGGTTCATTGTTATGCATTTCCTGTCCAGACAGAGGCAAAGGGCTCAGATGCAGTCATTACAGGTAACATCTCAGTATGTCACCGGATGGCTTTTGTATTATTTGACCTGGGTTCTACATTTTCTTATGTGTCTACATATTTCTCTATGGGTCATGATATGGTCTGTGATTTACTTGATACCCTTATTCATGTATCTACTCCAGTTGGAAACTCTCTGGTTATAGATAGAGTTTTTCGATCTTATACTGTCACACTTATGGGGTATGGCACTTGGGTTGATTTAGTGATTCTAGACATGGTAGATTTTGATGTCATCCTGGGTATGAGTTGGTTAGCTCCTTATCACGCAATTCTGGACTGTCATGCCAAGACAGTTACCTTAGCTGTGCCTGGGGTGCCTAGACTTGAGTGGAAGGGTAACCTTGGTCCCTCTCCAAAGAAAATTATTTCCTTTATTCACGCAAAGAAGCTAGTTGACGGGGGGGTTGGCTTATTTGGCACATATTCGTGATACCAGTGTTGACGATCCGTCCCTTGAGTCAGTTCCTGTGGTACATGAGTTTGCGGAGGTGTTTCCCGCAGACTTGCCAGACATGCCTCCGGACCGAGACCATAATTTTTGCATTGACTTAGAGCCAGGGACCTGCCCTATTTCTTTTCCGCTATACCGGATGGCACCAGCAGAGTTGAGGGAATTGAAAGAATAACTTCAAGATCTTCTTAGTAAGGGTTTTATTCATCCGAGTGTCTCCCCGACGGGCGCTTCTGTTCTGTTTGTGAAAAATAAAGATGGGACTATGCGGATGTGCATTGATTACCTCCAGTTAAATAAAGTCACCATCCGAAATAAGTACCCCATACCTCGTATTGATGATTTGCTTAATCAGCTTCAGGAGGCTTTTGTGTTTTCGAAAATTAACTTGAGATCGGGGTATGATCAGTTGAAAATTCAGGCAGAGGATATTCCTAAGATAGCTTTCTGTACTAGGTATGGGCATTATGAGTTTCTGGTTATGTCTTTTAGTCTTACTAACGCCCCGACTGCTTTTATGGATTTGATGAATGGCATTTTTAAGCCATTCTTGGACTCTTTTGTGATAGTGTTTATTGATGACATCCTGGTTTATTCGAAGAGTAAAGAAGACCATGAAAAACACTTAGAGAGTTATTCTTGGGTTGCTGAGAGACAAGGAGTTGTATGCCAAGTTCTCTAAATGTGAATTTTGGCTTGCGTCTGTGTCCTTCTTGGGACATGTGGTTTTGAAAAAGGGGATTATGGTGGATCCGAAGAAGATTGAGGCAGTGAGAGATTGGGCCAGGCCCACTTCCGTGACAGAGATCTGCAGTTTCGTGGGTTTGGCTATTTTTTATCGTTGGTTCGTGAAGGGGTTTACTTCTATTGCTTCGCATTTGACCCTTTGGACTCAGAAAAGGGTGCCTTTTCAGTAGTCCAACGAGTGTGAGGAAAGCTTCCAAAAGATCAACACTTTATTGACTACAGCTCCTATTATATCTTTGCCCGTGGAGGGCAAGGACTTTGTAGTGTATTGTGACGCTTCTCGTTCTGGTTTGGGTGCAGTCTTGATGCAGGAAATGAAGGTGATTGCTTATGCTTCCAGACAGCTGAAGATCCATGAAAAGAACTATCGTACTCATGACTTGGAGTTAGCAACTGTGGCTTTTTGCGTTGAAGATTTGGAGGCACTATCTCTATGGTGCCCATTGCGAGGTATTTACTGATCATCACAGTCTTCAGCATGTGTTTACTCAGAGGGATCTTAATTCTAGGCAGCGGAGATGGATGGAGTTACATAAGGATTACCATATTACTATCTTGTATCATCCTGGCAAGGCAAATGTGGTGACAGATGCCTTGAGCAGGAAATCAACTAGCATGGGCAGTTTGGCTCATTTGATTGCGTCAGAGCGTCCGTTGGCCAGGGAGGTTCAGACTCTTGCTAACAGTTTCATGAGGCTTGATGTGTCTGATTCGGGCATAGTGTTGGCTTGTGTTGAGGCGATATCATCGTTTCTAGAGCAGATTAAGGCCAGGCAGTTCAAGGATGTGAGCTTGAGTAAGATTCGTGATAAAGTCTAGTGTGGTGACGCCAAAGAGGTTGTGATTTATGATGAGGGTGTCTTGAGAATCAAAGGGCATTTTTGTGTTCCCTGTGTCGATGATTTGATTAATATGATTTTAGCGGAGGCTCACAGTTCTAGATATTCCATTCATCCTGGTGCTACCGAGATGTACCGTGACTAGGGTAGCACTACTGGTGGGCTAGGATGAAGCGTGATATTGTTGAGTTCCTTGCACAGTGTTTGAATTGCCAGCAGGTGAAGTACGAGCACCAGAGACCTGAGGATACACTTTAGAGGATGCCCATTCCAGAGTGGAAGTGGGAGAGGATAGCGATGGACTTTGTGGTTAGTCTTCTGAAGACCTTAGGTAAGTTTGATTCGATTTGGGTCATTGTTGACAGATTGACCAAGTCTGCCCACTTCATACCGGTTCAGATTACCCGTACTTCTAAGAAATTGGCCCAAATTTATATCCGTGAGATTGTTCGCCTGCATGGGGTTCCTATTTCGATCATATCCGGTAAAGGCACGATGTTTACATCCCGGTTTTGGATGACTTTGCATTTAGAATTAAGTACTAGATTGGACTTTAGTATAGCTTTCCACCCTCAGACAGATGGCCAGTCTGAGCGGACTATTCAGGTTTTAGAAGATATGCTCGGAGCTTGTGTGATTGATTTTGGTGGTTATTGAGATCAGTTATTACCATTGGCAAAGTTTGCGTATAACAATAGTTACCACTCGATCATTGATATGGCCCTGTTTGAGGCTCTTCATGGGAGGAGATGTAAGTCTCCTATAGGGTGATTTGATGCATTTGAGGTAAGGCCATGGGGCACCGATATTTTGAGAGAGTCATTAGATAAGGTTAAGGTGATTCAGGAAAAGCTCTTGGCAGCTCAGAGTAGACAGAAGGAAAATGCTGATCGAAAGGTCCGGTATCTTGAGTTCATGGTTGGAGGACAATTCTTATTGAAGGTCTCACCCATGAAGGGTGCAATGAGGTTTAGGAAGAAGGGTGAGCTTAGTCCCAAATTCATTGGTCCGTTTGAGATTCTCAATCGGGTGGGGGATGTAGCCTATGAGTTGGCTTTGCCCCAGGTTTGTCAGGTGTTCATCCACTGTTCCATGTCCCTAAGTTGAAGAGATATCATGGTGATGGTTCACTTATCATCCATTGGGATTCTGCCTTATTAGATGAGAATCTGTCCTATGAGGAAGTGTCTATTGCTATTTTAGATAGAGAGGTTCGTAAGCTAAAGTCGAAAGAAATAACGTCAATGAAGGTTTAGTGGAAGAACCGTCCTGTATAGGAAACTACTTGGGAGACCGAATCCGATATGCGAAAGTATTATCCCCAGTTTTTCACTGAGTCAAGTACCTTTTCCCTTGTTTCTCTTCCTTGTCCGTATGGGGACGAACGACTGTTTAATTGGTATCTGATGTAACGACCCGCTAGGTCGTTATGGGGGTGACTTAGAAAACTAGACCTCCGTTGGGAATTTTGAGGCTGCAGGTGAGCCCGTAGCGTGGTGTTATATACATGTGTATATTTGGTTTGTGTCTGTAGGGCCTCGGATAGGTGTTGGAATTTTTGGGTGAAAAACTGGTGGGAAAACACGAGCTACTGGTCAAAATAGACAGCTACAGCGGGAGTGGGCCTGCTGTAGCCGGTCTGTCGTAGTGGGTAGAGGGTCGCCGCCGCGAGGCAGGGGATATTAATGAGGTTCGCAATAGCGGGACATTTTTCGCTATAGCGAGACCACTGCAACGGCCGACGGGAGGCAGAATCAACGTTATATATTCTTATTTCCGAACCCATTCCCCACATAACTCCAAAACAGTTCCCAAGAAATCTTGTGGCGAAATTCTAAGGCTAGGGCCAAAACACTCTTGAAAGGTAACTCTCAACCCTCTTCTTTGTTCATTCCATCATCACATTGAGTTCCATGATTAGATGGGTTATTGATTTTATTGCTGTTTAATCATCTAGGAGTATAGATTATCACTTCCTAGGATGAGAATTTTATTATTAATGGTGAGAATGATGCATTGAGACTTAGGGTTTCATAAAGATGGTAACTTTAGCATAAAAACTGCTTGTAAAAGGGTTGAATTGATTAGAAAACTCATGAATGGGAATAGTGTGATTGCATTGTTCATAACTCATGAATAGGTAACTTTAGCATAAAAATTGTTTTGTAAAAGGGGAAAGCTATTGCGGAGTGATTGCATTGTTCCAGTTCGGCTTTGAGGTAGGTTACGCTCTACTTGAGTTAGACTTTGATTTTTGATTGTATATGTTATGAAATTGATAGGAGAAGCATGATTAGGGCTCCGGACATAAAGTGTGGTTGGAAATACCTAAGTTTGACATTGATTGATTTATTATGTGATGAATTGTTATTATATGATAAAGACGAAGTTAATGAATACTCTTCTTGTTGAATTGGAGTAATCCCTTATTCATGCTATTGATGAAATGATTCTTGAGTCTTGATATGACTTGTGGCATGGTGACTTATGTTTCTTGACACTTATTCATTAATTGTTCACATTCCTTATTGATTGTGGAACGAAATTACATTGTCATTAGAAAGATAATATAAATATGAAAAGGCGCATTTGACAGGGGGTGAGGATATGGCCTAGTTATGGGCTCATGATCAGAGGTCAGTTTCAGAGCGAGTAGTACATGGACACCATGGGTCCCCTGCAGGTCATGCCTATTTGGGCAAACAATACCATTTAACATGTGTGTACGGATATGTGACAGAGTTGAGATAATTCGTGAGTTATGGTTGTGTTGGTAATAACACGGGTTGAGTTACTTTTATTGATTACTGTTTTTGTGGGCTTATCTTATTTCAGTGTTGGATGACTCTTAGTGATAGTTTCATATGGTTATGTGATGTTGTGCCTATCTGTCTATTCTATTGATTTTGTGATTTTATGCATGATACGAATCTTAGTCGGCCTATGATATCTACCGGTACACAATGTTTGTACTAATACTACCTTGTTGCATTCTTTTGAGTGCAGATTGTGATCCAGAGATATCTACCTGACCTCATATTTAGCGTGAGGCCAGTTCCTGATCAGATCCGAGGGTGAGCTCTTATCCATGCTATGCCTCCTGAAGATCTTTCTTATTTTGGATGTCTATTTCATTTCAGACATTTATGTTTATTTTAGACAGTTGTTCATGCTTTAGACAGTTATGTTTTATAGTCCTTGTACGATGACTTTCAGATTTTGGGGTTGTAATAGTTAGGACTTCCGCACCTCTATTTATATATGGCATGACTAGACAGTTTGGAGAATTTATTATCATTATATCCTTGAATGTGTTAAAATTGATTAATCAAATGTTGATTGGTTAAAAGGATATGTTCGCCCACTAGGGGAATTATTGTGGGTGCCACTCACGATTATTTGGGTCGTGACAAAGTTGGTATCAGAGCCCTAGGTTCGTCAATCTCTTTGTACAAGGACATGTCTAGTAGAGTCTTGCGGATCGATACGGAGTTGTTTGTACTTATCTTTGAGAGTCTATGGGACACTAGCAAAATTCAATTTCTTTCTTTATTTCGTGCTACTTGATTCCAATTGGTATCTAGATGATTCAAATTGGTATCTGACTTTCCTTTCTATTCTCTCACATATGGTAAGGACTCGTGCGGCAGCAGCAAATGAGGTGTTACGGTTCGCATTTCGCGGGTGGGATTAGCGCTCGGAAAGCTACTAAGAACTTGTTGGTAATCTTTCGAACTCTGTTTTGAAAAAGAGTCGCCACTTAATTTTTAGGAAATTAGGAAAACCAGTGGCGAATGGTTTATTCAAATACCGTGATAAATCCTTCATAATCCAAAGTTCTAGGTAAGGGTTCTGGTGATCCCCTAGGGAAGGTTTCAGGCACCCTAGTATTAAGGATCTGTACTATACGGTTGACCTTCGAATTCCAGTGTATGATTATTTGCATGAACTATTCATTTGGTGTTTATTCCCGTATTTATAAAAACTGTCACTTGTTGCATATCATTTGGTTTTAGAAAAGAATTGAATATATTCCCCTTATATATGGGGTATTTAGGTTCGGATTTATAATATCCGGATATGAATAGTCTCCTTTTATGTATAAGGATAGTATATTTTGTTTATAAAGAAACACAAAATGTTTTGGTTTTATATAAGTAACTATATTTCTATTCATGCTTAATCTCACACTTAACTTCGGGTCAATCCGTATAGTACATTAGAACGTCTTATCCCAAAACCCCTTATTTACGAACATTTTTTTCACTTATTTGAGAAGAACTTAACTTATAAAATGATTTGTTTTACTATCATGAATTTGCGGATAAGTGTATCTACAAAATTGATTTTTTCTGAATTTGGGCTTCAAAGCCTAAAATATGACACTTTCATTGAAAGGGTTGCATTTTTCTGTTTGGTCTTGGCCCAAATTCTTGTTTGCATTTTTGTTTCCTTTTCTAAAAAAAATCAAATGAGGTTCAGTCCGAAAATCTCCCAAAATCATTTATTGATTCCTGGTGGGCTTCAGCCCAAAAAAAAACCTCTATTTTTCTAATATTGGGCTCGGCCCAAATCATTTAATCTTGGATTCGGTTTTGGTTCAGAAACATAGTTTGATTGTGGAAACATATATTGTCATAGTTAAAGACTGATTTGGTTTAACAAAAATGTCATACCATTTATGATTTTTTTGAAATCTTCTTTTTGTCCTTCTATTTTAGCTCGTACCAAAGTGATTTTATTAGTTATCCGTTTAATTTGAGAAATTATTATGCTAAATCCGGGTTTTGAAAATCGTTTAGGGACCTAAAGTCAACTAAACGGTGTAAGCACCGTTGTCCTAAGACGACTAGTTAAAACCATAAAAATTTCAATAGTATATATGAGTTTTATAAACATTACAAATACAAATGCAACATCTTTAAGAAAAATGCAAAATAAACAACAAAAAAAAACAAAAAAGAAGGGAAGGCTAGGGGCGTAGCAAGCCCCTAATTGGCCATTTTCACCCATGACTGGGCCTTCTACGTATTTTATAATACTTACTTCCATTTTTCATCAGCTGGACTCGATCTTAATGCAAAGAATTGCCTATTGGGCCTTGGCCCAACAGGTTGGCTTTGGACTCAGCCCAAATGGCCACGCAATGGAGGAGGAAAAATAAAAAGGACCTCGGTTATATTCAATTTATTGAACTTATCATGTATATATATGTACACAATACGTAGACGGTGAATATGATGCACAAATTAAGATTAGGACACCAATAGGGCCTAGAAGCCCAAAACAAAAGGCCCAACCCAACATCTATTCTTCTTCTCTGCTTTAGTCTGAGGGTGAACATGGATCAACTATCAAACATCAACATGGGCTAGGCCCAATTACCTATCAAATTAAGATTTGACTGAGTGTTTGAAGTCTAAAAGAGTTCTCTATTTCCTTCATCATTACTATGCACTTCCTAAGGTCTCATATACCTATATACACACCCAGTATACTGGCTGATGAACCCTTATACCTCTAATGTTCTGATCGTACATTTTTAAGTATATGTATTCTAAACATATATCCTGAGGTGTTTGGAGAAGATGTGCAGAAATCAACTATGTTACAACTTAGATGCCACAAAAGGGAAGACTAAGACTTTCAGCATTTGACAGAATCTTCGGGAGGGCAAGCAACACAAAAGTTCAAAACAAAATCATGTTATTAGTGCACTAATGTTCATCTTAAGCTAGACCTTGATCACTAAGGTCTTATATTAATCTATCCCTCTTCCTTACCCCCAAACCAGCAACATAAAGGACAGCCCCCTTTTCTCTTATCAGTTGGTTAAAACAGTTTACCAGATGCATTTTTTCTTTCATCTCCTTGGGCTAATGAAAAGTAGGGAAAGTTAAGGAGTGTATGTTATAAGTTTCACCCCATGGACACATGAGGTATGCTATGGAAACTTCTCATTTGGGAGAAGGACATTATGGATGAAGCATGACTTGGCCACTTTGTCTTTCTTCTCCTGAAGTGCCACTTTCCTCACCTGTCAAGTGGATTTAACCTATGCATTCACACCTATCTCCTCATCTCATCATTGGACCAATTCCCAATTTGATAGGCAGTGATACAGTTCAAACTTATAGCTAGATCATCCTGCAATTCTAATTATGAAATGATCTCTGATTTTTAAACCTTAACAGAACTCTAACAGGCCTATAAGTTCTATTTTTAGGTTGATTTTACAAACATGGGATAGACTAAGGCAATCATGGAAAAGTATAGACTCCAACTAAACTTACACACATTCTCTTATAAGATTAGTTTTTAACTTATTATTCTATTATCAATCATATCTACTGCATACCTAACAAAATCATTTCAATCATGGATTCAAACAGTTAAGCAAGGAAGGGATAGGATTTAAAAGATTTCATTCATCAAATCATACACTTTCATGCACACACTGTCCAATATCACTAAACTAGGCATCTTAGGCTATTAAGAATAAGAGAACAGACACAGACTCTCACATAAGGAGATCTTCCTTAGTTCAACCAAAACAATATTAATTTCCTATCCAAAGGGAGCAGGTTTTCAAACACAACAACATTCAAGATAAGCTCACTATGGTTTATCAGATCAAAGCTAGCTAAATATGCCAAGGAACTGCTCACTTATAGCACCTGCTACCAGGTCAGTTGAATCCTTAAGTCCAGCCAACTCCCTTAGTTATACATGTCTAGAATTCTAGGTGATCAGTGCTACACTTAAGTTTTTAAACTAAATGATGCCATTTCATAATCCTGGGTGTTAACTAAGAGCCATTCAGCTTAATCATATATTACATAGTGAACCATACTTCAAAAACTTCTTCTCAATTCAAAAAAAAAAATATGTGCTTAACCATTTAGAAGTCTAACTCACATACAAATCCATAGTATTCTTATCAACAACCTTTTGTTCATTCTAACAGTCCACTATCAAAGAGAACAACATAAGGTCTTCATTTTTTGTTGACTTCTTAATTCATTCCTAGAGTCTCATGCTTCAACTAATAGACTAAAACATCTTTGAGGTTAAACTTAGATGAGTTATATGCATTAGTAGTTTCAGAGGTTCAGAAAGGATCGAACAATATCATCAAAAGAACATCCAGGTTTACAATATCCTTTTCAACAAATCACATTATCCAAATTGCTATTCAAACATACATATGTTACTACATTGGTTATCTGAGTAATAAATAACTAAAGAAAGACTTAAGACAAGCATGCTATCCAGAACAACTCATCTTGATCCCAGCAAACTCAAATACATGCCAGGGCAGTAATCATACTAAAAACTAATATTTCAAGTAAAGCATTCATTAACAGAGCAAACTACATTATAGTTGAGCAAAAATAAACTAGAAAATGAGCAAAAATAAGATAAAATGTTACCTTTTTGATGTGCAGCCGCGAACAAGATCGAATTAAGAGCCTTGTGCTTCCGATCCAAACCCAGCCACACAAACAGAAATAAATAAATCTTAGAACTAAGAGAATCAACCTTTTAAAAAGTTTAACTCTAAAATTTTTACTAAAAAGCTTAAATTTCAAGTGAAACTCAAAATTCAAGCTTTGATGGTTCTCTAACCTTTTTGAATGGTGAGGGTTGGCATTCTATTTATCGAGCCCCAAAAACTATCAAAACCCTAGAACCAACGATGTGGTACAAAGTGAGATTTTTCAGAAAAAAACTTGAAAAAATGAATTATAGGGTCTAGATTGACCCTTGCTAACAACGAATGGCTTGATTTGAGCCTGATCTCTCTCGATCCAGTTGGTTTGAATTAGACCAATGAGGAACAAGGACGTACAGTGACAATACAACAAATATAACACAGAAAATCAAATCTTTGACTCAAAATTTAAGAGGAAAAGTAAAAGAAAAAGGCGTATAATCGTGTTTGGATGATATAAGGTGGAAATGGGATGGAAGCATTTATTGTTAGCTTGGAAAAGGGGGGTACACGACTGCAAAACCTTGTACTTCGTGCAGCACTGCCATTTTTGGCATAAAAGAGAAGATAAAAGTGGGACGGCGGCTTAGGGTTTAGGGGTAAAGGGGAGGGGAGAGGAGAGAGGAGAGAGTACAGTGGTGCGTTTGGTATGAAATGAAAACATTAAAGGGGTATTACCCCTTAACTGAAAATAACTTGGGCCGGGTCGAGCCCATTCGGGCTGGACTCGGTTCGGATGTTAAAAGAAATGGACATGCCCCTTTATATAGTGTATACCTATATGTATATTTAACGTATATACGTGTATAAAGGGCAGAACGGGTATTTTAACAAATGGACCAAAATTAAAATCATCGATTATTAACCATAGTATTTTAATTAGGACGTCATTAACATGTTAATTTAAAATGCAGCCAATTATGTAAATGGGCTTAATTTGCAAATATAACCTCAATTGATTTTAAATCTAATTGATTATTTCAATTATGGCCATATTTAGCCTAATTAGCCAATTAAAGTTAAATTACACTAATGAACTTAGTTGATTTAAGCAAATGATTATCATAATTAAACACTAGAAATAATTATGATTAATTCTAACAAATTATGCCCATGCATATTGAGTATGCAGAATTGAGGATTGAGGGGTAAAATGATCAATTCTTTTAATTAATCAAATTCCTTGGACTGAATGAAATAAACTATTTTGCTAATTGATTTTGGCAATTTAAATAATCAAATAAATAATTATTTAAAATTGCTTTTCTCTTAGGTTAAATCTAGAAAATAACTCATAATTGTTATAAAATGTGCCAATTAATTCCTAAATGATTTATAACATTATAGAAATTATTTTGTCATATAAGAATGGTAAAATACTTACCTAAATAATTTCATAAAATCATTTTGACCTTAAAAAAAAGCATGGTTCAACTTTGTTTATCATCCAAGGACTCTAAGTAATTAAAATAAACCACGGGAGGTCAAAAATAAGGTGTCAACAACTGCCCCTTCGGTATTCGGGGATGGCGAGACTATCCCTGAGCAATGAAATATGACTAACCCTAATTTTTTACTGACCCGATGCATTCTACCTCTCATTTTTATGCAGTTTTCAAATATGTGTGGCCGGACCCTGGTTTCTGGGTTTTCTACATATCTCGGGCTATACGAGAATTCAGGTCATTTGTAGTTCGACTCAACTAAGGACTTTAAGTGATTTGAAAGGAAAGTCCTGAGATCCCCAGCGTTGTGACTAAGACTTCTCCGGATGGCTATTAGAATGTGACCGTCTCTCTGGTCTTGAGCCCGTATACATATCCCCGGTTTCTGCGAATCAGGTCATATGTAGTTCGACTCGCTGGGGAAGCGTATGTCCCTTATGCGAGAATATCCTCAGATTTCCCAGTGTGTACCCGATCGGTCTCAGTTTTTAGTAAAGAAAGTAAATAACAAACAAAATTGTGGCTGAGTCTGAGATCGGATGGCTTCTAAATCCTGGCCGGAGAGCTTGACTCTCATGGGCACCCTATTTTGACCGGCTGCGTAAGAAAAAGTTCCATGTTTGCTCCGCAATCGTCCGGATCTGGTTCAGTGAGCCTACTCCTTTTGGCGGTTGTGTACCTGTTTCCTAATTTTGACAGTATTGCAGATATTCCTCGTGGTGTAATCATGTTTCTTTGACAAATAGCCTTTGTGGGTGTTGTTTGTTTGTGTAGATAGCCTTTGCGGTTGTTTTGTATGAATGGCCCTTTTGGCTATTTGTATGAATGAATGGCCCTTGTGGCAGTTAGTATGAATGGCCTTTATGGCAGTTTTTATGAATGAATGGCCCTTTTGGCTGTTTGATATGAATGGACCTTTTGGCTGTTTGTATGAATGGCCCTTTTGGCTGTTTGTATGAATGAATGGCCCTTTTGGCAGTTTGTATGAATGAATGGCCTTTTTGGCAGTTTCTATGAATGGCCCTTTTGGCAGTTTTTATGAATGAATGACCCTTTTGCCAGTTTGTATGAATGAATGGCCCTTTTGGCAGTTTGTATGAATGACCCTTTTGGCATGCAGATGACAGATATGGCCCTTGCGGTTGGATAATCTGTCTTTCGTCCGTTGTATTGGCTGTGACCCTTGTGATCGGATATGCCCTTTGTCTTTGTCAGGACCCTTTTGGTCGAATATTTCTTTATGCCCATTCGCACTGACAACCCTTTTGTCCGGATATGTCTTTGCCATTTGTTATTTGTGTGACCTTGTGGTCAGATATGTCTTCGTCGTTCATTCTTTATTTGACCTTTTTGGTCGAATATGTCTTTGTCGTCCATTTTTTTTTTTGTTGACCTTTTTGGTTGAATATGTCTTTCTCATTCAATCCATGACGTGACCCTTTTGGTCGAATATGTTTTTGTCCATTCATTTCATGACCCTTTTGGTTGGAGATGCTCTTTTCCTTTCATTTCGCTCTGACCCTTTTGGCCATTTGACGTCTGGTTGAGTTTGCCTTTCGCCTTTGTTGCGGGCAGACCGATTGATGACGACTTTACTTTCCTGTTTAAAATCCAGCATCCACAGAAAAATTGTTAGTTTCCTAAGAGGCCGATTAGTGTTGTCGTCCTCCCGTCTGGTGTCTTCTCTTGATACTCCTCTGAATCCTCTTGAACTAAGTATTTCGAGAGATGGTTTTAGAGCGAATCTTATGCTAACTTTGTTTAAAAAAAATTAAAAGTAAAGTTATAAAATGCGTGTTATTTTTTTTTTTTTTGAAAATCTTTGTTTTGTTTTAAATGTCATGACATGTGCTTTTCGAACGAGGTCCTCTGATCTTTCAGAAGGTCTTATTGCTAAGTCCCCGAACTGGTGGAATTTTTGAGATCTTTCTCAAAAATTTTGCCCCAGTTTCAGGCCTTGATCTGATTGACTCTTGTATCATCTCAACGTACAGGAATTTTTGAGGTTCCCTAAAAAATTCTGCCCCAGTGTATGGTTGTTACACCTCGGAAAATCTTCCGTTGGTACGCAAGTGAATGAACTAGTGAAATACGAGTATCGGGTTAATGATGAGTTAAGGGCATTTTGGGAAAGAGTTATAACGTCCCTTAGATTGGTATTGAAGTGTTGAACAAGTGTTAAGAAGGTTCCGCCAGGATCGGAGATCAAACGAAGTGATGAGAATAAGTTCAGTGAACTGATGAGTTTTACGGCTCATTATACGGACCGTATAATGGACCGTAAAACCATCACAGTGGAGGTTGGTTGCTGGTGGAATTTTTACGGTCAGTTACACGGACCGTATAAATTTATACGGACCGTATAACGAACCGTCAAATGGTCACAGTGAAGGGGGTGCAGGCAGACCCATTTCACGGTCTATTATACGGATCGTATAACCATTATACGGACCGTATAATGGAACCCGACAGATTAGTGGAATGTTATTAAATAAAGGACCAAGTTCATGAAATCATTTCAACATTTCATCCCTCTCTCTAAAATATCTCTCTACATTTATTATACAAGTTTTCAAGGATTATAAGTCATCAACAACATTAAATAAGTGAATCAAGAGTAAGAACCCATCAAGGATCATCTAAAGTCAAGAAATCCAAATGGAGAAAACCTAGGGTTTTGCTCAAAGTGGAATATTATCAACTAAAGCTTATTCCTACAGCATCTAAGGTAAGATTCATGATATTATATGTTGTTTAAGGTATTTGAGAGTTAAAATGCTTGGTCATTAGAAGATAATAGCAAAATGGGTTATGAATGATGAATAGTGACGTTTTTTAGACATAGTTTGAATTGAATCATGATTGTTGTTGTGTTGTGATATGAATGTGTTATAAATGACGTTAAGATCATGAAATAGACATTGTATATGAATGGACGAAATTGGGTGTTGTGACCATAAATAGGGATAAATGGAAGTGAATTAAGAATGTGGATGATGTAGATGACTAAAGGCTATTATTATGATGTGAATGTATTGTTGACGTTTGGAAGTTGAATTACGATATGGAGGAATGTCGTATAAATAAAGGAAGTGCTGTCCGATTTTCTCTAGTTTTATCCATGTGTGCTAATTGTCGATTCTAATGATGGTACGACTTTAATAAAGGTAGAAACGTGAGCATCCAAGGAGTACGTGCAAGTGTAGAATAGTTCGACGAAAAGGTATGTAAGGCTAACCCTTTTTTCATAAGGCATGATTCTTTGCCAAACTTCTAATTCCTCTATATGAGTATGTTGTATTCAAGTGATTGACACTCCGAGCTCATAAGCTCACGATCCTTAACATGTACTACGATTGTACTACGCCCCTCATATGACGAGTAAGCCTAAGATATGGATGTAGCAATAATGACGAAGATAGTGATGACGATAATAATAATTATGATGCCAAAGGTGCCTACGGGCTATTATACTTATATGTGCCTATGAAGGGCTATAATGATACCCCGAGCTTATAACGCCGGGTAGGATATCTGTATATGATTATGTATAAAGTATGTATACGATTACGTAACGCGCGCACACCTCTGCAGATGGTACGGATAACCCTGAAGCCTTGGTAGGGCCAGGTAGAAACAACATTGAGCCTTGGTTGGCTAAGTACGTATGAAACACCGAACCTTATGGTCGGGCACGCTATGTATGTATATAAGTGTATGACTATGTATATAATATGAATATGAATGTGAAAAGACTATGTATACGAATACGAATAAGGACATGTATGCGAATATGAGCCCAAGTAGGGTACGAGTACTATTACGAAATACGCATGAGAAATGGAAAGTTCCTACGAAAGGCAGGTAAGTGCCATGATGATGATATTATTGTCTTCCCTCCTGTGCCACTTCATATATTGTCTATGATGCTTCTATATTGATGTTAATCATGCTTTACATACTCAGTACATTCTTCGTACTGACGTCCTTTTGTTTGTGGACGCTGCGTCATGCCCGCAGGTGCACAGGGAGACAGACTTGATCCATAGCTGCCTATTTGGAGATTACATAGAGAGCTCCATTTCCTTCGGAGCCATATCTTTTGGGTACTCATTCTTTTGTGTATATAATTATGGGCATAGCGGGGTCCTGTCCCGCTAATGTGATATGTTATACTCTTAGAGGCTCGTAGATATGTGTGTGGGGGGGGGGGGGGTAGATGTGTTTGGCCTTGTTGGCCTATGTTTTGTATATCATTTTGTCGGCCACGTGGGCCCATGTACATTGATGTCGCATAAATGCCTACGATGATATAAATGGGTTGTTGTCCAAATGGGACTAGTTGACGAATGAATGGAAATGCATGTATAATTATGTGGCTCACCTAGATGTAAGTATAAGAGTAATCTAAGAGGGTTCTCGGGTGGGTTAGCACCGGGTGCTCGTCGCGGCCCCGAGTCGGGTCGTGACAAAAGTGGTATCAGAGCAGTTCAGTCCTAGGATGTGTCTACGAGCCGTGTCTAGTAGAGTCTTGGTTATGGGTGTGTTGCGCGCCACACTTATAAACAAGAAGCTGCGGACATTTTAGGAATATATGACCTTCTTTCTTCATAAGAATCGTGCGATAGAGCTATGATGTAAGAAATTCTTGTTCCTAAATCCTGTGTTGTGTATTTCAGAGATGCCTAAAAAGAAAAAGTCTACAGCAGCCCAAAAGGGCAAGACGGTGGCAGAAAAGCGGGCTAAAAGAGCACCGCCACCGGTAGTAGAGGAAGATGAGTCCCAGAGTGCGGCTCAATCTCAGTCCTCCCAGACAGTGCCTATTACCGAGGAGCACGTGGGAGCCTCAGCCCCAGCTCCATCTCCTCCACCAAATGCTTCGGGCCAAGATGTAAAAGAGGTCATTACTTTATTGACTCAATTGGTTGCGGCCCAGGCTCAGAGGCACAGTTCAGGGTATGGTGATAGGGCTGTTAGTGCAAGAGCCCGTGATTTCATTACTTTGAACCCTCCGGAATTCTTTGGGTCAAAACCGGAGGAGGATCCCCAGGACTTTATTGATGGTATGCTAAGGACGCTCCGGTTGATACACCCTTCAGACACCGAGTCGGTAGAGCTAGCGTCCTATAGATTGAGAGATGTCTCGATCCAGTGGTATACAGTATGGATGGCTTCGCGGGGAGCCAATGCACCTCCCCGGTATGGCAAGAGTTTGTTGATGCTTTTCTCCGTCATTATATGCCCCCAGAAGTTCGGCGAGCTAGGGCCGATAAATTCTTAAATTTGAGGCAAGGCAGTATGAGTGCCCTGGAGTATAGCCTCCGTTTTAACTCCTTGGCCAGGTATGCTTCGGCCATGGTAGCAGATATGGGCGACAGGGTACACCGATTTGTAAAGGGCCTAGGGCCCCATCTAATGGACAAATGCTTGACTGCGTCCCTTCAGGACGGTATGGATATTGCACGCATTCAAGCACATGCTCAGAACTTAGAGGAAAGCCTACAACAGCGGAGAAGTGAACGTGAATAGGATAGGGGACATAGCAAGAGGGCCAGATCTTCGGGCCCAATAAGTGAGTCCAGAGGAGGACAGAGGCAACAGTTCCCTAGACATTCGGGCTATTCTATGACCAGTGCACCTCCACGGTTTCTAGACCAGGGCCGAGTCAGAGTTATCCGGGGTCCCAGTTTAGAGGTGATTCAGGCCAGTCAAGGCCACCTATACCACGATGTTCCCAGTGTGGGAAGTCGCATTGGGGTCAATGCCGATTGGGTTCAGATGTTTGCTATTCATGTGGTCGACTGGGCCATATTATGCGTGATTGCCCCTCAGTACATGGTAGAGGTAGGACCCAGCCATCAGGGTCGGTATCCGGATCTTCGGCATCTGTACGCCCTACGGGGCCAGGTTCACATGCGCCAGTCGGCCATGGTAGAGGTAGAGGCAGAGCTCCCAGTACTAGCGGTCCTCAGCACCGTATTTATGCTTTGGCTGGACGCCAAGATCTTGAGTCTTCTCCTGATGTGGTCACAGGTATATTATCGGTATTCTCTCATGATGTATATGCTTTGATTGATCCGGGCTCCACATTATCATATGTTACTCCATATATTTTGGGTCGATTTATAATTGAGCCGGAGTCTATCAAACCTTTTGAGGTGTCTACACCTGTGGGTGACTCGGTAATAGCTAGCCGAGTATATAGGAATTGTGTGATTGTGATTTATGATCGTCGTACCATTATTGATTTGCATGAGCTAGAAATGGTAGATTTTGACGTTATTATGGGCATGGATTGGTTGGCTTCTTGTTATGCCAATGTTGATTGCCGAATGAAGATGGTTCGTTTCCAGTTTCCGGGAGAACCAGTCTTAGAATGGAAAGGGAATACGGCATCACCAAAAGGTAGGTTTATTTCCTATCTAAAGGCAAGGAAGATGATCGCGAAAGGATGTATTTATCATCTAGTGCGAGTTCAAGATGTAGAAGCTGAGTCGCCGACTCTTCAGTCAGTTCCAGTGGTGAATGAATTTCCGGATGTATTCCCGGAAGAGCTCCCAGGCCTTCCTCCCGAGCGGAAGATTGATTTTGCTATTGATGTGTTGCCAGGCACTAAACCCATATCTATTCCTCCTTATAGGATGGCTCCCGCAGAATTGAAAGAGTTGAAGGAGCAATTGAAAGACTTGCTTGATAAAGGCTTCATTAGGCCTAGTTCATCCCCGTGGGGAGCGCCCGTATTGTTTGTCCGAAAGAAGGATGGCTCTTTGAGAATGTGCATTGATTATCGGCAATTGAATAAGGTGACGATTAAGAATAAATATCCTCTCCCGAGGATTGATGACTTGTTTGATCAATTGCAAGGTGCTAAATGGTTTTAGAAGATTGATTTGAGGTCCGGGTATCATCAAGTGAGAGTTAGGGAGAAAGATATCCCTAAGACAACCTTCAGAACAAGATATGATCATTTTGAGTTCCGAGTAATGTCGTTTGGGCTAACTAACGCGCCGGCGGTATTCATGGATTTGATGAATAATGTGTTCAGGCCCTTCCTGGATTTATTTGTGATAGTATTTATTGATGACATCTTGGTGTATTCTAGATCCGAGGCAGAACATGCGGATCATTTGCGTATTGTCCTTGGAGTTCTTCGAACCCGAGAATTATTTGCAAAGTTTTCCAAATGCGAGTTTTGGTGGAACTCGGTGGCATTTTTAGGGCACATTGTTGCAGCTGATGGCATTCGAGTGGATAGCCATAAGATCGAGGCCGTGAAGACTTGGCCAAGGCCCACGACTCCTACGGAGGTTCGTAGCTTTTTGGGCTTAGCAGGCTATTACAGAAGATTTGTTAAGGGTTTTTCTTCTATTTCTGCGCCACTCACCAAGTTGACTCAGAAGTCAGCTAAGTTTCAATGGACAGATGCTTGCGAGCGTAGTTTCCAAGAGTTGAAAGACCGATTGACTTCAGCCCCAGTCTTGACACTTCCAGAGGGATTGGAAGGATATGTTATTTATTGTGATGCTTCAGGCGTCGGGCTAGGTTGTGTATTGATGCAAAATGGTAAGGTGATTGCGTATGCTTCTAGACTATTACGGAAACATGAACAGAACTATCCAACCCACGATTTAGAATTAGCCGCAGTGGTCCATGCATTAAAGATATGGCGACATTATTTATATGGTGTCCATGTGGATGTTTATATAGATCATAAGAGCCTTCAGTATATCTTCAAGCAGAAAGAGTTGAATTTGCGACAACGACGATAGTTGGAGTTGCTAAAGGATTACGATGTTGATATCTTGTATCACCCCGGAAAGGCCAACGTTGTGGCTGATGTTCTTAGCCACAGATCCATGGGAAGTCTATGTGAAGTGCGACAAGAGAAGAGAGAAATGACCCGTGAGCTCCAACAGCTAGCTAGCCTAGGAGTCCGAGTGATGGACTCAGGTAGCCGGGGGACCACTATTCAGAATTCAGCAGTTTCGTCGCTAGTAGCGGAAGTTAAAGAGCGACAATATGAGGATCCCATGCTAATGCAGTACAGAGATACACTCCCTCAGAAGGAGGAGTCATCATTTGATATTTCGGAAGACGGAGTTCTCCGATGTCGAGGCAGGTTATGTGTTCCCGATGTGGTAGGTCTACGTCACCAAATATTGAGGGAAGCTCATTGTTCCCGTTAATCCGTTCACCCCGGAGCGACGAAAATGTATCATGATCTTAAGTGTATATATTGGTGGAATGGGATGAAAAAAGACGTAGCGGAATTTGTAGCTCAATGTCCTAATTGCCAACAAGTGAAGATCGAGCACCAAAAGCCGGGTGGCTTATTGCAAGCTATAGAAATCCCAACTTGGAAGTGGGAAGTGATTAATATGGATTTCATTACAGGGTTACCCCGTTCTCGACGTAAGTATGATTCTATATGGGTGATCGTGGATAGACTCACAAAGTCAGCGCATTTCTTACCGGTCAGAACGACCTATATGGCAGAAGATTATGCGAAGCTTTATCTTAAAGAGATAGTGAAACTCCATGGCGTTCCAGTATCTATTATCTCCGATAGAGGGACCCAGTTTACAGCCAAGTTTTGGAGATCGTTCCAAGAGGGTCTAGGGACCCAAGTGCGCCTTAGCACGGCGTTTCACCCACAGACCGATGGGCAGGCCGAACGTACCATTCAGACTCTTGAAGATATGTTGCGAGCATGTATGATAGATTTTGGAGGAAATTGGGATGATCATTTGCCACTCATTGAATTTTCTTACAATAATAGTTACCATTCCAGCATTCAAATGGCACCGTATGAAGCTCTATATGGGCGAAAGTGTAGATCCCCAATTGGGTGGTTTGAAACCGAAGAAACTAAGCTGATAGGGCCAAACTTGGTCCAGCAAGCAATAGAGAAAGTTAAGCTCATACAAGATCGGTTGCTAGCGGCTCAAAGTCGTCAGAAGTCCTATGCGGATAATCGTCGAAGAGACTTAGAGTTCGAAGGGAAAGATTGGGTATTCTTGAAAGTGTCGCCGATGAAGGGCGTGATGAGATTTGGCAAAAAGGGGAAGCTCAGTCCCCGGTATATTGGGCCATACGAAATTGTACGCAAGATAGGCAAAGTGGCCTATGAGTTAAATCTACCTCCAGACTTGGAGTCAGTTCATCCAGTATTTCATGTTTCGATGCTTCGGAAATGTGTTGGAGATCCTACTAGGATCGTCCCAGTGAATGATGTGCAAGTAACCGAGAAATTGACTTATGAAGAGATACCCATTGCCATACTAGATAGGCAAGTACGGAGACTTAGAAACAAGGAAGTGGCCTCAGTTAAGGTCTTATGGAGGAACAACAATCGAGAGGAAACTTCTTGGCCAACCCTTCTAATTCCTCTATATGAGTATGTTGTATTCAAGTGATTGACACTCCGAGCTCATAAGCTCACGATCCTTAACATGTACTACGATTGTAGTACGCCCCTCATATGACGAGTAAGCCTAAGATATGGATGTAGCAATAATGACGAAGATAGTGATGACGATAATAATAATAATGATGCCAAAGGTGCCTACGGGCTATTATACTTATATGTGCCTATGAAGGGCTATAATGATACCCCGAGCTTATAACGCCGGGTAGGATATATGTATATGATTATGTATAAAGTATGTATACGATTACGTAACGCGCGCACACCTCTGCAGATGGTACGGATAACCCTGAAGCCTTGGTTGGGCCAGGTAGAAACAACATTGAGCCTTGGTTGGCTAAGTACGTATGAAACACCGAACCTTATGGTCGGGCACGCTATGTATGTATATAAGTGTATGGCTATGTATATAATATGAATATGAATGTGAAAATACTATGTATACGAATACGAATAAGGACATGTATGCGAATATGAGCCCAAGTAGGGTACGAGTACTATTACGAAATACGCATGAGAAATGGAAAGTTCCTACGAAAGGCAGGTAAGTGCCATGATGATGATATTATTGTCTTCCCTCCTGTGCCACTTCATATATTGTCTATGATGCTTCTATATTGATGTTAATCATGCTTTACATACTCAGTACATTCTTCGTACTGACGTCCTTTTGTTTGTGGACGCTGTGTCATGCCCGCAGGTGCACAGGGAGACAGACTTGATCCATAGCTGTCTATTTGGAGATTACATAGAGAGCTCAATTTCCTTCAGAGCCATATCTTTTGGGTACTCATTCTTTTTTGTATATAATTATGGGCATAGCGGGGTCCTGTCCCGCTAATGTGATATGATATACTCTTAGAGGCTCGTAGATATGTGTGTGTGTGGGTAGATGTGTTTGGCCTTGTTGGCCTATGTTTTGTATATCATTTTGTCTGCCACGTGGGCCCATGTACATTGCTGTGCATAAATGCCTACGATGATATAAATGGGTTGTTGTCCAAATGGGACTAGTTGACGAATGAATGAAAATGCATGTATAATTATGTGGCTCACCTAGATGTAAGTATAAGAGTAAGCTAAGAGGGTGCTCAGGTGGGTTAGCACCGGGTGCTCGTCGCGGCCCCGAGTCGGGTCGTGACAATGGTCTGGGTTTGTCATCTTCTTTGCTAATTGCTTCTGACGGGAATTTTTGAGGTCTCCTAAAAAATTCTGCCCCAGTGTAGGGTTGATGTTTGTTGACTTTTGCGTTGATCCTTATATTCTGATCCTATTGATTCCTCATGACTTTGTGTCTCTGAGGCTTCTTAAGGGTTTCTTGGATTTTTTTTCGTGACGACCGAGCTCGAAAGCACCTAGGTATCCCGTCGCAGCAGGAAATCAGGTTGAACATAGTTCAGAATAAAGTAATTGAGTTTTTGGTTTTTACTAATAATGTGACCGGGTCCGACATGGACTGCCTACGTATCCTATTGTGGGGAAGTCAGGTCATTGCGTAGTTCATTAAATGGATGATTGTTTTTCCCTATTCTATTACAAAGGTAAGATTACAAGCAAAAGATACGATTATAGGGAAATGATAATGTTATTACAAGCAAATGGAGTCCTAAATGTAGTATCTCTTGAGTGTGTCTGCATTAATAGCTTTGGGCCATTCTTGTCAATCCATTTCAGCTAGGACCACGGCTTCTCCTGAGAGTACTTTTCTGATCATGTATGGCCCCTGCCAGTTCGGCGCAAATTTCCCTTTGTATTCTTCTTGGTGAGGGAAGACTCGCTTGAGTTTGAGTTATCCAATTTGGAAGAGTCAGGCTCTGACCCTTTTGTTGAAAGCTCGAGACATTCTCTGTCTGTATAGCTGTCCGTGGCATACTGCTACCATTTTTTTCATTGATCATGGCCAGTTGCTCGTAGTGGTTTCTGACCCATTCTGCATCGTTCAGTTCTGCTTCTTGGATGATTCTGAGTGAAGGAATCTCCACTTCTGCGAGTATGACCGCTTCTGTGCTGTACACAAGGAGATATGGGGTTGCTCCGAAAGATGTCTGGGTTGTTGTTTTGTACCCTAATAAAGCATAAGGCAACTGCTCTGCCAATTCTTGTAGTTATCGATCATCTTTCGCAAGATTCTCTTAATGTTCTTATTGGCAGCCTCTACGATTGGTTCCATTGTCCGTAATGATGGACTCGGACACACCAAAGCGGCATATGAGATTTTTCTTGACGAAGTGAGCCACGACTTTTTTGTTTACTGACTTGTGAGAAGTTTCTTCCACCCATTTGGTGAAGTAGTCGACAACGACTAAGATGAAGCGATGTCCATTAGACCCCGGTGGCTCAATGGGTCCGATGACGTCCATTGCCCATGCCACAAATGTCCAAGGTGAGCTCATTGCATGTAGTTCTGTTGGAGGAACCCTGATTAAGTCTCCATGTATCTGGCATTGATGGCATTTTTGCACATATTTGGAGGAGTCATGCTCCATGGTCATCCAGTAGTATCCTATCCTCAAGATCTTCATGGCCAGGATGAATCCATTCATGTGGGGTCTGCATGCCCTTGCGTGTACCTCTTTCAGCAATTTTGTAGCCTCTTCGGTATCCACACATCTGAATAACCCGAGGTCAAGTGTTCTTTTGTACAACATTTCTTTGTTCAAGAAGAATCCATTTGGCTAGTCTCATGACGGTTTTCTTCTGATTTGATGAGCTTTCTGGAGGATACTCTCCTTTTTCCAGGTATACTTTGATGTCTACGTACCATGGTTTGCCATCTGGCTCGACCTCAACGTGGTCGCAGTAATCCTGTTCTTCTTTTAGAGTGATCTCTAGCGAATCAATGTGGGTACTCTCGGGGTGCTGAATCATGGAGGCTATTGTAGCCAAAGCGTCAGCTAACTCGTTATGAGCCCTCGGAGTATTCCTGAAGTCGATGCTTTTGAATCTTCCACACAGTCTCTGCACCAGATTCATATATGGCTGTATTTTGTGATTCTTGGTTGCCCGATTTCCTTTCACTTGATTAATAAGCAAGTCGGAATCCCCTATTACCAACAACCCTTGTATGTTCGTGTCCAATACCATTCCGAGACTGAGAATACATGCTTCATATTCGGCCATGTTATTCTTACATCTGAAGTTGAGTTTTGAGGCCATCGGATAATATTGTCCTGTTTCTGATATCGACACTGCACCGATCCCGGAACCTTTGTAGTTGACTACTCCATCGAAGAATAATCTCCATCCCGAGTTGGGCTCGGTCACCTCTTCCTCCATAGCCATTACTTCTTCGTCTAGGAAGAAAGTCCGTAATGGATCGAGTTCATCATCAACGGGACTTTCTACTAGCAGTTCAGCCAGTGCCTGTCCTTTTACTGCTTTCTGTGCCACATACACGATGTCGAATTTGCTTAGTTGCATCTGCCATCTGGCTAAATTTCCCAAGGGCATCGGTTGCCAAAAAATATACCTTAACGGATCCATTCTGGAGATGAAGTCAGTGGTAAACATCGATAAGTAATGCCTTAACTTTGGGGCGTCCCACGTCAGGGCGTAACATGTCATCTCTACGAGTGTGTACCTCGACTCACAGGATGTGAACTTCTTGCTCATGTAGTAGATGGCATGCTATTTTTTGCCTTCTTCATCACGTTGGGCGAGCATACACCCAAAAGCATTTTATGATACTGACAGGTACAGTAGCAGTGGGCTCCCTGGCTTGGGTGGCACTAAGACGGGAGGGTTGGAAAGGTATTTCTTAATTTTGTCGAACGCTTGTTGGCTTTCCTCCGTCCACTTTGTGGGAGCGTCATTTTTGAGCAATTTGAGGATTAGTTCCACAATCACCGTTGACTGGGCTATGAATCGCCCGATGTAATTCAGCCTTCCCAAGAAACTCATGAATTCTTTCTTCGTTTGGGGAGATAGTAGTTCCTGAATTGCTTTGATTTTCGTAGGGTCTAGTTCAATGCCTCTCTGGCTGACTATGAACCCCAGCAGCTTACCCGCGAGCACTCCAAATGCACATTTTGCTGGGTTTAGCTTCAGGTTAAACTTACGAAGCCTATCGAAGAAATTACGCAAGTGTGTGGTATGCTCCGAACTTTCCTTCGACTTTATAATAACATCGTCCACATAGACTTCGATCTCTCGATGCATCATATCATGAAATAGGGTAGTCATGGCTCTCATTTATGTGGTGACGGCATTCTTGAGGCCGAACGGCGTTACCCTATAATGGTAAACTCTCCAAGGGGTAATGAAAGCTATTTTTTCAGCGTCTTCTTCGCTCATGAGTATCTGGTGGTACCCAGCGAAACAATACACAAACGACTGCAGCTCGTATTTGGCATAGTTGTCGATGGCAATACGGATGCTTTGAAGGGGAAAGTTATCTTTTGGACAGGCCCGATTGAGATTCCGGTAGTCCACACAGATTCAGATTTTTCTGTCCTTCTTGGGTACTGGCACTATGTTGGCCAACTAAGTGGGGTAGTACATCACCTTCACTATTCCGGATTCGATTTATTTTACCACTTCGTCCTTAATTCTATTACTCATGTCAAATGCTCGGGTCTTTCGCTTGACTGTAGCGAAGCCTTCTTTAATGGGCAATATGTGGGCCACTATTTCAGTGCTCAATCCTGGCATGTCAGCGTATGACTAGGCGAAGACATCCGCGCATTCCCTCAACATATCTGTGAGCTCTTTTTTCTGAGGTGCTTCTAAGTGAGCACTGATTCGTGTTTCTTTAACATTCTCTTCGTCACCGAGGTTGATTACCTCGGTTTCGTCCATGTTTGGTTTTTTCTTATCTTCCAACTCTTCTAATTCATCTACCAGACCCTCTGGCATTATCGTCTCCTCGTCGTATTCCTCGTACTCTTGTTGATCACTCTCCTCGTTGGTTTCTCAACATGTCATGACATTTTCGGTTGTTTTATTATTATTATTATTATTATTATTATTATTATTATTATTATTATTATTATTATTATTATTACTGAAAGAGCGAGGCAAAGTAAAGTTAGGTTTTATTTATTGTTCATTATGCATGGTTATAGGGAAATTTTTATTATTGTTAGTAAAAAATAATGTTTTTGTGTAAATCGAGGCTTTCATTGATTAGAAAGTAATTGATTACAAACTGTGGTCCTGATCCGGAACGTCGGACCATTCCCATTTTTTAACATTACGAGATAATTTTTGAAAAGGTGGAGATCATTCGAGCCTCAACCGATGTCTCCGTTTTAGCAAAAGGATTTAAAAGAAGCCCATCTCTCTACTGAGGAGCCAAGAAGGGAATAGATGTCCAATTGTCCAAACGCTCTCCCGGCTTTAGGCTATGTATGTTAGGCATCTCTTGCATTCTTTGATGATTGCGCAGCATTCCTCCTCTCGAAACAGCAGCTCCAGGCCCGAGTGGGCTCCCTCATCTCTCTGCATCGGCATCCTTTTGGGAAATGACTGGTACAACCCCGGAATTGGTTGAGGCAAATTCCCCATTCTTGGCTTTCTTCGGATGGATTTTGTGAGCTCATCCTCGCTAGGAGTATATCCCAGACCGAAGTGGTAATTTTCCTTCGGGATTGGCTCAGGTTTTGTTATACCTTCCAAATCTTTTCCCAAGCCTTTCCCTGTCTCAAAACTGTTTCTCAACATTGTGGAGGCAATCGTTTTGTAGATTGCGGGCATTGGTTGGTCAATTTTCCCTTCAGCGAGGGTTGCCCCGATATATTCCACCACATGGAAATCTGATCTATTGGGGTTTCCTTCGATCACTAGTATGATGTTGTAAGGGTACTTCTGTGTATCTTTTTCAGCTGTGATTACAATCTCTTGGCCTTGCCATTAAAACTTCATGGCCTGGTGCAACGTTGATGGTACAACATTCGCAGAGTGTATCCACGGTCTTCCCAAGAGAATATTGTAATTGGCGGTGATTGCAATGACTTGGAACTCGGATGTGAAGGATGCAGGTCCTATTTGGATGTGCAGATCTATCTCTCCCAAGGAATTACTTTGGGACCCATCGAATGCCCTGACGTTCATCCCGCTCTTGCTGATTTGGCCAATGTCGTAGCCGAGCTGTGTTAATGTGGTTAAAGGGAAGATGTTGAGCCCTGCCCCATTATCCACAAGTACTCTTCCTATCGCTTTATCACAACATTCTAGAGTGATATAGAGAGCTCTGTTGTGGGTGGTTCCTTCGACTGGAAATTCCTCTTTAGAGAAGCAAATTTTGTGTTCTCTAATGATGTGAGCTACTAACC
Source organism: Lycium barbarum (assembly GCF_019175385.1). Taxonomy (NCBI): domain Eukaryota; kingdom Viridiplantae; phylum Streptophyta; class Magnoliopsida; order Solanales; family Solanaceae; genus Lycium; species Lycium barbarum. Next base: position 43,917,393 of record NC_083347.1, on the reverse strand, counting down.
CAGCAAAATCCTCACTGCTCGTACCTGCTGGTATGTGTGCATCATCTAACACTTTCATAAGAGCTTGCCTATGATGGCGAGCTGGCCAGTAGTGCTAACACCGATATTTGTGCTGGTGTTTTCTTCAGATGCTGAACAATTGAATAATCCTTTGGCTACATACCCCGCCAAAATTCTTCGGCTTCTCCTTCAGTTATTACCTTCTTCTGGGTGTTTTCCTTCCTCGCAGCATTTTGAGCCAGCTCTTCAGGAGTGTAACTTCTTCCTAAGCGAGTCATACCTTGGGCCATGGCTGCTTGTACAGTGACTGATTCTTTGGGAGCGGGCACTATCTTTTATGCCACCTGAGCCAGCACCGGTGTTGGGACTAAGGTTCTAAACCTTGGTATAGCCTTTGGAATTTCTGGTGATGGGATCAAGACCTTGAAATTGGGACAATCCTGGAGTGTGAGGGAAGCCACTGTTTGTTGAATGGACTTAACTATTCTGGGGACCAATGCCCTGCAAGGTTCCCAGACTTTATCCTTTTCAATCATGTGGACTCCGTTATTTTCATGGTTGGGCAACGCGTTTGTGTTTACATTGGGAGCTGCGGTTTCCAAGATGATCTCTCCCTTGTCAATCAGATCTTGGATCCTATATTTGAGATTTATGCAATCTTCTGTGTTGTGCCCATTGCCCCTGAATGATAGGCGCAAGTTTGATCGGCCCTGAAAAACCTATTTTCGGGCTGAGCCAATTTTGGATGGACTTTCTGGATTAAGCCTGCGGCGTGTAGCCTTTCAAAGAGTCGAGCCCTTAGCTCAAGCAGTGTTGTACATTCTCTTGCTGGCTTCCTCTCAAAAGCATAACGTGGAGCATTATATGCTGGTGGTGGTGGTTGATTTTGGTAGTTAGCTGGTGAATGGATTTGTGGTGGGTTGTTTTGTGGTGGGCAGTAAGAATGGGCTGCCGCCTGGTAATTTTGTTACGGTGGTTGATAAGTTTGTTGTGGTGGTGCTTGGTAAACAAGATCGGGTACTCGAACACTTGGTGGAGCTACATAAGCCGATACAGTAGTGGTAAAGCTTGGTTGTGCATAGAATATGGGTGTAGGGCTGTAAGGCGAAGTCGGGTAATTGATAGGGAGTGGAGCTTGGTGAGAAGATTGTTGTTCTTCCCACCTTTTAGGGTTTGGTCTTGGTATGTGGGATATGCTCGCCACGTCCTCTTTCTTTTTAAGGAAGACTCCCGCAGCGGCTTGTCCAGATGCCTTGTTGAAGGCGCTGATGATTTTACCAGACTTGAGACCATCTTCTATGGCCTCTCCCATCTTGACTAATTCAACGAAGGGCCTCCCGGCCACGGAAAACATTCTGTCATAGAAGTCTGGTTCCTGTGATCTAATGAATACGGAGACCAGTTCTCCCTCACACATTGGTGGCTGCACAAAGGCTGCTTCGGTCCTCCACCGGCTGGCAAACTCTCTATAGTTCTTTGTTGATTTTTGTTTGACCTTTTCAAGATAGTATCGGTCAGGCACTGTTTCGATATTGAATCGAAATCTCTCCATGAAGCTTTCTGCTATGTCTTCCCAAGTGAGCCATTGGCGCATGTCTTGGGTTACGATCCATTCAGCGACCTCGCCAGTTAAACTTCGACTGAATAGTCACTTGATCAGAGGATTGTTCTTTTTAATACCGACCAACTTGTCGTAGTAGGACTGAAGATGTGCTTTGGGATTCCGTGTCCCATTGAACATTTCAAACTTTGAGATCTTGAATCCTTCCGGTAAGTCCAAGTCTGGATTCACGCATAGATCATCGTATCTTAACCCTGTGGACTTTTTGGTGGTCCTGTTGGAGCTTTCCAATATCTCCTCCATTTTCTTTTCCATATCCCTCTCAAGTTTGTAGTGTTCAGCCCTACAGGCCTTCTCTATTTCCTCATAGTGGTCCAGTTCTTTGTGTCCTAGAGAAGATTCATTTGGGATGTTGGGAGTGTAGAAAGACACTGTTTGGTGAGTGGGATTGACGCAGTTTGCCCTGTTGGCAGAGCTGGAACATGTGATTGATTTTTCGAATTGATGAACACCAGCTGAAGAGCTTGATATGAGGGAACCGAATGAGTGGTTCCCGAAATTTGGGTGTATTTTGTTAGTGGTGGAGTGCGGTAAGAAGAACCGACGTGATTCGGGTCAGTTGGATTTAGTGGAGGTGGGATAGTTCCTGGTGGGCAGATGGGGAAGTGATCAAGCACTGGATAGCTCAGTGAAGGGAAGGGAGGAGGAGGCCTTCTTCCTTTAGTAGAAGCACCCTTGTCACCGTTGGCTGCCTCAGTCCTAGCAACCTTTTCTTGGAGGGCCGTGATGGCACTTAGCAATGTTGCAATCATGTCCTCCTGAGGTGATGCCTCTTGTGGGTCCTGGGTATATCCTTGGCGGAGAACGAGCTCATTTCTTCCATCATCCGATGTACCAGTCATTTACTCTTTTCCTTTGTCGTCGTTCAAGAGGAATGCTAACGCGGCTTTTGATCTTGGGAAGTATGCCAGCTTGCGGTACTAAACTAATCGTCCTTGTTCTATAAGATAATAATAACTCAACGGTAGACAAAGTTAGCTATCTTGATGTCGAATATAAAAGCAAAATATCACATATTTGTATTTAAAAGTGCACGTAGCACATAAAGTCACGTAATTAAAACAAGAATACTGATTGATCCTTTGTTCTAAAGGCTCAGAGGTTATGGGCCATTTTTGGGTTTGGATGGATCTCGGTCTAATGGGCTTTGAGGTTGACCTACTTTGGCCAGCCTTCTTTCTCTTACAAAAGTTAAAATAACGGGAGGGGAGGGGGGGGGGGGATTATATTTTATATTATGCAGCGGCCGAGTCTTACGTAGACTGCCTACATATCCCTCTAGGGGAAATCAGGACCTATCGTAGTTCGTTTTACAAAAGAAGGATATATATTTTTTCCTAAATATCCTTTGGGCTAACCCTAACTAAAGACATCCCCAGACCAGGCCCGATAAGGACTTTCCACATATCCTTCTATAGAGACATCAGGTCGGCGCGGTTCCTTACATATTTATGGGGTAGGGGGTAACTTTTTGGGCAAAAGCGGGGGACACCTAATAGCTACCCAAAAATGTAGCACTGTGAGTCGTTGTCCTTATGAACTCGCTCTCTCATGTTTGTCTTTCTTTTTTCTCAGCACTGTGGCGGGAGGATGACTAAGATCTCCCCAATTCTGATCTTATGCTCGAGCTCGAGCTTAAAAGCATAGCATTCCTCGATATCATGTCCCATAGCTCCTGTATGGAACAAGCAAACTTTGTTTCTGTCGGGCCTCACTGGTGGGGGCTCGTGGACGGGTTCCACAAGTCTGATTTTCAACATTGCCAAGGTTGAGAAGATGCGAGAGTATGTCTCCTTAAAGACTGTGAAGTCATACCACCAGATCTGAGTTTCAGCGATGACTCCTTCTCCTGGGACGATAGGGTCATGGACTAGTAATGTATGTGGCCCCCATAAAGTCTCAATGATTCTATCGTCTATCAGACTGACGATTCTTTTGCTCAATCCTAAACACTCATTCAGATTATGGCCCGCTTGATTGTAGTAGAAAGGGCATCTTTTATAGGCATAAACCAACTCGGGGGTTGGTAGTTTGGCTCGAGTGGTGCAAGGTATCCCAGTAGCTTGCATCTTCTTGAACACGTCCTTATAACTGACGGGTCGAAGAGCCACTCAAAAAGGGAAAGATCGGGATTTGAAGGCTGGGGCCCACTAGATGGGCGCCTGAGGGTCCACTCTTCCAAAGTTTTCCTATGCCATGCGTGATGCAGCTCGCACTAGCTCAGGTGAGGGAGCGTATAAATTAGATCTTTCATCTGTGGGTGCGTAGTAGTCACATCGTCCACATCGCACCCTTCCATCTGGTACTCAAGGAACATTCCAAAATGCTCCAGGTCTCCCTCAACTTCTATGTCCACAGGTTCAGACTCTTCTTGTTCCATATCCTGGGGCTCAACTTCCTCTGGTTGCTCTTCTTCAGCTTCTTGTGGTTTGGAGGCTTCCTCTTTAGGCTCTGACTCTTCTTGTGGATCTGCCTCCATCATCCATGGGTCAGATTCAGCTCCCTGGTTCTCATTTCCTCTTCTGGGGCTCTTTCTCGAGGTGTTTCTGGCCTCCTTTCCAGCGGTATGCAGTTCATCACCAACTCCCTCACTTCCTCGGAGACGTTCTTCTCATAGTAGTGTTCTTGTGGTATCTCTTCTGGTGGGTTACCAATAAGATTCAGTAGCCTATCAACCTCTTCAATCTTCTTTCCTATCTCCTGAAGATGCCCTTCCATTTGCTAAACCTTGAGTCTTAGCAACTTAGCGGTTTCTCCTAGGGGGAGCATGTTCTATCTCCTTGGTTGGCCATTTGTAAGGCAACCTTTTTGAGTGGAGATAAACTAGGGTAAGTCTTAAGTCAATTGGTTTTCTTCTAGGTATGTAATTTAAAACATTGGATCGATCGTATTTAAGCTTTCATACATGATAGCACATATAGAAAGTAGGCATGTGAAGCACGTAGCAAGCAGTCATGTAATTTGTAAACAACTATATTACTCGTCTTCCTAAGGCTTTTTGATTTTTGAGCCAAGGTTGTCCTAATCGTTTGAAACATGCAAGTGCCATTTGTAAAGATGAACCATTGCCCCGAAAATCATCATTCATTAATAATAATATCTTCCCCGAAGGGATTACAAAAGATGATGAAGCCGACATGGGTTATAATAATAAAAGCAGTAAAATCAGCAAAGTCCTCCCCCAGCTGCTGATGTCGAGGCTTGATCAGTTTTGGCCTTTTTGGCCTTTCAAAGGGCGGTCTGAACGTGAAGACATGTCTGATACAGCTCCATTCTGACTATCACAGGATCCGACTCTTTCAGAATCTTAGCCAAACGCTCATCCGTACTTTCCAAACATTCTTTCAAGCGATCTTCTTCTCGGACATCATGATGGAGTGTGGACCTAGGATAGCTACGCAGGCCAGATGACCCTGTAACCATTCATAGTAGCCTGGGTCGCACCCTGCTTCGAACTTGTCTGGGCTAAGGTGTCTGGTCCCCACCTCACACGACCGTTCCACTCTCTGAGAATTATCCTAACATTTTTGATTTTATGTTCTGTATGTTCGATAATGAACTGCCTGGGGTTCCCTGCTTGGGGTATTACTTGCCTTCTCCCAAACTGCCTTAAAACCCGAGATAGATAGTAGGGCCGGATTTCTCGGACCCCGACTAATGGCACAAATGGGAAATTTTTGCCCCGAACTACTATGGTTTCAGATGTGAAGTCGGGGAACATCCACTGAATCCGATCATCAATCAAGTCAGCAAAGAAATTAGCCCAACCAATTTTAGACACAAACCCTAGCTGGACAGCAATCTAGTAGGCGGTCTATCCTGTTCTGGCAACTTAAACCCTGAACCCCTTTGCCCATGTCGAGGTGTTTGATTATCCACCATTGCAGCAGCATATTACATCCTTGGAAGTATCGGAAATGATTCTGGCATTTGTCTAAGGCCCGGAAAATGTCTGCCAAGATGATAGGGGCTAGGTCGAAATACCTAGTTTCTTGATCCTTGGTCACGCCATAGAAGATAGCTTGGGCTAAGTAGATCACTCGGGTGTCTATAGCCAGCGATTCATCTTTTGGGAATACCATAATACCTAATAAGGCGATGGCAAACGCTAAGGGCCTGACGGCCTCCTATTCTTCTCGACTTTTGAACTCCCTTGATATAAAGTATACCCAGTAACATCCTTAAATCTTCGGTACATGTCTCTGAAGGCTACAGTGGGCCCGTGTGCCCAAGGTGCTTCGTTCAAACCAAGGTACTTCAAAATTTGGCCAATGGATGGCTTCTAAGGAAATAGCAGGCTTATGTCGCCTCCTTAGATGGGTTCCATTGTTGTCTACAGCATCCTTAATCTCTTCTGGGGTCGGGGTCATCTCGATGTTACCAAAACCGAATAACATTTCCTTGTCATCCCAGTACTCGCCTAACACTTCTATTAACTCTGGTCGACCTTTCATGGCCATGATAGAGGGTAGGTGACCCAAAGTAACTAATGGTCCAACGATGAGCATCTCCTAACCATTCCTACCAAGCTCTAATCAAATCCGGGGCCTTGAGGACTATGTCAAACCGAATTCTTCTTTCCATCTGCAAAACAAAACACCATTAAGATTCCCCCCTTTCCCGTAGGTCCAATAGTTCACCACATAGGCACAAACATGTTTCCATATAGCACATAAATGAAATGCGGTGTCTTCGGGTCATAGACCGTCCAATCACAAGGTAGTATTCTTAATGAGCCTTAGGTAGGTCTGAGATACCCAAGGCTCGTCTAAGTACGAATGCTCTAGTTCGATAGGAATTTGGCTTAGCTATATCCTAGTTATCACTAGAGTAGGCTTTTGCAAGTGACCGGGAACCCGAACGGACAACTGGGGCTGAACCGTTAGATCTATTGGACGACCACAAACCAACCCTGCCTCATAATGGTTCCAAAGAAAGTATTTTTTTTATAGTGAAGGAACGACCGCGTGCTCCGAAAGTTGCCTTTGGAACAAAAATGTAAAATAAATACCAGGAGTGGCGAAGTTATGATATGCATGCAATGACAGTTATAATTGCAGGAAAATAAACACATAAACAGTTAAAGCAGATAAATTCATATTATACTGGAATCCTTATGGTTAGAACCTTTAAGTTCCCTAGCGGAGTCGCCATCTGTTACGGTTCGCATTTCGCGGGTGGGATTAGTGCTCGGAAAGCTACTAAGAACTTGCTGGTGCTCTTTCAGACTTTGTTTTGAAAAAGAATCGCCACCTAATTTTTAGGAAATTAGGAAAATCAGTGGTGAAGGGTTGATTCAAACACCGTGATAAATCCTTCGTAATCCAAAGTTCTAGGTAAGGGTTCTGGTGATCCCCTAGAGAAGGAGTTAGACACCCTAGTATTAAGGATCCGTACTATACGATTGACCTTCGAATTCCAGTGTATGATTATTTGCATGAACTGTTCATTTTGTGTTTATTCCCGTATTTATAAAAAATTGTCCCTTGTTGCATATCATTAGGTTTTAGAAAAGAATTGAATATATTCCCCTTATATATGGGGTATTTAGGTTCGGATTTATAATATCCGGATACGAATAGTCTCCTTTTATGTATAAGGATAGTATATTTTGTTTATAAAGAAACACAAAATATTTTGGTTTTATATAAGTAACTATATTTCTATTCATGCTTAATCTTACACTTAACTTCGGGTCAATCTGTATAGTACATTAGGACGTCTTATGCCAAAACCCCTTATCTACAAACATGTTTTTTCACTTATTTGAACAGAACTTAACTTATAAAATGATTTGTTTTACTATCATGAATTTGTGGATAAGTGCGTCTATACAAAATTGATTTTTTCTGAATTTGGGCTTCAAAGCCTAAAATATGACATTTTCATTGAAAGGGTTGCATTTTTCTGTTTGGGCTTGGCCCAAATTCTTGTTTGCATTTTTGTTTCCTTTTCTAAAAAAAATCAAATGAGGTTTAGTCCAAAAATCTTTGTTTTATGTTGGGCTTGGCCCAAAATCATTTATTAATCCTTGGTGGGCTTCAGCCCAAAAAAAAAAACCTCCATTTTTCTATTATTGGGCTTGGCCCAAATCATTTAATCTTGGATTCGGTTTCGGTTCAGAAACTTAGTTTGATTGTGCAAAAATATATTGCCATAGTTAAAAACTGATTTGGTTCAACAAAAATGCCATACCATTTATGATTTTTTTCAAATCTTCTTTTTGTCCTTCTATTTTAGCTCGTACCAAAGTGATTTTATTAGTTATCCGTTTAATTTGAGAAATTATTATGTTAAATCCGGGTTTTGAAAATCATTTAGGGATCAAAAGTCAACTAAACGGCGTAAGCACCGTTGTCCTAGGATGACTAGTTCAAACCATAAAAATTCCAATAGCATATATGAGTTCTATAATACTTGCTTTCATTTTTCATCTGCTGGACTCGAGCTTAATGCAAAGAATTGCCTGTTGGGCCTTCCATTTTTCATCTGTTGGACTCGATCTCAATGCAAAGAATTGCCTGTTGGGCCTTGGTTGGATTTGGACTCGGCTTAAATGGCCATACAGTGGAGGAGGAAAAATAAAAAGGACCCCGGTTAGATTTAATTTATTGAAAGTATCATGTATATATATATGTACACAATATGTAGACGGTGAATATGATGCACACATCAAGATCAGGAAACTTATAGGGCCTAGAAGCCTAAATCTAACCTTTTTTTTTTTAAAAAAAAAGGCCCAACCCAGCATCTGTTCTTCTTCTCTACTTTAGTCTGAGGGTAAACATTGATCAACTATCAAACATCAACATGGGCTAGGCCCAATTACCTATCAGATTAAGATTTGGCTGAGTGTTTGAAGTCTAAAAGAGTTCTCTATTTCCTTCATCATTACTATACACTTCCTAAGGTCTCAAATACACATATATACACCCAGTATACTGGCTTATAAACCCCTATACCTCTAATGGTCTGATGGTATAGTCTTAAGTATATGTATTCTAAACGTATATCCTGATGTGTTTGGAGAAGATGTGCAGAAATCAACTATGTTACAACTTAGATGCTACAAAAGGGAAGACTAAGACTTCCAGCATTTGACAAAATCTTGGGGAGCGGTAAGTGACACAAGAGTTAAAAACGAAATCATCTTAAGCTACACCTTGATCATTAAGGGTCTTATATTGATCGATCCTTCTTCCTTGCCCCCAAAACCAGCAACATAAAGGACAGCCCCCTTTTCTCTTATCAGTTGGTTAAAATAGTTTACCAGATGCATATTTTCTTTCATCTCCTATGTCTAATGAAAATTAGGGAAGGTTAAGGAGTGTATGTTATATGTTTCACCCCATGGACACATGAGGTATGCTATGGAAACTTCTCATTTGGGAGAAGGACATTATGGATGAAGCATGACTTGGCCACTTTGTCTTTCTTCTCCTGAAGTGCCACTTTCCTCACCTGTCAAGTGGATTTAACCTATGCATTCACACCTATCTCCTCATCTCATCATTGGACCAATTCCCAATTTGATAGGCAGTGATACAGTTCAAACTTATAGCTAGATCATCCTGCAATTCTAATTATGAAATGATCTCTGATTTTTAAACCTTAACAGAACTCTAACAGGCCTATAAGTTCTATTTTTAGGTTGATTTTACAAACATGGGATAGACTAAGGCAATCATGGAAAAGTATAGACTCCAACTAAACTTACACACATTCTCTTATAAGATTAGTTTTTAACTTATTATTCTATTATCAATCATATCTACTGCATACCTAACAAAATCATTTCAATCATGGATTCAAACAGTTAAGCAAGGAAGGGATAGGATTTAAAAGATTTCATTCATCAAATCATACACTTTCATGCACACACTGTCCAATATCACTAAACTAGGCATCTTAGGCTATTAAGAATAAGAGAACAGACACAGACTCTCACATAAGGAGATCTTCCTTAGTTCAACCAAAACAATATTAATTTCCTATCCAAAGGGAGCAGGTTTTCAAACACAACAACATTCAAGATAAGCTCACTATGGTTTATCAGATCAAAGCTAGCTAAATATGCCAAGGAACTGGTCACTTATAGCACCTGCTACCAGGTCAGTTCAATCCTTAAGTCCAGCCAAATCCCTTAGTTATACATGTCTAGAATTCTAGGTGATCAGTGTTACACTTAAGTTTTTCAACTAAACGATGCCATTTCGTAATCTGGGTGTTAACCAAGAGCCATTCAGCTTAATCCTATGTTACATAGTAAACCATACTTCAAAAACTTCTTCTCAATTCAAAAAAATATATATATGTGCTTAACCATTTAGAAGTCTAACTCACATACAAATCCATAGTATTCTTATCAACAACCTTTAGTTCATTCTAACAGTCCACTATCAAAGAGAACACCATAAGGTCTTCATTTTTTGTTGACTTCTTAATTCATTTCTAGAGTCTCATGCTTCAACTAATAGACTAAAACATCTTTGAGGTTAAACTTAGATGAGTTATATGCATTAGTAGTTTCAGAGGTTCAGACAGGATCGAACAATGTTATTAAAATTCCTTCAAGTCATTAGTGTTAAATCTCATAGTCATGTATCCTCACACTAAAGGACTAGGCAGTAAGGCAATGACTCAAGTGACATTCATGAGAACATTCAGGTTTACAATATCCTTATCGACAAATCACATTATCCAAATTGCTATTCCAAAAGACATATGTTACTACATTGGTTATCTGAGTAATAAACAACTAAAGCAAGATTTAAGACAAGCATGCTGTCCAGAACAACTCATCTTGATTCCAGCAAACTCAAATACATACCAGGGCAGTAATCACACTAAAAGCTAATATTTAAACTAAAGCATTCATTAGCAGAGCAAACTACATCATAGTTGAGCAAAAATAAACTAGAAAATGAGCAAAAACAAGATAAAATGTTACCTTTTTGATGTGCAGCGGCGAACAAGATTGAATTTGGAGCCTTGTGCTTCCGATCCAAACTCAGCCACACAAAAATAAAGAAATAAAATTTAGAACTAAGAGACTCAACCTTTTAAAAAGTTTAATTCTAAATTTTTTATTAAATAGCTTAAATTTCAAGTTAAACTAAAAATTCAAGATTTGATGGTTCACCGACCTTTTTAAATGGTGAGGGTTGGGGTTCTATTTATAGAGCCACCAAAACTATCAAAACCCTAGAACCAACGATGTGGTACAAGGTGAGATGTTTCAGAAAACAACTTGAAAAAATGAATTCTACGGTCTAGATTGACCGTTGCTAACAACAAATGGCTCGATTTGAGCCTGATCTCTCTCCATCCAGTTGGTTCAAACTCGACCAATGAGGATTGAGGATGTACAGTGACAATACAACAAATATAACACAGAAAATCAAATCTTTGACTCAAAATTAAAGAGGAAAAGTAAAAGAAAAAGGCGTATTACCGTTTTTGGATAATATAAGGTGGAAATGGGATGGAAGCATTTATTGTTAGCTTGGAATGGGGGGTACAAGACTGCAAAACCCTGTGCTTCCTGCAGCGTTGCCATTTTTGGCATGAAAGAGAAGAGAAAAGTGGGGCGACAGCTTAGGGTTTAGGGGTAAAAGGGAGGGGAGAGGGGAGAGAGGAAAGAGTATAGTGGTGTGTTTGGTATGAAATGAAAACATTATAGGGGTATTACCCCTTAACTGAAAAGAACTTGGGCTGGGTCGCGCCCATTTGGGCTGGACTCGGTCCGAATTTAAAAATAAATAGGCAGGCCCCTTTATATAGTGTATACCTATATGTATATTTAACGTTTATACGTGTACCAAGGGCAGAACATTTTAACAAATGGACCAAAATTAAAATCATCGATTATTGACCATAGTATTTTAATTAGGACGTCATTAACCTGTTAATTTAAACTGCGGCCAATTATGTAAATGGGCTTAATTTGCAAATACAACCTTAAATGATTTTAAGTTTAATTGATTATTTCAATTATAACCATATTTAGCCTAATTAGCCAATTAAAGTTAAATTACACTAATGAACTTAATTGATTTAAGCAAATGATTATCATAATCAAACACTAGAATTAATTATGATTAATTCTAACAAATTAATCCCATGCATATTGAGTATGCAGAATTGAAGATTGAGGGGTAAAATGGTCAATTCTTTTAATTAATCAAATTCCTTGGACTGAATGAAATAAACTATTTTGCTAATTGATTTTGGAAATTTAAATAATCAAATAAATAATTATTTAAAATTACTTTTCTCTTAGGTTCATTCTAGCAAATAACTCATCATTGTTATAAAATGTGCCAATTAATTCCTAAATGATTTATAACATTATAGAAATTATTTCATCATATAAGAATGGTAAAATACTTACCTAAATAATTTCATAAAATCATTTTGACCTTAAAAAAAACATGGTTCACTTTGTTTATCATCCAAGAACTCTAAGTAATTAAAATAAATTATGGGAGGTCAGAAATTAGATGTCAACATGAGGTACCCGCGCCGGCCGCTGGGGCCGCAGCTTGCGGTGAAGGTCAGGCCGCTGGGGTCGTAGTTTGTGGAGGAGGCCAGGCCAGAGGTTGTAGCTGTGGTAGAGGCAAGGAAGCAGCAGCCCTAGCCAGGGGCGAGGCTCCTGCAGCTGGTCAGGGCCGCGCTGAGTCCCCTGAGCCTCGGGTAATTCCAGATGAGGCGGAAGAGTTTGCAGCAGCACCAAATTAGCCAAATATTATAGCTCCTCCAGTGTTGTCAGATGTTATGTTTCGAATGTTGAACCTGCTGAATGGGTTGACAGAGCCAGGTGTGTTACCAGCTGTTCCAGGTGCTCAGGGTACCAGAATGGGTGATCCTGCTCCAGGCGGAGTTTGTGCTCCGGGGTTACAACATGCTGCAGCTGCGGCTCCTCATTTGGATGAGGTTGCAGGACTGGAAGCATTTGTTTAGACCAGTGGGAGGTCAGAGGATGAGCATGATTTATTTTGGAGGTTCACTAAGATGAAGCCTCCAAAATTCTTTGGCACTAAGGTTGAGGATGCTTATGAGTTCATTATCTACTGTCATGAGAGGCTCTATAAGATGGGGGCAGTGGAGAAGTATGGTGTTGAGTTTATGACCTTCCAGCTCTTGGTTGATGCCAAGTTATGGTAGTGGGCTTTTGTGGAGTGCAAGCCAGTGAGGTCGCCCCTGTTGACATGGACTCAGTTTTACCAGATGTTCTTAGACAAGTATGTCCCTCGTACTTTGAGGGACAGCAGGCGTGATGAGTTTAGTAATATTGAGCAGGGTAATCTATCTGTGGCTACTTTCGAGGCTCGATTCCATTCGTTGTTTTGATATGTCCTCCAGCTTGTGCCTACTAAAGAGGAGAGGGTTCAAAGATTCGTGAAAGGGTTGAACACTGCTCTTCAGTTGTCAGCTCTTTAGCTAGCAGCAACAGGTGCTCCCTTTCAGGAAGTGGTCGATCATATTAGGACTGTCAAGGGTGTTAGGCAGGATGGTTATAATAAGTACGCGGAGAAGAAGGCCCGAAATAATGGTAGTTTCAGTGGCTCTTTCTCTAAGGGCCAGAGTTCCCAAGTCTATTTGGGACGCCCTGTTCAGTCAGCCATGCAGGCTTCAGTTGGAGGCCCATCAGGGGCCAGTCAACACTATTTCGGTCAGCCAGGGGGTTTTGTAGGCTAGAGCTCCAGATTATGGTGGTTATTCGGCTTCCGACGCCAGACCGCAGATGCTTCGAGTGTGGTGATACGGGGCATTTTAAGAGAAATTGTCCCAGACTTTGGCAAGGTGACCAGGGTACTCAGTTTCAGGCTCCCAGAGCTCCAGTATCATGTATAGGGGGAGGATCTTATGGTGGGAACCGTGTTGGGATTTCGAGTGGCAGTCACACAGCTGGAAGAGGTGGCCCTCATCCTAACAGATGCGGATTTCAGTATGGTAGAGATAGATATCAGCTCGGCAGGGAAGGAGCTCAGACAGGGCAGGTTGATCGCAATGGTTCACAGGCTACTGGCGGACGGGTTCATTGTTATGCCTTTTCTGGCAAGACAGATGCTGAGTGCTCAGATACAGTCATTACAGGTAACATTTTAGTCTATCACAGGGTGGCTTCTATATTGTTTGACTCGGGTTCTACATTTTCTTATGTGTCTACATATTTCTCTATGGGTCTTGATATGGTATGTGATTTACTTGATGCCCCTATTCATGTATCTACTCCAATTAGAGACTCTGTGGTTGTAGATAGAGTGTTTTCTATCTTGTACCGTCACACATATGGGGTATGGCACCTGGGTTGATTTAGGTATTCTAAACATGGTAGATTTTGATGTCATCCTGGGTATGAGTTGGTTAGCTCCTTATCATGCAATTCTGAACTGTCATGCTAAGACAGTGACCTTAGCTATGCCCGGGGTGCCAAAACTTAAGTGAAAGGGTAACCTTAGTCCCTCTCCAAAGAAAATTACTTCCTTTATTCGTGCAAAGAAGGTAGTTGACAGGGGTTGTTTAGCTTATTTGGCACATATTCGTGATACCAGTGTTGACGGTCCGTCCCTTGAGTCAGTTCCTGTGGTACGTGAGTTTGCGGAGGTGTTTCCCGCAAACTTGCCAGATATACCACCGGACCGTGACATTGATTTCTACATTGACTTACAGCCAAGGACACATCCTATTTCTATTCCGCTATATTCGATGGCACCAAGCAGAGTTGAGGGAAATGAAACAACAATTTTAGGATCTTCTTAGTAAGGGTTTTATTCGTCAGAGTGTCTCCCTATGGAGCGCTCCTGTTCTATTTGTGAAAAAGAAAGATGGGGCTACACGGATGTGCATTGATTACCGTTAGTTAAATAAAGTCACCATCCGAAATAAGTACCCTATCCCTCGTATTGATGATTTATTTGATCAGCTTCAGGGGGCTTTTGTGTTTTCAAAAATTAACTTCAGATTGGGGCTTCATCAATTGAAAATTCGGGCAGATGATATTCCTAAGATAGCTTTTCGGACTAGGTATGCGCCTTATGAGTTTCTGGTTGTGTCTTTCGAGCTATGGATTTGATGAATGGCATTTTTAAGCCATACTTGGACTCTTTTGTTGTAGTGTTTATTGATGACATCCTGGTTTATTCGAAGAGTAAAGAAGACCATGAAAAACACTTGAGAGTTGTTCTTGGGTTGCTGAGAGACAAGGAGTTGTATGCCAAGTTCTCTAATTGTGAATTTTTGCTTGCGTCGTGTCCTTCTTGGGACATGTGGTTTCGAAAGAGGGGATTATGGTAGATCCGAAGAAGATTGATGCAGTGAGAGATTGGGCCAGGCCCACTTCCATGATAGAGATCCGCAATTTCGTAGGTTTGGCTAGTTACTATTGTCTGTTCTTGAAGGGGTTTGCTTCGCATTTGACCCGTTTGACTCAGAAAGAGGTATCTTTTTAGTGGTCCGATGAGTGTAAGGAGAGCTTCCAAAAGCCCAAGACTTTATTGACTACAACTCTTATTCTATCTTTGCCCCTTGGAGGACAAGGACTTTGTGGTGTATTGTGATGTTTGTCATTCTGGTTTGGGTGCTGTCCTGTTGCAGGAAAAGAAGGTGATTGCGTATGCTTCCAGACAGCTGAAGATCCGTGAGAAGAACTATCCAACTCATGACTTAGAGTTGGCAGTTGTGGTTTTTGCGTTGAAGATTTGGATGCACTATCTCTATGGTGCCCATTGCGAGGTATTTACTGATCATTGCAGTATTCAGCATGTGTTTACTCAGAGGGATCTTAATTCTAGGCAGCAGAGATGGATGGAGTTGCATAAGTATTACAGTATTACTATCTTGTATCATCCTGGCAAGGCAAATGCGGTGGCGTTGCCTTGAGCAGGAAAACAGCTAGCATGGGAAGTTTGGCTCATTTGATTGCGTTAGAGCGTCCGTTGGCCAGGGAGGTTCAAATTCTTGCTAACAGTGTCATGAGGCTTGATGTGTTTGGTTCGGGCAGAGTATTGGCTTGTGTTGAGGCGAGATCATCGTTTCAGGAGAAGATTAAGGCCAGGCAGTTCGAGGATGCGAGTTTGAGTAAGATTTGCGATGAAGTCTTACGTGGTAAGGCCAAGAAGGATGTGATATATAATGAGGGTGTCTTGAGAATCAAAGGGCGGGTTTGTGTTCCCCGTGTTGATGATTTGATTAAGACGATTTTAGCGGAGGCTCATAGTTCTAGATATTCCATTCATCCTGGTGCTACCAAGATGTACCTTGACTTGGGGCAGCGCTATGGCTGGGCTAGGATGAAGCGTGATACTATTGAGTTCGTTGCACAGTGTTTGAATTGTCAGCGGGTGAAGTACGAGCACCAGAGACCCGGGGGTACACTTCAGAGGATGCCCATTCCTGAGTGGAAGTGGGAGAGGATAGCGATGGACTTTTTGGTTGGTCTTCTGAAGACCTTAGGTAAGTTTGATTCGATTTTGGTCATTGTTGATAGATTGACCAAGTCTGCCCACTTCATATCGGTTCAGATTACCCATACTACTCAGAAGTTGGCCCAGATTTATATTCGTGAGATTGTTCGTCTGCATGGGGTTCCTATTTCTATCATATCTGATAGAGTCATGACGTTTACATCCCGGTTCTGGAAGACTTTGCATTTAGAATTAGGTACTAGATTGGACCTTAGTACAGTTTTCCACCCTCAGACATACAACCAGTCTGAGCGGACTATTCAGCTCCTAGAAGATATGCTCCGAGCTTGTGTGATTGATTTCGGTGGTCATTGGGATCAGTTCTTACCATTGGCAGAGTTTGCGTATAACAATAGTTACCACTCGATCATTGATATGGCCCGGTTTGAGGCTCTTTATGGGAGGAGATGTATGTCTCCTATCAGGTGGTTTGATGCATTTGAGGTAAGTCCATGGGACACCGATCTTTTGAGAGAGTCATTAGATAAGGTTAACGTGATTCAGTAAAAGCTCTTGGCAGCTTAGAGTAGACAGAAGGAATATGCAGATCGAAAGGTCCGGGATCTTGAGTTCATGGTTGGAGAATAAATCTTGTAGAAGGTCTCACCCATGAAGGGTGTAATAAGGTTTGGAAAAAAGGGTAAGCTTAGTCCCAGATTCATTGGTCCGTTTGAGATTCTCAATCGGGTGAGGGATGTAGCCAATGAGTTGGATTTGCCCCTAGGTTAGTCAGGTGTTCATCCAGTATTCCATGTCTCTATGTTGAAGAGATATCATGGTGATGGTTCATTTATCATCCGTTGGGATTCTGTCTTATTGGATGAGAAATTGTCCTATGAGGAAGAGCCTATTGCTATTTTAGATAGAGAGGTTCGTCAGCTAAGGTCGAAAGAAATAATGTCAGTGAAGGTTCAGTGGAAGAACCGTCCCGTGGAGGAAGCTACTTGGGAGATCGAATCCGATATGCGAAAGAATTATCCCCAGCTTTTCACTGAGTCAGGTACCTTATCCCTTGTTTCTCTTTCTTGTCCGTTCGGGGATGAACGGGTGTTTAATTAGTATCTGATGTAATGACCCGCTAGGTCGTTAAGGGGGTGAGTTAGAAAACTAGACTTCCATTAGGAATTCTGAGGCCACAGGTGAGTCCGCAGCGTGCTTTTATGCATATGCGCATGTTTAGTTTGTGTATGTAGGGCCTTGGATGGGTGGTGGGATCTTTGGGTGAAAACTGGTGGAAAAACCCGAGCTACTGGTCAAAATAGACCGCTGCAGCGGGTGTGGGCCCGCTGTAGCGGGTCCGTCATAGCGGGTAGAGGGTCGTCGCCGCAAGGCGGGGGGAATTAATGAGGTCCGCCATAGCGGGACAATTCCTGCTATAGTGAGACCGCTGCAGCGAGACATTAACCGCTGAGGAGGTCGACGGGAGGCAGAATCAGTGTTTTATATTCTTATTTCTGAACCCACTCCCCTTATAACACCAAAACAGTTCTCAGGAACTCTTGTGGCGAAATTCTAAGGCTAGGGCGAAAACACTCTTGAAAGGTAAGTCTCAACCCTCTTCTTTGTTCATTCCATCATCACATTGATGTCCATGATTAGTTTAAGGTTCGTTAATGGTGGAAGAAAAGGATAGAACCCTAGAAGTTGTGAACCCTTGAATAATTGATGGGTTATTAATTTTATTGCAGTTTAATCATCCAGGAGTATAGATTATCACTTCCTAGGATGAGAATTTGATTATTAATGGTGAGAATGATGTATTGAGACTTAGGGTTTCATAAAGATGGTAACTTTAGCATAAAAACTGCTTGTAAAAGGGTTGAATTGATTAGAAACCCATGAATGGGATTAGTGTGATGGTTGGGGTTGATTGTATGATGAATTCACACTTAGTGATAGTTCATCCATTTGAAAAGGGTAGAAGTAGTTGGGTTTTTTCCCCCAACTGTTGTTTGTTTGAGTAGATGATCCATTACTCACTTAGCATTATAATTGCTAGACTTTGAACGTTCTGAAGCTTTGCGAAAAGGGAAAGCTATTACGGAGTGATTGCATTGTTCCAGTTCGGCTTTGAGGTAGGTTACGGTCTACTTGAGTTAGACTTTGATTAGTTTATTGGATAAGTTATGAAATTGATAGGAGAACCATGATTAGGGCTCCGGACATAAAGTGTGGTTGAAAATTCCTAAGTTTGACATTGATCGATTTATTATGTGATGAATTGTTATGATATGATAAAGACGAAGTTAATGAATACTCTTTTTGTTGACTTGGAGTAATCCCTTATTCATGTTATTAATGAAATGATTCTTGAGTCTTGATATGACTTGTGTCATGGTGACTAATATTCCTTTATATTTATTCATTAATTGTTCACATTCCTTATTGATTGTGGAATGGAAATACATTGTGATGAGAAAGATAATATAAATATGAAAAGGCACATTTGACAGGGGGTGAGAATAAGGACAGTAAGGCACATTCCTTATTGATTGTGGAATGGAAATACATTGCTGCATTCTTTTGAGTGCAGATTGTGATCCAGAGATATCTACCAGACCTCATATTTAGCGTGAGGCCAGTTCCTGATCAGATCCGAGGGTGAGCTCCTATTCATGCCATGCCGCCTGAAGATCTTTTTTTATCTTGGATGTCTATTTCATTTCAAACATTTATGATTATTTCAAATAATTGTTCATTCTTTAGACAGTTATGTTTTAGAGTTCTTATATGATGACTTTCGGATTTTGGGGTTGTAATAATTAGGACTTCCGCACCTTTATTTATTTATGGCATGACTAGACAGTTTGAAGATTTTATTATCATTATATCCTTGAATGTGTTAAAAGATTAATCAAATGATGATTGTTTAAGGGGATTGGTTCGTGACATAGAGTCTTCCTATAACATAAGGATTAAAGAGCGTTCTTGGGGGTTTCTCTTTAAATACGATTTTCCCTTAATATTGAGTTGTTTTGGGAATTGACTAATGGGTTTTGATCACTTAAACTTGAATTGCATGTTTCACTTTTGAATTTCCTATTTTGCCCTTGTGGGCCCTTTTCCCCAAATTCCTTAGGCTTAAGTTGACCAAATTGAAAGCCTAGCAATATGGGTATCATTCTTTATGATTTCTAATCTAGATTACGTTATAAATAGACCTTGAGTATTTGGAGGCATTGAAGAAGGGCAAGGCGCTCGCGTGATTTGTTTGGGATTCCTGTTCGGCACTCCAGGTAGGTTATGGCTTACCTTTTTTGTTAGACTTCGGTTAGCGACTCGTGTGTAGTACTGGGGAATTTTTGGAGACATCATGTGAACCTTCGAGTATGAAGTTTGGGATGGAGCTCTTAGGTTGGTACTGTTGTGTGACTTGTGTGTTCGGGCATGTGGCCTGTACAATCCTTAGGTTGATGCTTGGCTTTCTTATGAGAATTGGTGGTTTCTGTGTATTATGGGAAACTGGTTGGAAGGAACGGATTCATGTGATACTTGTACTATGATGGTTGTCCTTATATGAATTGACTGGAATCCATATGTTATTTATGATATTCTCATTGCATGACATACTTTCTTATATCCATAATATATCTGTCTTGGTCTTGATATTGGAAGATGGTGATGACACAGGTAAGTATGATTCATGCGACATTACTATATTTGCGTAGCCATCTCTATGCCGTGTGACACGGAGTGGTTATCAATGATATTGGATGGAGGAGTCATTCTAGGCGGTGTGATACGGAATGACGGTACATGGACTTAGCGGTCCCCCATAGGTCATGACTGTCGAGAGGTGGACATCGTCCCCCTAGAGCATGTGTGTATCCTTGCATTGCATTCCATTTGCATACACATTACATGTGCTTATTCTCAGTTGGTTCGATATTGATCTTTGGTGATATTTGAGTTATTGGGTGATTATTACGGTTATGTTTGGACTTGTGTAATATTTGAGACATCGTTTGGTAATTGATCGTACTACTTGGACTTGTTTACTTGTATCTGTCTGTGAGCATGATTATCTTTCCATTTCCTTGTTTGCATGCATGATCTAAATGTTGTCGGCCTATGATGCTTACTCAGTAACGTGTTTTGTACTGATGCTACCTTATTGTAATCTTTTTATGAGTGCAGAGTTCGCTGCTGGAGAGACTTCCACACCTCACGACTGATCCTGAGGCGATGCTCCTAGAGTTCTGAGGGTGAGCTACTGATGATCCATGCAGCCCGAGACTATATTTTCTTTATTGTCCCATTTTTATTTCGAGACAATATGTATTTCAGATGATGTATTGACTATTCAGACTGGTAGTAGTATTTAGTAGCTCTTGCACTGACTAGACCAGATTTTGGGATTTTTTTATCTCCCGCACTTAGTATTTATATATTATGTTAGACTTATCATATTATTCTTGGGTTTCATTTATTTATTTATTGTTGGTTGGTTGCATAAAGGACGGATTCGGCTACTGAGGTGGGAAATAGTAGGTGCCCGCACGTTCCTCGAGTTGAGGCGTGACATGTTTGCATTGGCTTATTTTAGGTGCATTAAGCACTTTTGTAGTGTTTGGATAAAATAAAAAATATAATTTAAAGCACTTGTTTTTAAGCCAAAATAACAAAAATAAACCAAAAATCATAAGTTAGGATTTCTAGCTTATAACTTTTGGCTTATAAGTCATAAGCCAAAAGCCCAACCAAACAGGCTCTTAGAATTGCATTGTTATTGGGGCGGCGACATAATATATGTAATCTTACACAGTTAGATATAGCTGTAGTGCTCGTGCGGTTGTTAAACTTCCATTTAATGTTGAGTATGATTGATTAGTTAGAAACTTGCATATTAGAATGAAACTAATCCGAATGAGTTAAGGCTTGTTATTTCGGGTAGATGGTCATTTTCCACTATTCAGGGTAATGCTCTTTATTCGGAAATTCTCATACTTGACAATAAGTCTTCGCAAGGTTTTATGGTGGCACCTGATACTGTGCGTTAAATGGTTAATCTTGATTTGTTGGAGATGTATATTAAAACATATATGTGTTGGAAAATAATGCTAATGGAATATAAGAGATCATTTATGGAGAAGTTGCCTTAGCATGTTAGAGCCTTTAGGGTTTGGAAAAGTAACATAAGAGATCATTTATGGAGAAGTTGCCTTAGCATGTTAGAGCCTTTAGGGTTTGGAAAAGTTGCCTCAGTCGTCACATCACAGCAGGAAAATGTATTTTTTTCAGATTCTCTGAATCTTGAAATATATACTGAAAGCGCTTTACGAGGGATGAGCCTTTTTCCAAAATTTAAAATATTCACTGAAGGCTTACGAATAGTAAAGCACCTTAAGTGTAAATATATTTAACGGGACATTTATTTTTAGACGTGAAAGTCGCACACTGAAGGTACTCTACAAGGCATGCGTTTTCACATTTAGGTTACGAAATTTCTAACAAACCCATTTGTTGGATTTATCTCTCAAGGGACACCATTTCGGTTAAAAATTCCAGTTTCACCATCGAGTCACACGTTAGATTTCACAGAAATTTACATACCGGAAATACCCCTGGACGACAAAAGACCCAATCCTATTATATAGTTAAATACATGTAAATCAAGATGTCTCGTTTAAGTGGTGTGTTTCTACATTGGTGTGCTTTGAGATGATTCTTCCATAGGAGAGACAAGACAAAGAACCTTGCATGCATGGATAGAATTAGTTGAATCAATCATAATTTCAAGTTTCATTACTCTTGCATCAGTACTACTCCACTAATATTAGAATTACATCATGTATATATGATGGCGTGATATGAGTCTAAGTTTAGAAGAATTTCAATGAACGCAGTACCATGGATGCCAGCTTGCCTATACTCACTCTGACGTCAGACTTGTACAAGATACTTTTTCAGTTTTAGAGTTGATAGGCGCTAGCACAATGTTACAAAAACTCAATGAATCTCTAGGTTTCTCCATTGCATAAGTCTTTTTATATTCTAGGCACAAGTATTTCAAATCTCTGAGGCAAAAATGTAATAGTTTATTCTCAAATTAACGTTGCAATTAGAAATTTTATCATATGCTACTTAGTAACAAATATAATGTTATTTACAGATGAAACTACTTTGTGATAATAATATGTCTTTAATTGCAATCAATGTTAATTCATTAGTTACTACCTCTAATACATAACATTTGTACGTCTCTACATGTGATTTGAATAAGCTGAGGTTATTTTTTAACTTAAACTTTCAGCCACTTACCGAGTGAGAAATATTTGATGCTTATAGTACTATATATTTTACAAGCTCTAACAAGTTATCCATCTTTTTTAAGTTTATGTTAGTATCACCAAGGGATGTGGTGGGACTCCCTCCACCTTTAATAAGTGGTCTCGACTTCGAGCCCTTAAAATAAAAATCTTTCTATTGGGGAGCTCTTTTCTCTCTAATAGCCTTATGCGGGGCGAATCCAAATTAATTAGGCCAGTGGATACTAAATATCAGATAATTAAACTGTTACACTCCATAATAATCCGTGCTACTGTATTAAAACAAGAAAGAATGAGTTAAGAAGGTTCAAGGAAAGTTAATCGAGTTAGTAAGAATATCGTTATATATATGGTTGTCTTAAGTATCTCGAGGTGACATGGTAACCTAAAGGATTTGAAATCGTGTTATGATTATGTATATGAGGTGATGTGAGTGACCTTTTAAAGTATTTGAGATTATTAGTAATGATATAGAAGATGGACAAAAGATAGGAATACACTTTTGCGATTGGAGTTTCGTTGAAGCTTTGTGAGTTCTCTAGTTATGTTTAAGGTTATTGTGATTCTCCGGACCCTTTGAGACGTGTATATGGATTTTATTGATGTATATAAGTGTGTATATATATGTGTATAAGAGGTTATATGAGGTTGGAAGAGGATTAGAAGTTAAACGAAATGAATCGGAACAATTTCAGTAAAATCTCGAACCCGAATTTTAGCCTATATTGTAGGAGGCATATCTTCTAGTATATGAGGAGTTTTAAGATGTTTCAAAAGCCTAAAATCAAGTTCATCGAGTCTAGTTTTCAATGCAACAAACCGCTCGTCAAAATGATATCGGGGTAAGGAGATATGGACAATGCAAGTCGGGCTGAGTACTAAGACTTAAATGTTCACAAATGTTTCACTAGTGGCTGTGTGGGCCCCACAAACACATGACAAAATCAGATTTTTTTCCCATGCTTAGTTGGGGGAACGTGTAAGGCCTTCTTGGGCAGCAAAATGGGATTAAATTAACAATGGTTAAATTATTAAGTGGTATTGGGAACAAAAATCAGCCCACTATTATAAGCCATGTTTGGTCGTGTATTATAGTGAAATGGTCAATAGTTTTTGACCCAAAAATTTGAGTGGGACACATGTCCAAATCATGGGGTAAATACATATAGTAAAACTCTGATTCATACCTCATTACACAACTCATTTCAACATTACAAAGTCAAGAAACTATAGAGCTAGAGAGAGAAGCTCTCGGCCTAGAGCTAGCCGAGAGTGAGGGGTCAAAATTGCTCAAAAATTCCAGTTTTCTCCACCAATTTTACTCCTCATCTAGTGTATAAGAAGGTGTAGTAGTTGTTGAAAAGAAACAAGAAAGTGTAGCACCTAAATAGAGTTGAAGTTTCGGCCAAGGTGAAGAACAAGATTGAAAGGTAAGAATGCTTATTGTTCTTGTGTTGTATGATGATTTGAATGTATAGTTCATGCATGTTGTTGTGGTATTGTTGTTGTAGTTGAAGTAGAGAGTGAGCCGTGAGTGAGGTGAATTCATGATTGATTTCATTTTGTATGTATTGTTGATGAATTGAATATGTATCAACATAGGTAAATGAACAAAGATTGTAGAAGTTTGGTTGTGATGTTGCATGTTGGATATTGGACTGTTTTTCTTGAAATGAAAATGAGCCGTGTGTTGAAGGTTCTAATGAAGTCATGCTTTATCTTCTTGAACATGTATTGGAAATGGATTGAATGTGTTGTAGTTGGATAAACGGATAAAAATCATGAAATTGTGGGAAGGGTGTTGTAGCCGTGAAAAAGGGGCTGTTTTAGGGGAGATTTAGGGACTGTTTTGTGTCACATTTGGATTTTTATTGTTATGGACATTATGGTGTATTGTATGCTTGTTGAATATGTGAATTGAGGTGTTAAAGAAATGAATTATGATGAAGTGTATAGGCAGTCCAAAACCGTGGACAGTTTTGATGTTAGAAGTGAATTTGTGTGTGTTGAATGTTGATTCTTGTTGCAAACGTTTAGTGAAAGTAAAGTGCATTGATTCAAGTTGAAATTGAGATGAATTGTGGGCTGTTGTAAGAATGGAAATGATGCTAAAACAGTTCCAAAAATCATGAAATTAATGTCATTAAACATGTTGTTGTCGTTGTGAGGTTTTAGTGTCGACAATGTAGCTATTTGCGTACGAATTTGGTGATATATTTATCGTGTGACTGCTGGTCGTATTTTACTGAAATTATATGAAATGAAGACATGAAATAAGGTGTAAGAATCATATGTGGTTTGCTTGGTATGTTCGTAATCGTTTGCAAGAATTCCGCGCACCTTTATGTTGTTGGTTAGGGACTGTTTTGGGCGTGTTGATTGGTTAGGGACTGTTTTGGGCGTGTTGTTGTTAGGAACTGTTTTGGACATGTTGTCTTCTTTAAATTGGAAAGACTAATGAGTTAAGAATATATATTGCATTTACGTTGTTTGGGTTGTTGTAAAGTTGTTACACGAAAACGTTAAGGCTACGGATTATTAGGAGTAACTTGAGAATGTAGTAGCCGTATGTGAATCGTTATGGAATGTTGTGAATGTGGGACATTTGGAATGTTATGTGGGCTGTCCGGATTGGTATTGAACATATGATTATTGATGTTGGATTGGTTGTATGTAGTTGGTTTGAATGCGAACGAAACGTGGTCTAAATGTTTGAAAGGGATTGTGAGCGTCAAAATACGTTTTGAATTCCCTTGTAGACTAATTGTAGCTCTTGATATCTTGATATAGGATAAGTGTATTTGGGCAGCAAGTACAAGTTAGAATACAACTAAACGCTAAAGGTATGTAAAGCCTATTCTTTCTTTCTTTTGGCATGTCCTAGACGTAAGTATGGAACGATATGAACCTTGGGGTAAATTCTACTCTCTAGTTCCATGCATGACTTATGATTCTATATTTCGTTAATGCTATTGTCACAAGCCTACTATATGATTGACTAATGAATGATGTATAGAAGTTCCTACTCTTAAAGAATTGCACAAATATAGGCATACTTGACTTTCAAAAGCTACACCATGTTAAGTTGGTACATGTACACGAAATCTGAAACGTTTCTTGTTATAGTTTGTTATGAGACTTAAAAAGAACTGAATATGAATATTATTTTGACACTTTAGAGCTGGTTAGTGCTTCTCCATTGAGTCTCAAAGAATTAATTGCATATATGTGGTTGCTATTTATTCTGCTCGTGCTTACCGCTATATCCTTCACTGAGTCCCAGGCCAGGACACGTTCTCGTGCGCATATTTACTATATTAATCACTGAGTCCCTCACTAGAGGGCCGGGACACGTTATATATATATGTATATGATGATATGATGACATGATGATATGGAGATGGTGGCCAGGAGGGCATATTCCCTATTACTGAGTCCCTTATTAAAGGGCCGGGACACGTCTATGTTTATGTTTATGATGCTATGATTTTAATTACCGAGTCCCTCATTAAAGGGCCGGGACACGTTATATATGTTATATACAGAATGATTTTGCAACTTTGATTACAAAACTCTATAACGATATTGATATGAGAATGATACAGATGAAATATGTCCAAAGGCAAGTTTTATGAATTTCTGATTGTTGCATTGGGTCCTACATACTTTGTCTCCTTATGAGTCTATTACTACATTTCATGCTTTACATGCTCAGTACATATTCCGTACTGACCCCCTTTCTTCGGGGGGCTGCGTTCATGCCCGCAGGTACAGACGCTCGTTTCGGAGATCCGCCAGCTTAGGACACTTATTCAGCTATTTTTGACTGCTCCTTTGTTCCGGAGCCTAGCTTGTGGTATAACTCCCTTATGTTGAATTCATATATGTTTATTTGGGTACGGCGGGGCCCTGTCTCGCCATATGATACGGTCATTACTCTTAGAGGTCTGTGGACATCTGTGTGGGTCTGTATATAGTTGTTGTTGCGTTGTATGAACATGACTTATGTTTGGGGCGTACCCATTCGTGATGGCAGCCTTGTCGGCTTGCATATGTATGTATGTTCGGAATGTTGCATGTAGTGGCAGCCTTGACGTCTTGCGTATATATATATATAGGTGTTGTTGTTGAAAAGTTTTAACTCCTCAGAAGACATGTGCTTATGACATACAGAATTGTGACAGCTTTAGAATAACGTCCCGTCTTGTCTAAACAAATGAGTTCATGATAGGCTAGCTGTAAATGACTATAGTTAATAAGTGACATGAGTGTCCAATTCGGGCACTAGTCACGGCCTACGGGGTTGGGTCATGACATAAACCAACAAAAGAAAAATCTTAATGAAAATAACTACCTACAGTTGGTTTATTAGTGACATGGTTGCGTATATGCCTTTAATTTTACTTCTTTACCATAACTCTTTAATAATATAGATATCGAGAACCCTCTTAAACTAATATTATATAGTGCAATTATTCGATAATTATTGCTCTAAGTAATAAGTATCCTCATTTGAGTCCATTTTATACCTCGATGGAATAAGACAGTAACTTTTTTTTTTTAAATTAAATTATGCCCATACGGGCTTTTTATTAATGTGCAGAAAATTAAAAAGTCTTAAAAGCCCAACCCAAAAATCGGGTCAGGCCGAAAATAAAAGCAACAAAATAACGCATGACCAAACAAATAAAAATTGTCTACTTTCCTAATTTGAACCCTATTTCTTCGATGACTTCTTTCTCTCTTTCTCCAAGCTGCTCTTTGTACCTTGTCGCCGGTGTTGGTGTGAAGATGATGACGATACCAAATGATGTTGGTCTGATGGTTTATTTCTGATTCACACCTCCAGATGTGGAGTTCTTCATCATCTCGCCTCGCCCTCTTCAGGGAAAATTTCAAATCCCTAAATCTGTTCAGTTTCTTAGTTACCTGCTGCCACTGATGCCTAATTTCCTTGTCCTTGTTATGCATGTACCAATTTGAAACCCGCTCTGTGTCGAATTCCTTTCTGTACTCCATGTACCTATGTCGAGCTGAGCTTAAAAGCAGCTTCGACTTCAGGTATTCTCCTCTTTTCCAAAATCTTGTTTTATCGTTGCACGACTGACCCCTTTCCCATATTCCTTCTCAAAGAACAAAACTTGTAGATTTGATTTCTGTCCATTAGGCTGAGCATCCATAGATGCTAATACCACCAATCGAACATCCCTCTTGTCTACTTGGTTTGTGCCAGTGAAGGAAAAACTGTTATCCTGTTCTTGAGTGCAAAGTTTATGTTGCTGATGTTGCCTTGTACTGCTATACCCTGTTTGTTATTCTTTGCTATTTTGATGCCTAGTATAGAAACCTCCTCTGTTGCTTGTTGTTGGTGCTTTGACACATATATGCTTCCATGTATTATTTATATGCACTTGATTTCTCCTAGTAATGTATACCTACAAAAAAAGAACACAAAATTAGTGAAAAATACCACCATGCTCTTCTCTTTAAGGATTTGAGCATGATGATATAACCTATTGCCCCATTAATCTCCTTTGTTTCTCCAGTTGTTCTGTATTGTGCCTCCTCATTAGTGAACTTTAATCCTTAGGTACGGAATTTGAGACTTATCACTGTTGATAATCCTCCTCTGTTCCACTCCTAACTCCATGAATCTTCCACATTGCACTGGTCCCTTATCTAAGGCCAAATTAGCTAAATAGTCAGCTAACTTATTACCTTCTCTCAGAATATATTCAAATTGAATCTGTTTCCCAGCTATCAGCTCTTTCATGGTTTCAATCCATCCTACAATGCTCCATGATGGTTTCCACTCTTCTTTTAGTACCGTTTGAACCATCTGAGAATCAGTCTGTGGTCCAGATGTTGATGATGACACCATTTAATAGCCTCTAGGATTGTCAATGCTTCTGCTTCAGTATTTGTTGTATATCCAACCTCCTCTGCCTGTGTATAGACCAAATCCCCTCTTTCATTTATGACCCCAAAGCCATATGCCCTTCTACCAGGATTGCCTCTTGATGCACCATCAGTGTTGCATAAGAGCCAACCCTGTGGTGGAGGCTTCCACAACACTTTAGTAACTTTCAGCCTTGGCATGTAGCCTTCCATAACTTGAATCAACTCCCTCCAACTATTAAGAATATTAGTCATAGAAGGATTTATGTATTGCACCAGTCTCTGAATAGTCAGAAACACTTGATAAATGCATCTTTCACTTGATCTCCCTTTGTCATGCTTAATTGCATTCCTCCTTTTCCACAATTCCCACATCACCACTGTTGGTATAACTTGGAAGATTGTCTTTAGTCTGTCATTGCTAGACAAATTCCACCATTTGGTTATTATTTGCTGCTGTTGCAGTCCTTCAAAGTTCAGCCCTGCACATGAACCAAAATAAGCCCAAGTCTTGTATGCATCATATGATTTAGCAAAAAGATGTTGTATTGTTTCCTCCCCAAGATTTAAGCAACACCAGCATCTAGATGCTAAATTAATATTCATCTTTTTCAGCACATCATCTATTGGAATTTTAAATTTCCAACATCTCCAAATAAAAAAGGAGATCTTGAAAGGCAGGCCTTTTATCCAAATATGCTTGTACACCTCCGGTTTTTGACCTCTTAGCCTTAAATATTCCCATGCTGACTTCACAGAGAACTCTCCTCTTGTATCAAGTAAGCACCAAGGGTTGTCCATCTTTTTTCTGCATGAGGAGAGATTATAGTGCTTGTGTCATGTTGTACAATCTCTTCAGATAACACTTCTCTAAGCTTGTCAACATCCCATCTTCCATCAGTCACCATATCTTTCACATTTTCAAACCTTTCATCATAAAAATCATTGCCAATAACATAGTAAAGAGCTCCCAACCCTGTCCAATTGTCATACCAAAACTGAGCATCTCCCATCTTCACTTGCCACCAAATATGTCGCTCTATGAGGTCCCTTGCTTGCAACATTTTCTTCCAAGTTTGTGTTCCATACTTCCACTGCACTATCACAGGATGTATCTTTTTGCTATATTTGTTACTCATGTAAGAACTCCATAAATAAGGTAGAGTCCTAAAATTCCACCAGATCTTACAATATAGGGCCATATATACATCATGCATAGATCTAAATCCAATTCCCCTTTCCTTTTCTGGTATGCACATCTTGATCCAAGAAATCCAATGCCTGCTCTTTCCCCCAATAGTGTTACTCCTAAAGAATTGAGCAAACATTTTATGCATTTTCTTAATCACACTATCTGGGGGATTCATTGCAGATAATAGATGAATACGCATTCCTTGCAAAACATGTTTGATTAGACCAGCTCTTCCTTCAAAAGATAACATCTCCCCCTTCTAAGATTGAAGTCTATTCATAATCTTCATCAGTGTAGAGTTATAATATTCTTTCCTCCTCCTACTGTAGAATATTGGACAACCCAAGTATGTGAAAGGAAAATCTTTCCTTCCTATACCTGTAACAACCTCAATAGTTACCTTGATGTCCCCTGTTACATTGTGATGTAGGTACACAACACTTTTCTCCTTATTAATCTTTTGCCTAGAAGTTTTTTCATACTTCCATGATTAATTGCAATGACATTACATCAGCTGAAGTGAATATAATCATATCATCTGCATATGCCAAATGATTGATTTTGGGACTCCTTCTTAGCATTCCAAAACCTCTAAATTGAGGAATTTGATGTAATCTATTCAAATTTCTTGTCAACACCTCTGCAGCCAAAATAAACAAAGTAGGGGATAAAGGATCCCCTTGCTTGACCGCTCTTGAAGACTGGAAAAAACCTTGTTGTTGACCATTAATGAGCACTGAGTACCAGTTATTACTAATTATCCTGAATACCATGTCAACCAATCTTTCAGAAAAAACCCATTCTTCTCAGCACCTTTGTTAGAAACAACCATGAAACCCTATCATAAGCCTTAGTCATATCCAATTTCATTACCACATTGGCTATTCTAGTACTCAATCTTATGTCAGCAATGATTTCTTGAGTAAGTAGCACATTTTCCACTATACTCCTACCTTTCACAAATCCAGCTTGATTTAGGGAGATAATATCAGGCAACCCCTCAGCCAATCTTTCATGAATCAATCTAGAAAAGATCTTATTCACAAAGTTACTGTCAAGACCCACCTAGGGGCCGCGACGGGTACCCGGAGCTAGCCACCGAGCACCGCTTGGTCTACTACTCATCTTACTCATTTAATGCCCCTTTTTATCAACTTTGTACATGCAATTACAGGAAAAACGTATTTTATATAGAAACATAAGTGCTTTATATACATTTTCCCCTCGGCCATCAAAATAATATATACATATGATAACATCTTGTGAGACCATCTAACCCACACTGCGTATCTACGAGCCTCTACTGACATACTGTATCATAGACGGAACAAGACTCCGTCGTGCCCAAAATATGCATATACATATATATATATATACATCAAAAGAAATAATCATAAGCACCTCCGAACAATGGAGTGCTCTCAATCGGCTGACAGCTACTAAGGATCTGGACCGAGCTCACCTCCCTGTCTACCTGTGGGCATGAACACAGCGTAAAAATAAACGAACGTCAGTACGAATATTGTACTGCGTATGAGAGGCATAAACAATGAAGAAAGACAGTAATAATATAATGGGAACAGCAATATGAAGCATCTGGATCTGAATAACAATCATAAGAGAAGTAATGCATGCTGTCTTACTCGTACTCATTATCATGTCATGTATGCATAATATATAAGATGCCCGTCCATGTCGAAACGGTGTGATAATCAATAACATTAGCCCGCGTCCAGGCCTCCCGCGTCCGGGGTACCATCTCATGCCGCCCACTAGTGGTGTCTGCCCATGCCAAAAGGGTCATGGTGTATCCGTATAGCTGCCCGCCTTAGCGGTGACTGCCCGGACAACTAGGCCCGGTGTGATGCAATCATGGCATGCTCATCATAAAATACTTATAATAATATGCTTATCAAAATATACTTGTCATCATACATGCATAAGACTCAAGATCAACTATACTCTATCGGGGTGACGTAAGGTCATGATCCCCCGATTTCATTATGGAGAAATTATTTAACATTCTGCCTCACCTTGAAGGAAATACTACATAAGGTGAGTGTGAGCAATAAATAACATCATTATCAACATGGCATCATCATACCATATCTCTTTATCTTATATGGGCAACTTATGGATATAGGCTTTTAGCTTTCCGGAATACAGGAACTCATGAAGAGGAAAGGAATTAATGCTATGGGATTCATGCCATTAGAAGGAAAGGACTAGCCTCACATACCTCTGTCGTTTAGCTAAGCTATCGTCCACTGGCTCCCCTTTAGCGTCACGTCGCTACCTTCACGAAGGAATCCGTATTAACGTTAGCTAATCGACTTAAGGGAATACGTCACTATTTCTAGAGAAAATTGAGCAACATTTCCTTTATTTATACTACCTTTCCCATAGTCTATATCAACTCCCCAACGTTCACAATATTACAATCAACAACCATCATTTATATACGTTTATCACATTCCACCAATTCCCTCCAATTTTCCCACATTTATCCTTATAACTCATTTTTGTGTTTTCGCACATTTAATACTTGTTTCATGATATAAACATCATTTATAACGTATTCATAATCACAACACATCAACATTCATGATTCAATTCCACTATCATTCAATGGTGACACTATTCACCCATTCAAGACCCATTTCCCATGTCTTTCTACAATTCAAGCTTCTTAGTCTTCTAATACCTTAAACAACATGATAAAGTCATGAAACTTACCTTGGATGATAGTTGAACAAGTCTTGAGTTGAAATGCTTCACTTGCACAAAACCCTAGTTCCACCTTTTATGGAAATTTCTTGACTTAAATGATCCTTGATGTGTTCCTTACACTTGGTTTTGGTGGATTGATGAATTTGATCTTAATTCTTCACTTGGATTCTTGTATTGGAAGAGTTGGGAAGGTTCTAGAGAGATGTTGGGTCGTGGAGAGAGAGAGTGAAATAAATTAAAATGAGCTTGGGTCCTTATTTAAAAGTTGAAATCTGTCCCGACATCATTATACGGTCCATTATACGGACCATATAAATTTTTACGGTCCGTATAATCGACCGTAAAACTGCTCCAGTGACTTCCCTTTTCTGTGTCAACTTGACGGTTCATTTTACGGGCCGTATAATTTTATACGATCCGTATAATCTGCCGTAAAACCCACCTTTTCTCAACTTCGTTCTGTGACACTTCTACGGTTCATTATACGGCCGTAAAACCATTATACGGTCCGTATAATCGACCGTATAATCCACCAGTTAACTGAATCTTATTTTTGTCACTTCGTTAACTCTCCGATCCTTATGGAACCTTCTTAAGAATTATTCAACACTTCGATACCAATCTAAGGGACGTCATTACTCATCAAAACATCGCACACGCTATGTCCTTTGTTAGCCTATTCACTGTACGCTAACGGGAAAATTTTCGAGGTGTAACAGTTACTCAAACTAATAGGTCTCATATCTGAAAATGTATCAACAACATCCTTTTTAGGTAGCAAGACCAAATTAGTGTGTGTGTGATAAATTTAGGAAGTTCAGCTCCACAAAAGAAAGCCTTTACCATATCAATAATATCCTTTCCTGTGATATTCCTGCATTTCTGATAAAAAATTCTTGTGAACCCATCAGGTCCACCAGCACTCTTCCCATTTAAAGTAAAAATCACATTCTTCACCTCTTGTTCTGTTGGCATCTCCAAAATCTTATAATTTTGATCTTCTGAGATCAAAGTAGGTACTTGATCTAGAATTTCAAAATCATCAGGATCTTCCTCTTTTGTGAACTATGCTGTAAAGAAATTAATAGCTTCAGTAGCTATTGCATCAGGGTCTTCTAGCCAAGTTCCCTGTTGATCTTGAATTCTTCTCAGCTGCAATCCTTTCCTCCTCCCTTGTACATATGCATGGAAAAACCTTGTGTTTCTATCTCCATCATTGAACCAATGCATTCCTGCTTTTTGCTTCCAAAATTCCTCTTCTAAATGTAAGTATCTATTCAAGTCAGCCTGTACCCTTTGCAATCTTTCCCTATTATAGGGGGTAGGTTGCAGTTCAAATTGCACTTCATGAACTTTAATCACATCTTCCAGAGTTTCTATTTCCTGAAATATATTCCCAAATGTGACTTTGCTCCACTGTGTCAAAGCTACCTTTACTTTTTTCAATTTGTGATGGAAAAGAGTAAAGGGGTTAGCCATGAAATCAGCAGTCCACTGTGCTTTAACAACATCCAAGAAGGTTTCATTCTTCACCCAAAAATTAAGAAACTTAAAAGGCTTCTTAATAGGCATATTGTTTCCTGCATATGAAATCAACAAAGGAGCACGGTCTGATCCTGTCCTGATTAAATGTTTCACTTCAATTCCTGGATACATTTGTTGAATTCTCAAATTTCCTAAACATCTGTCTAGCCTTTTGAGAATACAATCTTCCCCACTCTGCCCATTCCACCAGGTATATTTGCTACCCTTGAAGCCAAAATCTTGCATCTCACAATTTTGCATACACAAATTAAAGTCTTGTGTTTTATTTGCCCCAACTGCTAGACCCCTATATTTCTCTTCCTCAGACATAATGACATTAAAATCTCCTCCTATCATCCAGGGCCTATTCATGTTCATGTTAGTTGCTACATCTTTTAGGCTGTCCCATAATTCCAATCTCTCTCTTTGAGTACATCTAGCATACACAACAGTTATCACAATGTCTTCCTGCAAACCATTACTCTTAAGCTTAAAAGTAATCTGTTGCATGTGATCAGTCACTGTCTCCACCTCAAATATGTCATCTACAAATATCCATATCTTTCCTGAAACATTAGCCAAAGCAGTTTGCATGCCCAATCTTCTTCTGTACTCCTCAATTTTGTCAGGTTGTTGAAAAGGCTCCAACAAGCTAATAAAACCAAGTTATACTTGTGCTTCAGTTTTATCAACCTTGGAAAAGCTTCTATGGTATTCACAGATCTAATGTTCCATATCAAAGCATTCATCATTAAACATTATATTTATACAGTGCTCTTCTAGTTTGATATCCACTCCCTGGTGGGGCACTTGTGTCCTTTTGAGATTTCTTTTTCCCTCTGCCTGCCCCTTTGTTAAATTTAGGAGAGACATCTTCCTCCCTCAAAGCTGCTTGTATATTCATTTCAATAGATTGCCCATCCATATCTCTTCTATTTGTTTCCTGCCCCATCTGTGTCTGATTCTGCATGCTTGGGGCCAATAATTGTGTTACCATCTGCATATTTTCAGATAACTCCTGATATTCAGTATCCTCCCTTTTTTTTCCAGACTGCCCTGTATCCTCATACAGATTATTATCTTCTATCCTTTCCTCTTCTTCTTCCTAACTAAAGTAGGCTTGCTTTGTGTTTGATTTCTTTTCTGCACTTGTAACTTTTTCAAGCATTAATTGTTTTGCACTGCCATTCTTCTTTACTAGAATACCTTCCTTTTCTGTACCTTGAGATTTGTGCTCTTGATTCTGCTGAGATTTGCTATTCCTATTTGTTGGACTGCTATTACCCTGACTTTGCTTGCTTGTATTTCCATTCTTTTTTGCACTCTTCACCCTCGGTGTATGCCTTTCATTACCATCCTGCTCATCTGCAATATTGCTTGGTGTTGTTAGGCTAGGACTATTTACCTTGTTTGGATGAAAACTACCCTCAATCCATTGCTTTGTTGTTAATGGTGGTCCTTCACTACTTGTACAGATTTGTTGGATGGACTTGCTGTTTGTGTTGTTGATTCGTCCTCATTTTCCTCATCCAGAATAGCAAAGGTATTACTTTTTTCTACTTTCCCAGTTACCTTATTTGCATCCATCTTGCCAATTTCTCCCAAAATAATCCCAGAACTGTCTTTCACATATTTGTTTCTTTTCTGCATCCATTCCTGTTTCCCATAATAGTTTTGTAACATCCCGTAAATTCGAGTTAGGTGTGAATGTCTAAAAATCTAGTGTTAAGATGATATTATACCTATATGAATCCATTCTTGATGAATTCAGGTGGAAGATGGTCGTTTTGAAGCGAAACCAACAATTGAATTTCTTAAGGGCTCTTAAATTCGCCTAAGTTTTGGTAGGTCTGTCTTCTGGACGATTTTCATGAAAATGTGTTGCAAATTTGGAAAACCTTCCTTGATGAAGGTCGTAGATCTTTGAAATATCTTTCCAATGGTAGGTCGCCCAACCCTAGAAAAGTTATGTAAAAAAGGTTATGATCGTTTTACTGAGCCAAGGTCAATTGTTAAAAACAAAAAAAATGTGCTGGGCCCGCGACAGCACGGAAAAATCAGCTGCAAACCAAAATAAAAATGTGATCAGGTGTTGAACCCGCGATGCGGACTCAGCACGGATCGGGACTTATTTTCTGATTTCGAATTTCCTTTAAGTCCTAATTCATTGTGTTATTTCCCACTTTGTTCCAAATCAATATTTCTGAGGAAAAGAACCCTAGAAAAGTCTCTCTAAAACTAAGGTGAGTTCTCACTCAATATTTTCCATTCCCACACCATATCCATCCCCTCTTGATAGCAAATCATCTCTCTAAAACCCTAAGTTCTTGTATATTCAAGAAGAGGAAGAAGAGAGGCGTATGGGATTCCATCAAAACGTAAGACTCTTGATTTTATGAGATTATTATTGTTGTTTGAACTAGTATAGAATAAACAAAGAGGTTAGGATCCACCAATGATTCCATAAGCTTCAAGAACAAGATTTAAGGCTTGCGAAAACCATAGTTTTCAAAATTCCAAGAAAACATCAAGAAACTATTCAAGTTCTAATCTTTATCATCTAAAACCATTGTAGTGCGATTATTGAGTCTTGGAAAGTGCGTTTGAGCGGGATTTGAGATATGTCTCTTTTGAACATACTCTTTCGATCGATTTTTATGAACTCTTTGGTTGTGATTTGTATGTCTCTTTTAAAAATCATTTTTGACTATAAAGGTGATTTGTATGTCTCTTTAAAAATAAAATCCTTTTTGAATATAAAGGTAATTCATATGTCTCTTTTACAAACTCTCTTGAAAGATCGATTCTTTATAAAAGCATGTTTTGAATGATATGATGAATTGGTTTTACATTCTTGAAATCTATTACATGTTTTGATTAATGGTTAATGTGCGTGAGGGGACGAGCCCACATTAAACCAAGATTGTAACAAGCCCTATATATGTATAAGGTATTATGAATATTTCCCTCTATGAGAGATGCTTAGTGATGATGGTTAATTGTTGGTATTGATGATTTTACAAAGGAACTATGACAAAGTAATCTTGTTTAAAGAAGTGGAAACATTTTTATGATTATCTATGAAATTATGGATTTTCGTAATGGCATAATGAGCTTTAATGCTATTTGATGGTGTGACTAATTTGAGACAAATTGTGAATCAGCTTCTATGCTATGAACTTTGTTGTTGTGTTTGGCCTAGCTACTCGGGAGGAAGGGTAGCAACTATGGATCCTAGTGTGTTAATGCCTAGCCATTCGGGAGAAAGAGTGGCCACTTCCGGGTTCGCTACCCGGGGTGTGATTTATGCCTAGCTATTCGGGAGGAAGGATAGCCACCGTTGGGTTCGCTACCCGGGGTGTGATTTATGCCTAGCTATTGGGGAGGAAGGATAGCCACCGAGAATTATATGTTCCGGTATGGTGCGCTATGCGCGGTATGCTTGATTCTTGGGCCTGTATTGGCATGTGTGACATTCTTATTCTCTTATGGAATTGTTGATGACTATCTTAATTGATTTAAAAGGCATATTTGAAGTTGTAACTTGATAAGAGGTTTTATAATCAGTTTTGATACTTATTATTGAGATACATAAACTGAATAACTGTACTCTATTTTCTTATTACTTATTGTCCCCGAGGCACTCACTGAGTACGAAGTATTCAGGCATACCATTGTTGTTTTTTATGGTACGTTAGGTAACGGAGAAGAGCAGGTTCTTGATACTCCAGGCGTTTAGGAAGGACTTGCTGTGACTGCTGATTTGGTGAGCCCACACATTCATTCGTGGGACACTCTATTTATTTAATTCCATTTATTTATATTAGTTTCCCGGCTGCGTCCCGATCGGTTAGACATTTACTCCTTATTCTTAGAAGCTCCTTAGTATACATTCAAATGTGGGTAGAAGAAGAGTTGTCGTTTGACTCTTTCGGGCACACTATCATGAATTGGGTGATTTATTTAAATTATAAAGACTTCCGCTGATTTAATTCATATATTCATGATTTGTTATATTTATTTTATAAACTGTTGAAGGCGAATATTGAACCTGGCGGGTTCAAGTGTTATTATTGTGTCATTAGGTTCTTCCAATGTTGTTCATGACTTCGGATGCCGGTCACGTCTAGGGTGGGTTTTGGGGCGTGACAAGTTCCCTCCTCTTTTATTAATTACCTTCTTTTGTTGTGCATCCTCCTCTTGACCACTGCTTTCTTTTTTCAAATCCTCTCTATATTGTTTTTCTAGATCAGGATGTAATGCCCTGCATTCCCCTTCCCCGTGTCCTTGTAGTTTACAATGCTTGCAATACTTGGGAAGATAATCATATTTTATCCTGATCCACTTAGACTTCATCATACCAGTTTTCTCATCAACTTCTGATATATTAATCCTCTTAGGATGTTCAGCCAATAAATCAACTTGTACCTTTACTTTTGCATAACTAGGCCTTGTTTTATTAGCTGTTGCTAAGTCTACTGTTAATGGCTTTCCAACTGTAGTTGCCATTGAGAACACAGCCTCTTTTACAAAGAAGTTTGGGGGTAGTTCAGGGAAACTAATCCATGCCACTGCTATAGATGTCTCCTCCTCAAGCTTGAACCAGTGATCCCAGATTAAAGGCCTCATTTGACAGTATTTGACATGGATTTTCAAGTAATATGTTGGTGTGGACATCATTTTCACATAGTCTTCAAATAGATTTAACCTTATGAGAATGTATCTTTCTTCAATAAGGCCAATTGTTGTTGTGCCTTTTATCCCACATTGTTTTGGGACTTCTGTCCTTAATTCCTTGATATCTATAGCATCATATGAAAATTTCCCAAGTATAGCATACTATAAATTTTCTTTCAAGATCATTTGCTGCACTTCGTTTGTATTCCATGTTACATAAGATTCCCCATCAACATATGTGACCTTTTTGGTAGGGATATTAATCTGGACATGGGCTTGAGGTGTTGTATCAGGTTTTAATAACTGGGCATAACTGGTTTGTTTAGGTTGGGGTGCTACTTGCTCGATATGCAAATCTTTAGGGTCGTTTTGGTTCTGATGAAAAATATGGTCTTTTTGCTTCTGATTTTCTGAATTTGGGTTTTTTGGGTGCTTGTTTTCTGGGTTATGGTTGGAATTTGTTGATGGCAATGGTGGAAAGGTTGAATCTATGGTAGTAAGTTGTGGGAAAGGTGGAGCAAGCTCAGGTGGAGGTATTCCACCGGCCATATTGGCCATGGTGGCCGGCGGCTGCAGGGTTAGAAGTAGGGTTTTTCTAAAAAGTTTTTCTTTTTGTTGAGAGCGTTTTCTAATAAGGCAGTAACTTATTATAGAAATAATAGTTAAAACGGAAAAGGGTCAAATATACCCCTGTACTATTGGAAAAGGGTCAAATATACCCTTTGTTATATTTTGGGTCCAAATATACCCCTGCCATTATACTATTGGTTCAAATATACCCCTCCTACGTTAAAGTTATCCACCTTGTACATCCTATCCTATATGGCACTGACACTTGATGAGGGCATTTCCACCTCATCACCTCTAACCCGTTTACTCCTCCCCTCTTCTACCACTAAAATTTTCACCCCTCCACCACCATTACCGCCATATTATCCGTCAATCCCACCTCTAATCCCATTTAAACAGAAGTTACATTATCATCAGACCACTTAATTCTGCTCAATTGCACAGACGGGAATCTAATCATTATGACAATTTCACTTGAAGCATAAGTTAATAGTGGGAAAGAGAGGAAATTTAACTTGCACATCTTAGTGGTTGTGCTGTGAAAAGAGCAATCTGTGGCACCTCAACCATAAAACTGGTAATTTATCTTCTAGAGATGCTTCCCTTTTTCTTCTTCAATGCTATGAAGGGAACATATTTCTCAAAGAGGTTCAACTAGTTTCATGGCCTCAAAATTAGAATTATTTATTCACTTTAGAGCGATGACAAGGGACCTTTTTTAATAGAATAAGAAAACCCCTCCCTAAGAAATTCGAGGAAGAAATGTTGGATGAGCCTGCAATTAGTCATGATGACAACCCATCCTAGTTTGAATTAAAAAATTTAACAAGTAAAACATATTAAAATTACCATTCATGGCTAGATGACAAACATCACTTCTGTTTAAATGGGATCGGAGGTGGGATTGAAGGATAATATGGCGGTAATGACGGCAATGGTGGTGGAGGGATGGAAATTTTAGTGGTGGAAGAGGGGAGGAGTAAATGGGTTAGGGGTGATGAGGTGGCAATGCCACGTGGCATCCACCTCATCAAGTGTCAGTGCCACGTAGGATAGGATGTACAAGGTGGACAACTTTAACGGAGGAGAGGTATATTTGAACCAATAGTATAACGGCAGGGATATATTTGGACCCAAAGTATAACGAAGGGCATATTTGGCCCTTTTCAAATAGTACAAGGGTATATTTGACCCTTTTCCGTAGTTAAAATATTGAGAAAGTTGACCTACGATTAGAAATGAAATTCAACTTGGATTCAGAGAAGTTAACTAGCAAGAAGGAAAAACTATCCAACTAGATTAGCATTCTACAGATTGCCATTGTAAAGTCTCACGGGTAATCGTAAATAACAGCATTGTTTCACATATATTAATGAGACATACTTTGGCCTAAAACCTTCGGGTTGGAGGGGAAGATGCTTCAGAATTTTACGTTGCAATTCATTTTAAAAACGTTATTTGCAATATATTAGAACTTCTAAAAAAATTCAAAAACAACATATTATATAACATATCTGGCCAATAATTAAACATGTTTAATGTCCCAAACAACATTTAAAACACATTAATTCTTAATACTCTCCCCCTTTATCCCACTTCCTTTCTTCTCTCTCTTCCCAAAACTAAATTAGGGATTAAATAGTAGGATATTTTTCTCTCTCTCTCTCTCTCCCTCTCATCCATAAACGTTAATGCACCCCAAACTTAGGGATAGAATGATAGAACACCACAGAAAGCATATTTTGATGGTATAAATTTAATATAAGTAATTATTTTTTGATTTTCTTAAAAAGTAATTTTTGTAAGAATATGCATGACTGATTAATTAATAAACATAATATAGACAAAACATATGGTATATTCATGGTATGTTTAAGATATAAATATTTATACCAAAAAACATACTGTAACCAACAAATTTCGAGTCGCGAAAAATAAATAATCAAGACAGGAAAATGGAGTAAGAAAATGTAGTATTTGATTTCAAGTATGTTGAGTGTTACAATCTCTATATAATCCTCTAATTCTCCAACAATAACATATGAACTTGAATTTGATTTAGATTCAAGGGCCTGAGTAGCTTGATCTTGAATCTTCGTATCTGAACTTTGATGTGGATTATTTTTCACGAACAAGTAACTTGATCTTGAACTCCTTGATATTTGTCTTTGTTCTTAATTTTCAACTTGAACTTGATTGCTTGAACTTGTAGCTTATAGAGAAATATGTGGTATTTGATCCACGAGCTCTCTTCTAGCTTCTTGTTCTTAATTCCTCATGCTTTATGAGTTATGAGGACCCCTATTTATAGTTTTAGGGAAGGATGTAGCTCTGCGATCTGATTGGTCGGTTTGGATTTAACCAATCACATTCATCTGGTGACAAGCTCCAATTTGATTGGCTAGAGCATGTTATCCGCACACTTGGCATGATTTCATTGGCTCGTTTATTTGACCTGGATTGCCACACCATTTGACATGTGGCGCAAGCCTATTGGCTCTTCATTTGACTTGTCGTGCCACGTCATTTGACACGTGTCACCAATTTGGGTTTCTGGAATAAGATGACAACTTGGGCTTGGCACAGTGGGTTCATCACTTGTGGCCCAATTAAATGGACTAATCCAATGAAATTAAACTTTGGACTTAAAATCAATTCAATTATATTAAGGGGAAGTTACATAAATACAAGTAAATAAGTAAAATATTTCATAATATACAACTATTAACTAAATTACATAATTTACAATATATACTCTATATTTAGGGTATATGTATAATTTTATACCATAAATAAAAAATGTTGCTATGAATAAAAAGGCTAATAATAAGGAGTTTCCTATATTAGTGATAATCAAATTAAATACATATCAAAACACATTAATTACTTTTCTAAACATCCCAATATACTCAGCTAGCATTAATCCATAAAATAGTATACTATTGTTTATATGATATATATTATACAATTCCTTGAACAATTATATATATTCTTGTACTTATATATACATTATTTCACTAGTATATACTATATATAATTTTATTTTTTATGTATATTAACTAGTATATACTATATATAAAATAATTTCTTATGTATATTAAACAAAAGGTATTATATATATATATATATATATATATATATATAGATATATATCTTTGACCACATACATTATTGTATATATTAGGCATATATTGTTTATTATATTAAATATATACAAATATAAATTTAATTGATTTAATTTCCTATTTCATGGAAGAGAGGAAAAAATTTGAATAGTAAATATGTGATGGCAGAAAGGAAGCCAAGTTTAATGGGATGGGGTGTCAATTATTAATTAAGATCCTATTTTAATGGTAATCCATAAGTAATTATATTATTCTATCTATATATTGTATATTGTATACTTTATATGTTATTGTAGAGTACAATTGGTTGGCACATAGAGTAATATATTCATCTATTAGGTATATCGTAATATTATATACTATATACACAAATAATATTATTATATTATGTACTATATATAATATACAAACTTAAATACTAGTTTCTACTATTTTAATCACAAACATTTTGTTATCATCTTTTCAGTTTAATATACCGATTTGAATATACCATATACTTTCTAAGGTATATTTTCATGTACATTTCTTATACCATATTTCCATATATCATATCTTTTTCTTGTACTTTTCTTAATATTAATATATTCAAATAATTTCTTTTAGTCACAAAAAAATAATTGAATCATCATCAAGTGAAATTAAAAAAAAAAGAATAAAAAGGAGGAAACGAAAGAAAAGAAAAACTTTTTAAAACGGTAGATAGAATAGGGTATTAGAAGTTGATTTTGTTATGTTTATTTGAAAAATTACATTCTAATGATTTTGAAAGAAAGAGAAAGTAAAAAGTGGATATGCATTAATGGTAGTAACTCCTAAAATTAAGTATTATTGATATTTTAGGAATGTAAAAAGTTGTACTTTTGTAATTAAGAAGTTCAAATTTTAAATAAGTTGTATTTATGTAATTTTTTGAAAGTAGTTGTAATCTTTTTAATTACCATTTGAAAAAGTTATATTTGTGTGACTTTCACTTATATTAACGTACTTATTTATTTGGGCTAATATATCTTGAATTTAATATAGCCCAAATTAATTCATGAACTTAAATCCATTAAAATCTCAATACTCACAAATGCCCCATACTTCAAAGCTTGTCCAACATTAAATTTCGGAAGACTAGATTTGAACTACGAGTAAAGGCAATACCTATTACTTGAAGCAATTGAGTCTTGAAATATTTTATTTTCTTTGCCGTTGTGAAAATGTGGATTTTAATAACTTCAAAAATGAACACTTTAGATTGCCACAGTATGCAAGGCTTAAAAAAAGTGCTAATTGTATTTCACGTGGAAAAATCAGCATTTTCCTTCAAATTCATGGGAAATTCATATCCACCTAGAATTCCATATGTTTGGTCAAGTGACTATTGAATTATGGTAGGGCCAATTATTTCTCCAGCATTTTTTCACCGACTTGGTTATTCGAACGTTTTTTTTTTTTTTTTAAACATATCCTTGTTTCGAAAAAAAATTATTTTGCTTCCTACCTTTGAATTTATCCAGCCGATAAGTACCAACCAGAGATAATTTGTCCATAGAGATTGGATAGGAATAAGATTCCCATTAGACTTATCAAAGCAATTCCCTACTCCAATTAGGACAGTGCAATCCCCAATGTTATTGGCTCTATATAAGCAGGTCAAACCAACATTAAAATTCACAGTACAAGTTTTCTCTTTTTTTTCTTAGCATGCTTTTTAGGAGTCAGGAGCCCTCCACTATTTTCCAGAAGGTAATCCTTCTTTTATATTTTCCGTAGCATGCCTTTACTTTCAAAAGAAGGATCAGGTATATATTTTCTTCTTCATGTCAACGTCTTCTTTTGAATAGGAAAATATGATGTCTTCTTGTTTTGCTTTTGTACTGTTCTCCCCGGGGGCAGACCCAGAAGAGTGGGGGGACACGTCCCCCGTAACTTCGGAAAAAGTCATATATACATATATTTATATATCTTAAAAAACTATTATATATTTTAAAAGGACCCTTCAAACATAATTGCTAAAGTAGTTCAGTTGATAGAAATGTCCATGCATTGATGCTCACTAGTCGTGACCCGAGTTTGAATCTCGGCTCCTACAATTATTATTTTTTAAAAATTTGTGCGGTAAACTGCTATACAAACTTGCGTTTAATGCAGATTTTTAATTTTTTTTAATCTTTTTATTATTTAGTCCCCCTCCCATTTTACTTTTTCATTAAATCCCTCCCTCCAAAAGCCTCAAATTCCATAAGATCTTTTCTCACTTCCTACTCATCTTTTCCCAACGTAATAAGCAAAAAAAAAGCTCCTTTGACTCTTTCCATTCTCAAACTCTTCTTCCATTATCAAGTTTTCTCACAAATCACTAAGTGAGGAACGCCACCCATAGTCGAATCTATTGTCGATATTCATTAATTTCTTCGGCAATCGAATTCGAGCCAACGATCGGACTTCTCTTACGGTAAAAATTTTCCTTCTTTTTTAGTGATTAATATAGATTACTTATTATATAAGTATACAATAGTATTTAATTACTAGGGATTGAGGAATACATAGCTTTATAGATTTAATTTAATTAAAAATTGCATTATCTTATACTAAGCCCTAAAATCTTATCATATTCTTAAATTTGGAATTTTGTACAATCAACTTAAGGTCTTGAAAAGTCATGTTTGTTTTTATTTTTCAAATGAAAACGCGTCGAGTTTAAGTATGAGTTGATGATGTACTTTTGTTATATTATTATCAAATTAGTTATATTTGATAATATTGAAATTTGTACTTTGCTATTGTAATCGATAAGTTTTTTAAGAGTCGCACGCCTAACTTTGTCACTATTAATTGGCGTACTAAAGATAATGATGCCCCCGTTGCGCTTAAATTCTAGATCCGCTTCAAGTTCTCCC
Source organism: Lycium barbarum (assembly GCF_019175385.1). Classification (NCBI taxonomy): domain Eukaryota; kingdom Viridiplantae; phylum Streptophyta; class Magnoliopsida; order Solanales; family Solanaceae; genus Lycium; species Lycium barbarum. Next base: position 43,872,434 of record NC_083347.1, on the reverse strand, counting down.
TTCTTTTTCTTAAAGTATGACTTTTGTGATATCGACTTTTTATTTCTTCAAGTATGACTTTTGTGATATCTACTTTTTATTTCTTCTAGATACTAAGTGTTAATTTTCCTTCCGCTAGTTTGGTCGTTGTTGCTCCAGTTTGTAGTTCATATCACTTATTAACCTCTGTTTGCCGTTGTCGGTCGTTGAATGTTTGGGGCTGCTGAACATATGTAAATGCTCGCTGTGATCCCGCTTATTTTCAGACGTTACTTATCCAAACAGAGTATGTATCGGAGACCCATGCTTGAATTACAATGGCTTAATACCTAGATGGACCCTTAAACTTGGCATGTTTTGTAAGATAGGCATATAAACTTATAAGGTGACCAGATAGACACTTAAACTTACTCAAAGTGTATTTTTCAAGTTTTTCAGTTGTTTTGAAAACAAAAACTATATTTTTCAAATACTCACAATTTTCATGGCCAAACAAGCCCTAAATATATCACAAAATATTTTTTTTTAAAATGCAAAAATAAGGCAAACGCATATACATGAGACTATAAATGTGCACTTAAACCAATAAATACTCGTTAATCGCAATTTTGCAGCTTTCAATTAACTCGGATTTTTTTTTTACACTTGAATAATTAAAAAACAATAACTTTAACCAATAAAAATCCTTAAAAAAAGAAATTTCAAATTAAGAAATTTCTAAGTTCAGCATTTCAAGTGTAAAAGAAATTTCAAATTAAGAAAACTGTAAAGCCGAGAAGAAAATCCTTAAAAAAAGAAATTTCTTAATTTGAAATTTCTTTTTTTAAGGATTTTTATTGGTTAAAGTTATTGTTTTTTAATTATTCAAGTGTAAAAAAAACCGAGTTAATTGAAAGCTGCAAAATTGCGAGTATTTATTGGTTTAAGTGCACATTTATAGTCTCATGTATATGCGTTTGCCTTATTTTTGCATTTTAAAAAAAATATTTTGTGATATATTTAGGGCTTGTTTGGCCATGAAAATTGTGAGTGTTTGAAAAATATAGTTTTTGTTTTCAAAACAACTGAAAAACTTGAAAAATACACTTTGAGTAAGTTTAAGTGTCTATCTGGTCACCTTATAAATTTATATGCTTATCTTACAAAACATGCCAAGTTTAAGGGTCCATCTGAGTATTAAGCCAATTACAATCAATACTGGAATTCATTACCGCCTCAAAAAAACATGAACAAGCTAAAAGTTTCATCAAAATAATGGTTGCCCATGTTGAAGTTTCCCGCACCCTTAAAATTGTAATCGGTCTGCCGCTTGTTTATCTGCAGTTCCCTTAGATAATTTTCAGCAAGCAAGAAAAAATACGTGATTGATTTACTTTGGTACCTTCATTTTCCCTTGGCATGTATCTTCTTCCATGGTAACTTTCTTCTCTTGTTTTTTTTTATTTTTTTTGGTTGGATTTTCTTGTTTCTGATTTTCAGGTTTAAGAAAGAGAAACAAGTTCTCGCTGCACCAATTCACTAACTTCTCGCGAAGAAGCCTCTTAAAATGGTAGCAAATTTAATTTTTCCCTTCGTCGAAGATTGAAGGGACTTTCGTGTGTTAAAAGTTCAACACGAAGATTTACTCCCTTATAGGCGAAGGCATGTTACTCCGTTCAGGCGAAGAATTTATTGACCCGTCCTAAGTGAAGAACTTATTACTCCGTCCGAGTCCGAGATGAACAATACTCCGTCCGAAGTGGAGAATTTATTACTTCTTTCGAGGCAAAGATTTTATTACTCCGACTGAAGTGAAGAATTTATTACTCCGTCCGAGGCAAATAATTATTTCTCCATCCGAGACGAACTTATTACTCTATTTGACGTGAAGTATTTATTACTCCGTCCAAAGTGAAGAATTTATTACTCCGTTCGAGGTGAAGGATATATTACTCCGTTCGAGGTGAAGAATTTATTATCCATCCGAGGCGAAGAATTTATTACCCCATTCGACGCGAAGAAATTATTACTCCGTTCGACGCGAAAAATTTATTACTCCGTCTTAGGAAAAGAATTTATTTATCCGTCCGAAGTGAAGAATTTATTACTACGTTCGAGCCAAATACTTTATTTTGTCCGAAGCAAGGCCATTACACCGTCTATGCTGAAGGCTCTTAATTTTGTCTGAGGCAAAGATCATTACACCGTCTGAGCCAAAGATTTTATTTTGTCTGAATCATATGCGAAAGACTTTTACTTTTTCTTTTTGTCCGAGGAAAAGACCATTACACCGTCTAAGTCAGAGACTTCTTTTTGTCCGAAGCAAGGCCATTACACCGTCTATGCTAAAGACTTTTTTTTTTTTTTTTTTTTGTCCAAGGCAAAGACCATTAAACTGTCTAAGTCAGCACTTGGTGGATTTGGAACTTCAATTTGAAGACTTTCCAAGTTTTTAAGACTTCGACTTGAAGTCATGGTGGATTTGAAACTTCAACTTGAAGGGCTGACAAATTTGCAGACTTTAACTTGCAGATGCAGTGGCTTTGGACTTTAACTTGAGGAGTTGACGAATTTGAAGACTTCAACTTGCAGACATAATGGATTTGAAACTTCAACTTGAAGACTTGTTGGATTTTAAGACTTCAACCAGCCAAGAGATTATATTCATCTCGTCGAGAAACCCATTTCTATGGAGATTTATCCTCATTGAACCATAAGTATTTGGTGAAGGTTCAAATTTCAACGAAAGAATGCTTGTATATATGATCTACATGTGCCTGGTCAGGCTTCATCATACTTCACTCGAACAACACATAGAGTGATGTATTTTTTTAAAGTCATGAGACTGATCTTAGAAGAAAACTCTAAGCGGCCTACGTACCTAGGTGAAAAGGATCAAGTCATTTCGTGGTTCAGAAAGAGTGAGTTTTTTTTTGTATGTCCTAACTTTTGCCTAGGCTGCCTCTTTCGAGATTTTCAACCTAGGGAACATTTTTTTTAGGGGGCCTGTACACTGTTTATACTCTTGCGGGCAGGAGTTACATGCAGTTTATGTTCGTGCCTTAAGGAGCGTATTTTTTTTCTTCAAGGATAGTATCTCTTCATGAATTTCCCATTGATGGGGCCAATTCGCAAGCCTTGTAAGTCAACAAGCTTGTAAGCGCCACTTGAGTATACTTCTTGCACAACATATGGCCCATCCCATTTAGCAGAGAACCTGCTTCCAGATCAACGAGAAGTAATAATGGGCATTCTCACAACAAGAACTTGGTCACCCACTTGGAAGCATCTAAGACGAACCCTCTTATTGAAAGATCGAAATAGCCAGGCTTGATAGCATTCTAGACTTTGTTGAGCTTCTAGCCTCTTTTCATCGAGAGCCTCCAATTCTTCAAGGCGTAACCTGGCATTTTCTTCGCCGGTGAGTCCTTCTTGAAAAGCCTCAATGATAGGATTTGACGCTCAAGTAGAAAGACTGCTTCAACTCCATAAACAAGAGAATAAGGAGTCTCTTGCGTTGGTGTGCGATAGGTAGTCCTGTATGCCCAAAGAGCTTCTTCCATTCTTTCATACCAATCTCTCTTAGATTTGGAGACGACTTTCTTTAACAAGTTTGCATAGTGTCTTATTAAATGCTTCAGCAAGGCCATTGGCAGCAGTATAATACATAGAGGAATTACGTTGCTTGAAGCCAAAAAGGTCATAAATCTTAGTCATCAAGTTGTTATAAAATGGCTTACCGTTGTCTGCCAATATATATCAAGGAATGCTGAAACAATAGATAATACTGACTCGGATGAAGTTTGCCACATTCTCTTTCTTTACTTCTTTAAGAGGAACAACTTCTGTCCATTTTGAGAAGTAATCAGTTACAGCCAGAATGTATAAATGTCCCCCAGAATACTTTGGAAATGGCCCAACAACATCCAAAACCCAAGCTTCAAATGGCCATGAAGCAACAATCGAGTGTAACACTTTCGGTGGTTGGTGTATCAAAATTAGCATGGAACTGGCAAGCTTTACACCTTCAAGCATAATCCAAGCAATCTTTCACCATAGTTTGCCAATAATATCCCATTCTTTTTATACGAAAATAAAGTTTTGGCCCAGATTGATGTGCCCTCACATACTCCATAATGTGACTTTTACATGGCTTGAATGGACTCATCTGCCCCTAAAAAACGTAAGAGTACTCCATCGAATGATCGTCTGTAGAGTGTTCTTATAGTAGAGGAAACGAGGGGCTCACCGTCGGATTTCGGTCTTCCTTCGAAGATTTTCTGGCAATATCCCATAAAATAAGTAATCAATTATTGGTTGTCGCCACTCTTTAATTTCAACCTCCAAAGTGGTTATGACATGCTATACTTTTTATTTATCTTCTTTTGGTGGTGGCGCTACCCATCTTTGGCAAACGGTAACTTGCATTTGATCAGGTGATACTAATGCAGAGGCTACAGTTGCTAATGCATCAGCTTTGTTATTTTCCTTTCTAGGAACATGTTGAATAGTCACCTCTCCAAGCCAGCCTATCAATTTTTTAGCATAGTTGCGATATGGCAGCAACTCTAGCTTCTTGACCTCATAAATACCCAAAACTTGATTGATCACCAACTTGGAATCTCCAAAAACTTGTAGTTGCAATTGTTTCATATCAATAGCCATTTCAAGCCCAACTATGAGTGCTTGATATTCAGCAACATTATTGGAGCAGTGTTGTGTTAAAGTGAAGGAATATGGCAAGACTTCCCCATAAGAAGTGACAAACACTACTCCAGCACCAGCTCCTTCACAATGTGCAGCACCATTAAAGTACATCTTCCAAGAAGGCTGAATTTCTACAAGCATTGCATCTGCATCAAGTAGCTTATCGGATAACTCCCAGTCATCTATAATTAGATGGTTAGACAAGAATTCTGCTAGCACTTGTCCTTTTACTGCTTTTTGAGAGATACAAACAATTTCAAATTGTTGAAATTTGAGGTACCACTTTCCTTACCGATCACTTAGGACAGGTTTGGACATGACAAACTTGATAGGATTTGCTTTCGAGACAAGTCGCACAACATGAGCTTGGAAGTAATGCTTCATCTTCTGAATTGAGAATACCAGTGCCAGACATAACTTCTCGATAGGAGAATACTTCATCTCATTTGGTGTCATCGTCCTACTCAAGTAATAAAGGGCATTTTCTTTCCCTTCTTTGTTTTTTTTTTTGGGCTAGAAGTGCTCCTACTGGCCTTTCTTGAGACTCAATATATAATATCAACGATTTTTCAGGTATGAGAGCTACAAGTACTAGTGGCTTCATCGAATAAGATTTAATGCTCTAGAAAGCATTTGTGTAGGCTTGGTCCCATTCAAAAGGAACATCTTTCTTCATAAGATGACAGAATGGTTGACATATCCCAGCTAGATTTGAAATGAACCTCCTAAGGTATGCCAACTTTCCTTGAAAGCTTTTTAACTCATGGATGTATTTGGGCTCAGGCATCTTCAAAGTAGCATCAACCTTAGCTTCATCAATTTTGATCCCCCGCTGTCGGACGATAAACCCGAGAAACTTTCCAGAAGAAACTCCAAAGGCACACTTCAAAGGACTCATTTTGAGTTGGTATCGTCGAAGCCGTTTGAACACCATTCTCAAATCTTTCAAGTGGTCATCTCTCTTCCTTGATTTCACCACCAAGTCATCAACATAAACTCAGAGTTTTTATGTAGCATGTCATCAAAGATGTTCTGCATGGCTCGTTGATAAGTAGCACCAACATTCTTTAAACCAAAAGGCATCACCTTGTAGAAATATATACCTTTAGGAGTGTGGAAGGCAGTAAGTTCTTCATCCTTTGGTGCCATGCGAATCTGATTGTACCCAGACGAACCATCAATGAAATACATTACCTCATATCTAGTCGTGGCATCAATCATAAGCTCGGGGATTGGAAGAGGAACTTCATCCTTAGAGCATGCATTGTTAAGATCTTTAAAGTCAAAACAAACTCGGATTTGGCCATTTTTCTTTCTTACAGGTACGATGCTTGAAATCCATGTGGGATACTTGACTTCACGAATGAAACTTGCCTCAATGAGCTTGTTGACTTCAATTTCAATCAACGGAACGAGTTCAGATCTAAAGCGACATTGAACTTGCTTAATAGGACGAACACCTCATTTTACAGTAAGATGATGAACTGCAACTTTGGGATCTAATCCTGGCATCTCTTTGTAACTCCAAGCAAAAACGTCTCTGAACTCTATAAGCAGCTCAACATATTTGTTTTCTTCATCAACATTTAGTGAGGCACTTACATATGTGGGCCTTGGGTCTTCACAAGTTCCAAGATTAACTTCCTTTAATGCATTAACAGTCGTTTTTACCCCTTCCTCAAACTCAGGTGGTGCATCTTTGGCGTCTTCATCTTCTTGAAGATCACCATTTTTGAAAGATATGCGATGACATGCATGAATATCAACAAACGTTTCCTCTTGTGATGGACTATAGTTGCTTTGCTTTGCTCGTCCCATATTGTGATGGGATATGATGATCCTACACTTTCCTCATCTTCATCACGCTCCTTAGTATGGACTATAGTTTTTCTATGAGGACCTCTTTATATGAAAGTACAAGTTTAGTTTCTCGCCTCATTCTAGAAGGAACCAAACTCGGGCAATCCTCGAAAATGTTTTGCCTTTGAGCATAAATAGATGTTTCTATCCTTCTATTATTCCCTTGGAGCTTGTGTTTCTTCTTCTATAGTCCCAATCTATCAACTGAAGTTCTTAGAGTTCGGTTGGTAAGCCGATCAAATGTAGAAAGCCTTTGGTTAAACGCCGCAGACTCTTCTTTAGTGGTAATGTAGTTGCTGATTGCCCTTCTTATAGAGATGCAGATTGGTGAGGGTTGTTTGTAACCCTAACCCTCACGCGAACAGCATACCTTATCTCTATCATCATCTTTTGAGTAGGGTTTAGACCATGATTTCCCTTTCCAACAGCTTCTAGCAGGAGTTTCCCTAATTTAGAAGGCTCATTGGGATTGTATCCAGCTTTCGCTAATAACTTGTAGGCGTTTGGGTCAAAACCCTCATCTGTGCCCTTTTCAGGAAGTGATCCATGTGAATTATGGTTGGACGATTTGTCAAATCCTTCCACCAGTTTTGAAGATGATTTGATTGCATCAATTTGCTTTATAGGGAAGGTCAACCCACTTAATACATTACCCTGCAACTCAGAAGACTGGCCTTCAACCTTCTTCGCCTTTGGAAGATAGTGAAAAGGGGGAGTTACTTTCTTTCTTGAAGATGCCACGTTTACCTTGGGTACCTTGCTCATGTCGGAAAGCGTTTGATCCTTTTCAACTATATTCTTCACCACATATCCAGCTGCTACATCAGCCTTCTATGCAATATCGACCTTTTTTATTGGCATCGCGTTATCAACTTTAACCTCCTTTGAGACACAGTTCTTTAATTAGAATTTCACATCTGCAAAGCGTGCTTCTGTCTCAGCAAAAGGTTCATCATTAGCAACTATCTTCTTTTGGACCCATCTTCAAAGTATTTAAAGCATTGATGGTAGGTGGATAAAACCACTTTGTTTTCGTGTATTTAAAGCATTGATGGTAGGTGGATAAAACCACTTTCTAACAAAATATTATATGAGATCTTTGCATCAATCACGTGTATCCGTGCACTTGAACGCATATCTCCCATATTGATTTCCAACTTGACAGCGCCTATGCCTCTTTTCCCCCCTTGATTGAATCCCTGAATCATCAGACGACTTTCAGATAGTTCATCTACCGAGTTTCCAAGCTCTTTCACAGTGCGAATTGGGAGAATATTGACTCCAGACCCATCATCAATCATAATTCTATTTACTTTATGCTCACGCACAAAGCTAACCATATATAAATGATGATTATGCAACGTTTCACCTAACAAAAGATCATCATTAGTGAATTTGATTTTTACGTCACAAGTGTCCACTTCTTTAGAGTGAGTCTCGATGAACTTTTCATGCAAGGGATGTTACACCTCGTACTTTCATACATTACGATTCGTCTAGTGTTGATTATCTTAGTATTGGTACGGGGTTTTTATTTTCGGGATTCATGATAGTAACCCTGCCTATTCTACGTACGTGAAAGTTTAAGCTTTTGATTAGTAGGTGTTGGAGAGATTAGGAGTTAAATGAACTAGAAAGAATATGTTTCGTCGAAAAAATCGCATAAGGTGACAAGTTGACGATTGCTTGGATGAACCGTCGAAGAAAGACGGCCCATTGTTGCACCACCGTAGAACCACCCTAGGGGCAGTTCTGATACGTACTTTGATAGTGCAACTCGATGGCTCGTCGAGCAACTCGACGGTTCATCGAAGTAAGGCGGTGCCACCTCTTGGTCCTATATCATGTTGATCATTGATCCTTTTATTCGTTTTTATCAACTCATATAGAACCTACACATCCTCTCCAAACCCTCCCCTTAATATCTATATGATATTTAGATTAAAACAAAGATAGAAAGTACAATCTTAGTGATAAAAGTTCTTGGGTTCCTTGTTAGTTCTTAGTTCCCTTTCTTGCGGTGGATTTTGCAGGAAGCTTCATGGTGGAGTAACATTGGAAGTAGGCTGTCCTGAGCGTATTAAGGTATGATTAAATCTTTTCCTTCCTTAATTAAGTTATAGGAGTTGCAATCTTATCGAGAAAGCTAGAAATCACTAGTCTCGGGGTTGTTGTTGTTGTTGTTGTTGGCGCGTCCGTAGTGGACTATTTTTAGAGCTTTATTGTAGATGAATCTTGTTGATTATTGTTATTAAGAGTTGATTTAAGGTGTTAAAAGTGTTCTAGAGAATTTGTTAAAGAAAATAATTAAAGAGGCTAGTCGAGAATTGATTCAAGATAGAGTTTGTTATTCATTGGGTGATTGTTGAGTATTGTTGTTGTTGTTGTGGGTTGTATTATGTCTTGGAGGTTGGAGGGAGTAGGATGATTAGGGGAAATGTTGTCCGTTTCATTCTTGGATAGGGTAACTCCCGCCATACACTTAAGAAGTCATTCGTGCATTAACGATAGTGTTACTCTTATATTTGAATAGGTTAAAGGTCAATCGAGGCAAGCTTGTATCTAGTTGAGCAACGACAGGTATGTGAAGGCTATCCCTTTTCCTTCTTTTGGCATGTCCTTAATGTAAATGAAGCGTAGTGAACGTCTTGCTCACGATTCCATTCATGATAGTTGAGAATGTCCTTGATTCTTATTCACTTCTTGACAATAGAACTTTTAAGAGTATGGTACAGTTATTGCTCATATCCCATGTACTCCGGATGAGTTGTTGGTATACTTCGTGATAGTGTAATGTATACGACAATAGTGGAATACGGAGCTACTTTATATTATTCCAATAAAACCCAGACACTTGCTTTTAATGAAAGGATGAGGCTAATGAGACGAATATGGATGGTAGACTTCTTGACAAGGTATAGCTTTTTAAATGTTTATGTTACACTTCCCAGGGAACTCTTATGTACTTATTAGTTACTCGATATTGGGAGAACTAATGGTAATCGTAGTCTAGTTGTGTGAATTGAAATATGGATCGGGTTGCACGTTCCGCAACACATGTATTACATATGGATCGAGTTGCATGTTCCGCAACACATGCATTACATATGGATCGGGTTGAACGTTCCGCAACACATGCATTACATATGGATCGTGTTGAGCGCCGCAACACATGTATTGAGACTTGGGTCGGGTTACATGCCACAACATAAGTTCGGTTTGCGTTATATTAGTAAGCTAATCAAGGCCATGATATGGTACATGGATATACATACGGTTATGAGAGTATAAAGAGGTACACGAGTATATGTGTTAAGACTTATATTAATAAGGTCAGAAGTGCCAGGTTACACTCTTACCTTTCCTCTTTACGCTATATGTTTGTTGTATTATATTTCTGCCTTACATGCACAGTACATTCTTCGTACTGACCGTCCCTTTTCCTGGGGGCGCTATGTTTCATGCCACGCAAGTTTAGACAGACGAGGTGAGGACTATCCTCAATAGACTACCTTCAGAGTACAGTTTTTGGTTGGTAAGCTCTATCTCTTTCTGGAGCGTTGCTGAGTCAAGGTTGTATATTATATTTTGTATTATGGGCAGGTCGGGGGCCCTGTCCCGACTTATATACTTTGGTTATGTCCTTAGAGGCTTTTGCAGACAGATCCTGTGTACAGTTTAGTCACGTATTGTCAGTAGTGATGTCGGTCTCGTGGACCCTTATATATATGTGTATGCGTATTTTTGGAAATGATATTACAGAGATATATGTTGACCTTGTGGTCAGATGTTTAGTTTTGTATGACATTATACTCACAGGTTGGCCGCGTTGGCTTTGCTCGTTTTTTGGGACATAGATGATGCGAGTTATAGTTTGGTTCGCTCGGCCCTAATCAGGTGTCCGGTGCCAATTATGCCTCACCAAGGTTGGGGTGTGACAAGGGAAGTGCCGACAATGCTACATCTTCCTTTTTTATCTCTACTTCGTCAATATTACAAAATGAGGCCTTGGTATCATAATGAGAAATCTTCTTCGAAACTAGCTTGGCAAAAATTCCTCCAATGTTACCGGATAAAGTGGCTTTTGATAGTAAGTCTCCTTGATCTTTGGTTTCTTCACATTGTTCTTTACCCTCTGCTTCTTGGGTCTTTTCTTCATCTTTCCTCTTGTCACTTGCTTACTTGGCTCTCTTCGTGAGCTCATTCTGCAGCGTCTCTGCCGAGTCACCAAAGTTCATCCTTCATCATCAGTGTGATCAACACGAGATTGACTTTCCTCTAAAGATTTCTCCTTCACTATAACTACATGCATCATAGGAAGGTACAATGGCGTGTTAACATCGATGGGATCAAAATCACCAAATTTAATCATCTTCGGTGGTGATTCAGTCAGAATATCTCCACATTCATGTACTTCAGCAAAGTTGCAAAGAACTAAGGGGTCCAGCGAGCCAAATATGATGGAGACTTGATTCGAACTTTCCTTCTCATCTTCGAGCAATATCTTTCCTTCACGGGCCAAGTCCATGATCTTTTCTTTGAAGATGAAACACCTTTCAATAGAGTGACCCATCAACCGATGATACTTGCAGTAATTTGGATCATTAGTCCTCCTAGCTTCATTTGGCCGCTTCATTTCAGGTAATTCTATAAGTTTCAATGCAACAAGTTCTTCAAATATTGCTGGAACATCTAAGTCTAGGAATGCATACTCTTTCGCTTACATTTCCTTCGAAGTTAACTTTCTACCGACATTATTTTGGAAAGACGTAGTCTTTGCACTTTGCTTCTTGCTTAGCTTTGTGGTGACTTTTAATGGTGCAGCATTAACATTCATCGACTCTTTGCTCTCTGGCTTTGGCACAAACTTTCCCCCTCTCTTCACTTCTAGTTTGTCTTTCCCTTTACGAGGTTCATAAACAGGTGGCCTTGATTTCCATTTGAGAACATGCTTAACTTCTTATCATGAGCACGCATAGCTAATTCTTCAAAGAATTTGGGCTTGATTCCTTGTATGATATAAAGAAGTCCCCAGTGCATTCCTTGGATACACATTTCAATTCCAGAAGCCTCTCTAAGTCTGTCTTTGCAATTGAGGCTTGCATTCCTCCATTGACTGATGAAATCAATGACAGGTTCATCTTTCCATTGATGCATATTTGTGAGTTCGACCATTCTTACAGTATGCCTTGTGCTATAGAAGCGATTGAGAAATTCATGTTCAATTTACTCCCAGCTATCAATGGAACCAGCCTCGAGATCTGCATACCAGTCAAAATCATTCCCTTGCAAGGAGCGCACAAAATGCTTAACAAGATAATCCCCATGAGTTCCAGCATTATTGCAAGTTTCTACGTAGTGTGCAACATGTTGCTTCAGATTTCCTTTACCATCAAATTGTTGAAATTTTGGAGATTAATAACCTACAAGCATCTTTAACCCATCGATCCTTGAAGTGTATGGCTTGGCGTATGTAACAGAAGACTTGACAGCAACATCATACTTGTCTTTAATGGTTCCCATAATGAAGTCCTTTAGTTGATAAATTGGAATTAATCCTTCAGAGGATACCTGTAGTTCTTCAGTAGTATGCACTTGCTTTGCAGACGGATCTCCTTTTTCTTGTGCCATATGAAGCCTCCCAGGTGCATGACTCGAATCCCCCTCCATCACGCTGTCAAATCTGTCTATGAGCTTGACAATTCGATTATCTTGGTCTTGCACATGTTTTGTCAAGTCACCAATCGCCTTTGTCAAGCTCGCAAGTTGTTCTTCAACAGTTGGGGTGTTAGTCATCATTGCTTGGATGGCTGTTGTAGATGATGGAGCAAAACATGGATTTTCCCTCAAACTGAAATTCGAGCGGAAAAGATTGCGTGGAGTGATTGGGACAGATCTGGTGATCAAGGAATCATCATCATTTTGGATGATGAGATTCTTAGTTTGAAGTGGGATAAGCCGAGCCAACGTCTTTTCAACGATCTCAGCGATATTCACTCCTTCTTCCAATCCATTCGGAAAGACTCTTGCCCCCTTTGAGGATTGAAGTTCAAAGAAAGGAACTAATGCAGATGGCACTTGAGATGCTTGTTGTCCTAGCAAGTTCGCCTTGTTCGCGGTGATGGGTCCCAAACTTCCCATAGTAGTATTAGTATCCAGTATATTCTCCACTTCAGAGGAAAACTTGGAATCAGTAGCTTTAGCAGTAGTAGATTTGGAGTTGATCTTCTTGGATACCATTTCAGTATTCTTGAAATTTGATGATTAATGTAAAGAGATGAGAGGTAAAGATTGTCCTACTGGGCGTGCCAAAATTTGTAACCAACAAATTTCGAGTCGAGAAAAATATATAATCAAGACAGGAAAATGGAGTAACAAAATATAGTATTTGATTCCAAGTAAAAAAAAAAAAAAAAACTTGAATTTGATTTAGATTCAAGGGCCTGAGTAGCTTTATCTTGAATTTTCGTAATTTTGCACGAACAAGTAACTTGATCTTGAACGCCTTTATTTTTCTTCGTTCTTAATCTTCAACTTGAACTTGAACTCGAACTCGATTGCTTGAACTTGTAGCTTATAGAGAAATATGTGGTATTTGATCCACGAGCTCTCTTCTAGCTTCTTGTTCTTAATTTCTCATGCTTTATGAGTTATGAGGACCCCTATTTATAGTTTTAGGGAAGGATGTAGCTCTGCGATCTGATTAGTTGGTTTGGATTTAACCAATCACATTCATCTGGTGACAAGCTCCAATTTGATTGGCTGGAGCATATCATCCGCACACTTGGCATGATTTCATTGGCTCGTTTATTTGACCTGGATTGCCACACCATTTGACATGTGGCACCAGCCTATTAGCTCTTTATTTGACTTGTCGTGCCACGTCATTTGACACGTGTTACCAATTTGGGTCTCTAGAATAAGATGACAACTTGGGCTTGGCACAGTGGGCTCATCACTTGTGGCCCAATTAAATGGATTAATCCAATGAAATTGAACTTTTGACTTAAAATCAATTCAATTATATTAGCGCACTTATTTATTTGGGCTAATTTATCTTGAATTTAATATAACCCAAATTAATTCATGAACTTAAATCCATTAAAATTTCAATACTCACATATACCATAAATATAAAAAGCTTAAAGAAAGATATATGTGCATATATAGTATATTTGTGATATATCCACCTTTTAAAACTTAATTACAATAATATATACTTGGGATATTCTAACATTAAAAGATTTTTAATATCTAAACATAAAAACCCAAACCAAAAAAATATATTGACCAAATCTGTACATGTTAAATAAGATTTGTACTATCCAAAAAGAAGAAAAGGAAGGTAACCGGCAAGAATTGTTTTTGTTTAGGATTCATAATTCTTAGGAGGTAGTTAAGGAATTAAGCAATTAATCATTCGGTTACTAAGCGACGAGATTTTGGGTTAATGATTGGAGGGGGGGGGGGGGGGGGGGGGGGGGCATCGGTTTTGGATATGCTATAAAAGGAAGTTTTCTTTGGCTAAAATGGATATACTAATATTTATGCTAAAAGTATAAAATGTGCTTTTTAATGTTGCTTAGTTATGAAAAGATCTCGAGATGCTTACAATCCTTCTAGTCACTGTGTTGTTGCTAGGATTAGCCTCATAATATTATTTTTGCTGATACATTTTTTTTGGAGATAATTTACCTATCAATATAATTCGGGCTTCTGTTACCATTTTTAGCACTGTTATTACTTTGTTAACCATATGGCCTATTTTCCTTAAAAACTGTAGTCCAATTTTTCTTCTCTCTCCATCCCAGGGGGACTTTCCCGAATCCTCTTTTTTTTTTTTGCTAATGAAAGGAAATTTTATAACGGAAATAAGCAGAAAAACAAAGACATGGGATGGTTCTAAACGAAGCTAACCCTAAAGAGTCATTATTTAGAAGCTGAATTAAAAAGGGTGGAGAAAAATCCCAAAAAATTGATTCTCCTATAGGTTGCTCCTCAGCTTCTTTCCCCAATCCGCTTATCCCAAAACTCTCTCTCTCTCTCTTCCTTTTTCATAAATCAATTTCTCTCATCATCTCTATCACCAAAAACTCTAATCTTTCTCTCCATCTCTTCAAAAAAAATTCTTTCATAGAAATACAAAAAATGTTGACTTAATTTTACTTGATTTCATTAAAAGAGTCTTTGATGAAAATGTATTTTCTTGCAATCTGTTTTTCCAAAAGTCGTACGATTTTGTAGATGATTTCTGCCTCTACTTGCTTACATAATACATTAAGCGATTCCAAATTGCATTGATGTTTGTCTAGTGCAAATGGTAGATGTTTTGTTAAAATGGATGTTCGGATTGAGATGATTTTCAATGCTAATATATTTTAAAGGGATGAAGAAGGTGTATTACAATATGTATAAAGCTTATATAACCATATTTCTACTTTGTAAATTCTATTTATATTTTTTGTATATTCATATACAACTGTGTATATCAATGAATAAAATGACAATTATACACGGGTATAAATGAATATACATAGATATACACTGTATATAATGGTAAAGAACGGTTTGAATTTTTTTCCTTCAGGTTGTGTATATTCACTATAACATTGTATATTTAATGTATAATCAATGTATACATTTTTAAAACAGTTTATACAAAGTGTTGAATAGTGTAATTTTCAGTCTTTCAAGTGAAATAAAAAAGTTCACTCAAAATCTTTAAATTTGGTGATGTTTTTTCAAGTAATTTTGTTTCTTGTTTCATGTTTGCAGAGAGTGAATATATAGAAGTTTTTGTGATCTATAGTATTTTTCCCTAAAAGTTGAGTCTATTTTAATATATGGAAAAGATAAAAAGTAAAATTGAAAGAAAAGAAGTACATGGGAATAGGTGTGTATAGGTCTGGGAAATGTAAAAGTAAAATAGAAAAATGGTAAAAAGTAACATTGAAATAGACAACACATACTTTTAGAAATTTGGCTATTCCAAATATAAGAAATTATTGGGTAATAGTTAAGTTAGTCGATCATATACACACGATTATATCTTTCACAAGACACCTAAGATTTCCGATGAATTCCATCTTGACTCATTCGAGTCACTATATTTATAGCGACCGTTATACCGTGCGGTGTAATTTGAATGTATCAAAAGCCTTTGCTAAAAAAATTTATAAATATGTAGGAGTCCCTAAACATATAACTTGTGCAACTAGACATTTCAAGAGTAGCAACATGGCCCTAATAATGCTCAAAATAAAAGAGGATTTGCTCAAACTAAATGGATCAAGGACAAAGTCGAAACTAAAAATGTGTATTGCCTGGCTGGACAACGAAGCACCTAATCCATCCTTTTGATCATAAGAAGGGATCCAAGTTATCTAGCTTCCTAATATTAACTTCTGACTTTATTGCAGGAAAACATTAGGGAGAAATTAAGACTGGTGTATAGACAGTGGTTGCTCTAGGCACATGACTGGGCAAAGAAACATTTTCCTCTCACTAACAACCGTTTAAGGGTAGAGTGTATTCTTCAAAAATGAAAAAAATGATGACATCACCGGAATTGATAAGATAGACAAATCAATCTCACACGCCATAACCGATGTATAATAAGTTGATATAGCCTCAAGAACAATATGTTGTGTATATCTCAAATGTGCGACAAAATTAATAAGTTAGATTTAACTCTTTGCCGGATGTATTTTGTCGAAACTAGACACTAGATAAATTATTTTAAAATAAAGAGACTACTAATGTCTACAAGGAATCTATCATGTCTCAACCAGACAATAACTAATCTACCAAAGTGTGTTGGAGAATGATCCTCAACTGTGGCATAGAAAGTTAGGATATGCAAGCCTCTCGCAACTAAACAAAATAGCATCTAAAAACTTAATTGTAGGCGTGCCTAAAATCGAGTTCAAGGATGAAAAGGTATATAATGATTGTGCGAGAAGGAAGCACGTAAAATCCTCCTTAAATTATAACAAGGTTGTGAGCTCCTCTAGACCATTAAAACTGGTTCACATGGACCTATGAGGGTTATGAGCAGAGGCAAAAAAATATATATGCTTTTTATTGTTGATGATTTCTCTAGATATACATGGACACTATTTTATATTCTAAGGATGATGCATTTGATGTGTTTTGTATATTTGTAAAAATGATTCAAAAGAAGCTAGGGAGTCAATTTGCTAGCATTAGGTCATCATGGAACAAAACTTGAAAATGCTAAATTTGTTGAGTATTGTAACATGCATGGCAGTGACCATAATTTCTCAGCTCCTAAAACTCCTCAACAAAATCTAGTGGTGGAGATAAACAATAGGCCTCTAGAAGACATGGGGAGAACAATGTTTATAACTAGTGGTCTCCCTAGAAGCTTCTTGGTGGAGACAATAAACATTGCATGTTACTTGTTACATAGATGCATGGTCATACCTTTACTCGAGAAAACTCCCTACGAATAGCTTAAAGGAAGAAAGCCCAATATTTCTCACCTTTGCGATTTTGGATGCAAGTGATTTGTACACAATAATGGCAAAGAAGCTCGATTTTTTTTTTATGCAAGACGTGATGATGGAGTATTCTTGATCTATTTACGACATAGTAAAACATACAAAGTATACAATAAAATAACTATATATGTTGAAGAAAATGTTCATGTTATGTTTGATGAATCTAACAACATGGCTAAGAAAAATGTGTAGGATGATGATCAAGATCTTGATCTTGTAAGAAATAAGAAACCAAGGAAAAGATGGCAACTTGAGTCCTGATGATGAGATAGATGAGCACAAAGTACCTCAAATAAGGCAACTGAGAATACGACAAAAAGTTCTAGATCCACAAAACCTGGTCCCTTGCCCCACTCCTTTAATAAATTCACTTAGAGAGTGTAGAGGAGACCACAAAAGGCTATCTTGCAGATAACTAATATCTATTCCAAGCTCAAGAGTCCACATAAGATTAGCTCTTATAAATATGTGTGCTTTCATAATATTTCTATCCACAATTAAACTCAAACATGTCAATGAAGCTTTGAAAGATCTGGATTGGGTCATTGGCATGCAAGAAGAGCTTAATCAGTTTAAAAGAAGCAAAGTCTGGCACCTGAAATCAACGCCTTGTGAACAGATAATTATTGGTACCAGATGGGTATTTCTAAATAAGTTAGATGAGCAAGGAACGATCACAAGAAACAAGGTATGAATGATTGTTCAAGGATACAATCAGGAAGAGGAAGTCGACTATGACAAGACATTTACTCCAATTTCAGGGATGAAAGCTGTCAGAATGTTGATTGCTTTTGTCGCTCGCATAAAGCTCACTATTCATCGAATGGATGTGAAATGTGCCTTATTGAATGGGTACCTAAATGAGGAGGTGTATTTCAAACAACCTCTCGAATTTGAAAATAAGTAATTTCCAAATCAGATCTATAGACTGGACAAATCTCTATATGGAATGAAACAAGATCTAGAGCTTGGTATGAAAGACTCTCAAAGTATCTACTAGAACATAATTTTCAGAGGAAAGGTAGACAATACATTATTCTTAAAAATTAAAGGTAAAACCCTTTTGAGAGTTGAAGCGTATGTCGATGATATTATCTTTGGTGCTACTAATGATTCTTTGTTCGACATTGCTACAGTATTGAGAAGTGAGCTTGAGATGAACATGATGGGTGAACTCAACTTCTTTTTGGGATTACAAATCAAGCAAGTCTCAAATGGAAAGATGATCCATCAATAGAAAAATATATGAAGGAATTGTTGAAAAAGTACTACATGGATTCTTCCATGTCCAATGACACTTTAATTGCAATTGCCACTAATATGGATTTGGATGAAGACGGAAAGAGAGCAGAAAATTTATAGAGGGATGGTTCGTTAACTCCTCTAATAAACTGCGAGTAGACCTGACATTGTCTTCAGTGTACGTCTGTGTGCCTAGTTTCAAGAAAATTCAAAGGAATCTCATCTAAATGATGTGAAAAGAATATTCAGATACTTGAAAGGAACTTTATACCTATGCTTATGGTATCTCTGAGGGTACAATTCAATCTAATTAGGAGTTGATAATGACTATGCAGAGTTCCTGGTTGATAGGAAAAACACCTCTAGAATAGTGCATTTCCTTGGTTCTTGCCTAGCCTCATGTGGAACCGAGAAATAAAATTCGGTTGCATTATCCATAGTTGAAGTTGATTATGTAGTTGCAGCCTCATCTTGTTCCCAACTCCTGTAGATAAAAACAACAGTTGAATGACTATGGTATCTATGTTGATTGTGTGTTCATATTTTGTGACAATACAAGTGTTATCAACATAGCAAAGAATTCTTGTTAACACAAAAGAATAAAGCACATTGATATAAGGCACCATTTCCTCCAAGAAAATGTTGAATAAAGAAAGATCTCAATTAACTTCTGTAAAACTAAATAGCAGATAAGTGGCATTTCACTAAGGAACTAAGACGGGATCACTTTGAAAGAAACAAACTGGAACTAGGGTTGATCAAATACTCCAATAGTTCGAACTTTAGCAATTGGATAGGAAGAGGCATAGTTGAATTATTGACTAATACGAAGTTTAGTCTTATATCATAATTAGTATTCAGATTTGTCTTAAAGTTATGAATTTTAATGATATTACCCTTACTGTCTAAAGTGTATTACATGCAAAAGCTAAGAAAGCGCTTAAAGAACTTGTCTCATTGCCATTTTAGACATGTTCCTCTATCTCAAGTGTAGTACAAAATCTATTTGCAAAGGCGGTGATTAGTTTGCAACTAAATATCCATATTGACCCTAAAAGTTTGTCCAAAATCCCAAAGAGTTCACTATATGCTAACTTAAGTGGGAAATAAAATCAAAATGTCCACATCCTCCCCTAAAAATCTAAAATGGAGTTTCAAATGATAACAAAATATTTCTGGGAAAGAGTCCTTTCTAAAAACAAAGTCTTTCCCTCTTTGTCAGATCACACATCTATAACATCTCTGCCCTCTTTCTTCTCAATTCACCGGTCAATCCAGAAAAGACCTAACGACAGCTGTTAGCCTTTCATCTCCTTCCATGAAAAAACTTTTACGAAAACCCTAGTTCTCAAAATCAAACTTCTATCGGCCCTCAACCTTATAATCAAGTCACGGTAGCTGAATTCCTCACTTGACAAGAAAAGGCAGTAAAAGATGAAAATGCCAATAAGGATGCAACTAAAAAGGAAAAAAACAAGAGAAAGAGGACTTTCAAGAAGATCTTGTTGAGGATGACAATATGAACTGGATGCTAAATAAAGTGCATCAAAAGATGAAGCTCCACTTTACCAATATGAATTTCAGGACTTATGACAAAAAATGTTAGCCGTCATCTTCAAAGAAACTAGTGAATCTTCCCTCTCATCATAGGAGGAAGTTGGTTCACTTTAACTTAATGATAGATGGATGGAGTTGCCTACTTCGATTTAAAAATATTTGAGAGATGATAATGCTAGGCTTAGAAGGGAGAATCGGCAACTCCATAAAAAGTTGATGAGAGACAGGGTTGCACTTGCTTTGCAGTTGACGAGCTTGTTGAAAGTCATGCTTCTTATGACATCCACTGAACCTGGTCATTACGATCCAAACCTAGCCTTCTAAACCTCGGCTAGAGGTTCTATTTTGTTCTTGTCCCTAAGTTGCAAACAATTTACTAGTTGGAACAAGTATTTTTGTAATGCTTTTGATTTGGGTCTATGTGGCTTAATTGACACTACCTACTATTAAACGTTCTTTTGATTTGTATGGTGCGACGGTCACTAGATTAATGTTGATTAACATGCCTTTTTTGTGGTTGGATTGTAGCTCAAGCAGCCATGAGTTTTACATTGCTTATGCCATTTTTGTCTAATGTTTTCAAGCTTTGCAGATTTTCAAGAATGTCAAAAGGGGAAACAATATTGGGAATGTATTTGTGCGAAAACGTTGTGAAAACCTTAATATTCCTACTGTTTTATCAATAAGTGGAATCAACTTATGTGAGTCTTGAGTGTGTATGGAATATGAACAACTTTTACATGATAAAAAGGGAATACAAGTACATGTGTTTGTCATCATCAAAAAGAGAAAATTTATTGAAAATAATATCTTGATTATTAACAAACACAATGTAATTTGTGAAAGAATTATGCTAAGAACCAAGTTCTTACCGCTTGTGTCTTATGGGCTAAAAATGTATCTGTGTTAAGATTTTGTCCCGAGATAATTTAGGAAAAAATAATTGCCAAAATAGTTAATTTAGGAAAAAATATATGGGAAAATATGCACTATAACTCTCAAAGCTTGTCCCAAGAGTAAGACAGGGGCGGGTCGAATATCTTACTATGTCATTTTGACTCACCATTTACTGTTATGTGTAAATACCGTTGATGGCAATACTGCAATTGACCATTGAGACGCCGCTCTAGCTCCAGACACCCAAGGTGACCCACCTACCAATCCATGGAGACCAGGGGCAAATTTATGTGCAATTTTTTGAGCACGAGAACTCATGCTCTTTTCGGAAAACTAGGTATATTATATACATATTTTCTAGAATTGATCTAATAGTACCTGCTGACACCCGTGCTACAAAATTGCTTAATGGTGCACGGTTAAAAATTTAGTTATTCACAAAGAGGAATAAGGATCAATTTCCACTTAATGCAATTTTTCTCCTTTTTTTTTAGTAGTGCATCATGCTTTAGAAATCCAGGTCCGCCCCCTATAAAGACCATTGCAGTTACTATCCTTATTTTCACTATAAACACCAGGTATGAATAATTCTTTTCCTTGCAAGAAAAAATTATAATTTACATCTCACTTTACAGCTTGTTTGTATGATTGTTACCTATTGTATTGTGTTGTTAGTTTAAATACAATGTTTGTTTTGATTGTTACTTTAATTTTATTGTATCATATCGTTAAATCCATCGTTACGTAATGACAAAAAATCCCATTTTATGTAATGACCGATTTAGTGTTATTGCGTCGTTATCTTATTTTTTTTCCTCATTTTGTCTTTACTTATTATTTAATAATCTTGTACGTTATGCTACCTTTTTATGATAACTCTACACCATACTCTACTTTTCCTGTAGATTTATCTTTCAAATTGTTGATGTCTAACATTATGTAACGACGAGAAACGATACCAAAACAATACAGTACAATACAATACAATCCAATACAATATAATACGATACATTACGAAACAATAGGTAACACGGGTGTGTCAGAGGGTGTTAAAGTCGTATTTTCATTAATTGGTTGCCTAAAGTATGAAATCCAATACTAAAAGATATTACTATAAAAAGTTTTGCCTATTTCATTCGTTGTGCTAAAGTTTGAATTAAAACATTCGCACGCAGTGTACCAAAAACCAATACCAATAATAAAAATGTCACATAGTTTTCATGCTATTCCAAAGCTTATAAGAAGAACTACGTGTCACCCAAACACAACTATATCACAGAGCAATTCTCCGATCTGGTAATTCGCCTAATTGCTAGGATTTCCGTTAATCAGTTTTAAAATAACCCCGCATTTACCCCAATATTCGCATTTCCAATTTCCAGGTACATTTCTTTAATAGAATTCTCTATTTGTAGCAACACTCTTCTTAACTCGAATTATATATATGATCTATTTTTCTTAGAAATACATATACAGTATATTGATACCAAGTGCGAATCAGAGTTGATCCTTCAGTCAGTATTACGTACCTACTAACTTAATATCCTGAACACAGTACACTTTTCATTACGCACTCTGTCTCAATTTACGTGGCACCCAATGGAGCGGGAATTTTTGTTAAGGGAGTTAAAAAAATATAAAAAATAAACACACAAGAAGTTAAGGATTCAATATCTACTTTATATACATATAAAATAATTTTATTCTTGTATATATAGTAATTATTCTTGTATATATAGTGTAATTTTTTGATGAAGACGACCCTTTCGAATTTCAAGATTTAAACAAGTCTTTCTTGACTATAATTTTTCCAGATATCTTTTAAATATTTTGAATTATCAATTATTGTGATTTATACTATTTTTTACCTAGTTTTCAAATATGTAAATTTTATTTCAAAACTTGAGGATTACATGCTGAATTCAGGATTAAAATTAAACTGTTTGACTCTTGAAATTCGAACTGTGCGACATAAATTGGGACAGAGGGAGTACAATTTATATATGTAGATGATAAATGGGTGATAGTGTGTCTAATTATATGTACATTTTGGGTAGCAGATGGAGGTGGTTTTAGATGAGAAGGATGCAGGAGAATGGAGTTACAGAGGAGAAGGAGCAGTTAACCTGGTTCTTGCTTATAATGGAACACGTCCGGAATTTGTATGTCTCAATTTCTTGTTTTTAATTCTGTTAACTTTTTCTCGACTCCACCTGTGGAATTAGGGATAAAGTCTGCGTGCATCCTACCCTCCCAGACTCGATTTGTGGGATTACATTTGTATGTTGTTGTTGTTGTTTACTTTTTCCCGAATCATTCATAGAGGAACTCTTTTTGGCAGCATATTGAAAAGAAAAGAACAGATTCTAGGGTATATATGAATATTGAATTCCATCTTCTATTTTTAATTTCAAAAAGTCGTTTAGGAAGACCCCACCCTGATTTTTTTTTTTTTTTACATAACCAGTAATGTAAAAAGTTGGCACATTTTCTTGAATGAGTTCAATAAGCTTTTTATATTTTACCCACTCATGATGAGTGACTCATCAGAAAACAAACTGCAACAACTAATACTATGTTTCAACTCCAAATTATTCAGTGTTGGCTACATGAATCCTCAATATGCATTTTGCTCAATTTGGAATTTCCCCTCCCCCAAACCCCCCAAATCTGCTCTGTTATTGCTAAAGAAGCGATTCCCTTGCAAATAAACTACGGAAGAGCAACTGGATCTCCTTCCTTGCTTAAAAATGGGGTTAGAATCCTTGTGGATATTCTTGCAAAAAGAGAGAGTTTACTTTGATCCAGGAACAATTTCAACTTTTTGCACTGAAGAATAGTACCAAATAAAATTTAAAACTGATCTGGTGGAAGCGTTATGGAGTATCGTTTTCTGTTCAAGTATGAACAGGGTTTGATTCTAAGTGCATTTCCTCTTCCTTTTTGATTAGGTTGGAAAAGTATTGCGGATTCAGAAGGTACCAAGGAATGTGTCTGAAAATGGGAATGGTTATTCCGGTCTAACCAAGCAGGAATGCCTCTTGTGGAAAGAATATAATGAGATTGTATCAGCTCCTACAAGGGAAATCGCTCAGCACTATTTTGTGCAGCATGTGATGTGCCCGTTGTTAGGCTTTGGACATGTTGATGCTGGGGTGTGTTATACTGCTAGATTCTTTGTCATTTCGTATCTGGTTTTGAATATATCATCATTTCCTATATATGAATAGAAGGAAAATTGCATTTTCCCTTTACCAGATACTTCTTTTCTTTAGTGAATAATAAGGAATTCTGCACCTTTTCAATAAGTACTTGTTAATAAATGGTCATATAACTCAAAATTCGGTCATTTATGATCCTAGAGCACCGACCTATGCAGTTGATCATTTGTATGTGTATTCGTTATTTATTGTTTGGATAGAATAAATTTAGACCGTCAATTTATGCTGATCTATGAGTTTGAAGATTAAGTTGTGAAAGGTTGTATGTTTTCTTTTTATAGCTGATTCGATATATTCAGTTGCCTATGCCCTATATAGAAGCGTGGACCGTGGTTAATATCTCCATCTTGTTTCTTCCCTTTTGCTTGACAGATTAGCATTCATGTGACCCGAGAGTTTCTGGAAACCGTTGAAAACAATGTCCTTCAGCAACGTCCTTCTTCACGTGTTGATGCTGCAAAGGTTAATCCCCTATGTGATTCTGCAATGCTCATGTCCGATCATTCAGTTTTCCCTCTTGGTAAGAGTTTTCAATCCTTTTCATCCCTTGATTCATCACTAAAATGTTAACTTGCACAGATTTCATACCCTATAGTAAACAACTAAACATCATATTATGGAAAGCAGTTACCACGTATCTATCAAATAAAAAGAGAACAATAGTAATTGGCGTCCTATTCTGGTAAATCACATAGCTGCCCATTTAATAGACCAATAAAAGGTAAAACTCAGTATATAACCCTGTTTACAGAGATCATAATCCTTCCTATATTACTTCCGATTGTTTGATTGCAAAATAATTTAATATTCAAGTCCTGATAATGTAGATATTTTGTGGCTATTTCGAGTCTATGCTGCTGTTAACAAAATAACTGTAGTTTCTGTTCATTTGTTGAAAAAGACAACAATGAAAAACTCGCAGTGGATAGTTGGTTCTATAGTGGTCTAACATACTAAGCAAGCAGGGTTAGATGTGAACATTTAATCTACTTGCATTAGTTTATTATGGTTCTCATGTTCCCCTACTGTCAGGTATGTGTAAAGAGGCATGCAGCATATCTGTAGAAATTAAGGTACTTTAATCCTAAAAGCTTTAGTTCCTGTTTTCTATACATTTCCATAGTATGTTTTTCTTACGGCTATCTCCGTTTTCTTTTTGGTGAAGCCAGCCTAAGTGTGGATTCCTTCCGCATTCAGAATTTATCGCAGAAGATAACGCTATTAAGAGGAGTGTAACTCGTTTTCAAATGCATCAGTCTCTAAAATTGAATGAAGAAAAGGTATTAGCTTTTTCCATCTGCAATTTATTCTTGAAATACGCTGGTGGATTTCTTAATTCAATTCCATCCTTGGACTGGGAGAACTCGTTTATTTTGGCAATTTGCTGTAACTCCCGTCAATCTTATACACTGTTGCTGTCACCATTCATAATGGCTTTTGATACTATATTCACTTTCCACTTATAGTAGATCTCTTCTCTTTTTACTTTTTGGTGCTTGTCCTATATCAGATATCAGAGGTAAGTGCATATGATCCTCTGGATTTATTCTCTGGATCCAGAGACAGAGTACGCAAGGCAATAAACAACCTTTTTAGGACCCCACAGAATAATTTTCGCGTTTTCCTGGATGGTTCTCTCATATTTGGGGGTTTGGGTGGTGGCGCAGACACTACCAGTTGTGAAGTTGGTGAAGCATTTGAAAATTCGCTCAAGTATGTAATTCAGGCACCAGAGGGCATGCGGACACAATATTTTCTGGAGCTCATTTC
The DNA here is from genome assembly GCF_019175385.1 of Lycium barbarum. NCBI lineage: Eukaryota > Viridiplantae > Streptophyta > Magnoliopsida > Solanales > Solanaceae > Lycium > Lycium barbarum. Next base: position 43,846,699 of record NC_083347.1, on the reverse strand, counting down.
CAAGGCAGTGTGTAGTTCGGGGTTGCTAGATCGACTTCTTGAAGTCCAGAAGTTAAACACAACTGACATTGAAGGTGCAATTCATGCATATTATAACGTTATTTGTCAGCCTTGCATGGTATGTGAACAACTAGATAAAGATCAATCATCAAAGAATAATAATTCTCTGCATTCAATCTCGATGGAGGAAAGCTTGAAGATTGTGAAGGACTACTTGATAGCTGCAACTGCAAAGGACCTGAGTATGATAATTAGTTTTAGACCTAGAGAAGATGATAATGTGGAATCCCCATATAGCATTGTCTCCATAGAATCAACCAACCAAAGTTTTGACTACAAGGTATTACTCTTTCCTTCTTTTTCTTACTCTCCCATGGATCTAGAATAACATGTTATACCATGTAAAAATAATTCTTTTTTCAAATCTGCCTTTGGGTTCTAGAGTAATATGGCCAACTCATTCTTCAATTTATTTTATGTGGTGACATTTCAGGTCTAATGTCAAAAATCTTGAAATACTTTTAATTAATTTGATTTTACTCGTAGTGCGACCTATTATTTTGTTGACAGCATAGCATTAGTTGATGCCTAAGCCCGTCATCTATTTGTGATCACATCATCTATTTGTGATCATACTTTTTCCCCTAAACGGAACCAACTTCTTTGTTTAGTAGTTTTGAATCTGTATCAACATAGGCTTTACGTCACAATAGTTTCCATCTCCTAATGGTGTGACATAAATACTGGTCTACATGTTAAATACTATTGGAGTCCACTTATTCTGAAATGCAGTTTCTCTAGAACAAGATTGATGACACTGCGGCATTACTAATGGTTAACATGTAAATGCTAATGAAATCCAGTTAATTCTGAAAGACACAGATTCTCTAGCTCCAAGACTTGCTTCATAGGTTCTACCAGTGTACTAATGGATTCTTTTTGGTTGCAAATTGCTAGGCATCTTTCATTGACCTAGACTTGAAACCTTTGGAAAGGATGGAATACTACTACAAGTTAGACCAACAGATTGTCAGCTGCTATGTTCAGATGGTAAAATCCAATCATCAACTCGACCACACTGGAAGCACTGTGGAAGCTTGACGATGGGGATAGTTTCTGGTAATTAATTGGGAGACCTTTTTGAGATTTCTCTTTGATAGATTCCCAATGAAGTTTCTTATTCTCGCCTTCCTTTTTGGTGACTGAAATTTCAATGAAGAGCAGATCACAACCCAAGTTTGAAGAGACATTTAATTGAACCTAATTGCCCTACTGTCTGTTATAAAATGGATGATACAATTGGAGTAGAAGCATGCTGCGTAGTTTTCACTAGTCCAATCATCAAACCATCCAGCAGCTTAGGCAATGTATGCGCATCTGATATGAAGAAGAGACTAGAAAATCTCAAAGAAAAAGAAAAAGAACTTAATAATAATAACAAATAATATAACAAGAAAGACCAGCTTGTATGGACCTTCCTCTTGTCAGCAATATCACCTGCAAGTCTCTTAGTCGCACTCACTCTCCCTTGCACTAGTCCAATCTTGGTTATGAATTGCTCTTGTCATCCATCATGGGTTATTCTGCAACCTCGGGCCTCATTCAATGCTTACCAATCTGAATAGTTTTCTTATAGAACCTTGGGAAGAAAAAGTCCTTTTCCCCTTTTACCTCTTCTTATTGAAATGATTGTGTCTGTCTTGCTGTGGGAGAGAGCTGGAGGGGTTATAATCATTGTGTCAGTTTATGGGCACGTCAGTGCTTCAACTTGCAAACCCCCCTCTGTGTGTGTGTGTGTGTGTTCATGATTATACAACATAATTCTTTCATGGTTGGTAATTCTAAAGGAAACTACTTTACATACACTGCAGATGAAATTGGTCCCTGCTCAAGACTATATCCATAAGCAGAGAGAGAAAGGGTTGCAAAATGAAGTGAGCAATCTGAACAGTATTAGACAGATTTGTTATAACATGCTGTGAGCAGGATTTTTCTTTTAGGTGACATTAGCAGAATTAAAACACACACTCACACATTGATTTTTAATTAAATTTCAATTTCTGCAGTCTGAACAACAAATGATTTCTTCGTTATCCACTTAAATGAAATTAATCAGCTACTATAAACTCAGGTGCTATTTACTTATTCTTTGTTTAAAACTCATGATTGCAACGCCAACTTCTTTCATATAGCTGATAGGTACCATAATACTATGTCAAAAAGAAAGTGGTTGTGAGTGCATGTATTTAACTGCAATTTGCCTGTGATTTTCTTTGAGTTATTACTGTTAATAACTACATGATTTAGTTTCTTTCTTTTATCTTCACTTTATTTAAATTCTTACTGAAAGGTGTAGGTATCTATTTCATTCTTGAAGGAGAGGTATATTGAGCGCAGGAGAAAGAGACTAGTCAAGATTTCCCTCCCCTACAAGGACAGTGATATATCAACCGCATAAGCACCTTCCCATCCCACGACCACATGACCTATTTATTCATACAGCTGGTTTTTGGATTAGTTTGGTGCAAATTGCAAATTGGCATGTTCTGCGGCTTGGTGAGCCAACTGGTTTAGGTTCTAGCTTTGACACTATCTCAGATCTATCGTTGAATTTCTTTGTTTGTATCATTTCACCTTGGAGGTCAACCATAGAGGTTGCTAACCCTTGCATTGTACAGCATTACAATGCGCTTTACATAGTGGATGAGACGTGATTCCCCGTATTTATGTTCGTTCTAAGGTCCATGCTACTTTTGATCGAACCTTGTTGAAGGATGACATAGAACATGAAGAAAACTTTGCAGAATATAACCTATAAACATTTTACAGTTGCATTAGTTTTCTGCTCTTCATAAGAGTAGTTTGTCATTTTTGACAGTTTTGAGAATGATGCATGAAATCTGAGGTGACTTGTAATGTTTAATGGTACCATATTTCCTCTTTCCTAATCTACTTTATTGCTAAGGATGGACATGGTCATGGTACATCTGTAGATTATTTTGGTCGATATCCTATCGAAATGTGACATTGTCATTATAAGTGATGCACATGCTGTTGTAGAAGAATTCTATAGTGCTATCCCAATGATGCTGGTTGTATGGGGATTGCTTAGTTCCAACTCTCAAAAAAGTGTTTGGTCCTTTCCTTTTTGCGTGTTAGAAATGGATTAATTTATAACACGATAGTGTAAAGAAATTTTGAGCACTGTAGTGTTAGTGTATATTAACTAGTTATGGCAGGTTGTTTACTTTATTTTTCAGGTGACTACAATAGATTTACAATGCACAGTTTAGTGGCGCACAAAAGTTAATACTCTTTTGAAAATTGTGTTAGAAATGTCGCTGTCCATCTTATTAACCGATTGAATCAGGATAAGTTATTAGTATAAGATGAACATATTACTGAGATTAAACAAGGAACTTGAACTTGTTTTATGAGGTGATTGTCTCTATCGCCTAACTGGTATGATCAAATTACTCAACTGCTCCTGCGCTCTTTCAGATAATAGAATGGTTCTGAATTGAATCATATGGGAGTCCACTGTTCAATATGGGAGTCCACTGTTCAAAGGTGTAAGGTTAGTGTTATTTGAATCAGCCTGGTAAATATTGTTGCTATCAATTTGCTCTCTTTCTCTCTCTCTCTACGACGAAGATTACCACTGACTTTAAAAATTGTCGGATTTTGTAATAGGTGCTAACTAAGACTTTTTTATCCAAATTATACTATTAGGTTACTAATGTGGAGATATGTTCCTTCTAATCTTGTATTTGAGGTCTGATGAAGCTCAAATGTCTAGACTCAACCAGACGACAATTACTTTGACAATTGACTAGTTACTGAATGGAATGTCTACCTTCTTTAGTTAACAGGTAATACTTAAGTATATTACTTTTGAGTGGCAGTGAAACAATTCAAAGATAATACCTTACCAAGATATTCAGAGTGCTAATATAACAGTTTTCATTAAGTTGAGGAATGAGCTTGGTTAGTTGATGTCAGGTTTGTTTACCATGTGCAATAAAGAAGTCTTATCGGTACAGCTTTGAGCTGGAAACATTTAGTAGCAGTAACTAGTAAGTGTTCCTCAGAATAAAATTAGTCAATTGTACGATTAGCCCCTTATATACATGAGTATACACAGGTATATATATGTATATATAAAAACGTACGGGCCTCAGATTTCCTTTTTTTTAGGACCGAGTCCAGCCCAAAGATATGGCCAGACCCGGCCCATATCCGCATATCAGCCAAACGACCCTTCACAATACATAAAACACAAATTTGTGTTTGAACATGGCCGAAACCTTGGCCGCCTCTGCATTTGTTCTCTCTCTCTCCATTTTTGCCAAAAATTGCATCGGTGCAGTGTACTTGTGTTTTTCTCTCTCTTCCATATCAGCCGTAGTCAATCGTTGAAGAGGTGAGGTTATCCCTTTTTTGCTTTTCTTCTTTTGTTTTAATTGATTTTGTTTAGTTTTGATTTCAAATGATCGATTGTGATCGGATGATTGAGAAATTGAGGGATTCCCCCCCCCCCCCCCCCCCCCCCCCCCCAAAACCCTTAGTCCCACATCGGATAAGGTTTGAAACCCTAGAATTTGGGGGTTCTATATAAAGAACCCCAATTTCTATCATTACACAGACACATTTACATATACTTGCCCATTTTCAGGAAGAACCACTATTTGGTTTTACACTGATCTTGTGCGAGTACAGTTAAGGTATTGATTCGCTCATAACCCTTTCTCAGTATAAATTCGGTTTGTGTTTGCTGAAATCTTGGATTTCTTGTGGTTATTGTGGCTGTGAGGTGTGGAGGAGAAGAAAGGCTCTCAAAATACTCCATTCTCGGCCTAGGCTACCACTACAAAAGGTAATTCTTTTTCCTTTAAGTCGTTTTTAGTTTCATTTGTTTGTTTGTTTGTTTGCCTGTGTTGTTAGTTTGTTCTTATTGTTGTTAGTTAGTGGTCACTTAGCAAAATTAATTAGGTTTACTTGCTAATTAGTTAAATATGCAGTGATTTAGTCATTAATATACTTTTTTTAGTTAAATGTTTAACCGTGTTTAGTGTTATTGTTAGGATAAGTATGATTGTTGGTATATCCATGTAGTATAGCCACTGTTTATGTATGTATTGAGATTAGATTAGCATTTTTTTTTTGGTAAGTGAGCTTAGATCAGCATTTAGCATTCCTATAATGTTACCTATGCCTAATATAGTAGTAGTTTAACACAATGATATGAAGGGATTAAGACATCTTGATGTCTGATTTAATTGTTGCTTGATAAACATGACTACTTGAAGTAAGTTTACATGGTTACAGTTTCCTTTTGGTCTCAAATAATGCTGAACTTGGTATTTTGTTGAGTCATGAAAGAGTCCCTTAAGAATTTGGTTTAGTTTGGTTACTGTTTAAATCAAAAAATGCAAGATGATTTAAGTTTATTATCAATATGCCTATAAGTTTTGTTTAAATCTGGACATGGTCTAGTTACCTGCTCATTATGGATTGATAAGTTCATTAATGTAGTTAAACACTACCGTTGTTTGACCTTGACTGATTATGTGCCATTAACACTCTCATATGCCCATCTAGATTTAGACTTCTATACAATCCCATGTCTGTTAGTTCAGCAAATAGAAAATTGAATAAATGTCTGGCTATTACTGCTGTGTAATTGGAGCATCCAGTTTTTTTGTTGGGGGGTGGGGGGGGGGGGGTGGGGTGGGGTGGGGTTTGTATATTGCTTGTTTAGTATAGTCTCTGTTTAATCATATGTTTGCTATATTAGAAGATATATAACCAGGTGTTTTCACTACTAGTTGAGCCTTGTTATGCAGTAAAGGTATGAGCATGTCTACATGAATATTTGAGTTTGAGCTTTCACTTTATTTATAAGTGCTTTATTTGGTTTGACTATAAAACATGTTAGGTGCCTAATAAATGGATTCCTATTCAGTAGCCTCATTTATATGGTTTGAATGCTAACAAGCATTGAATCCCCAATGATTTGCCTCTATGTTTGTCCATCTGTGTGATGTGAATGACTGTCTTTATCTAAGTTCAAATTTGAGTTTCCACATATGCCTACATGTTGTCAGTGTTAGCCTGTGTCTTGACTATTATGAAATCAGTAACCTCTCATGCCTATTTTACTCTATTTTGTGCCAAGTTGTCCTCTATATGCAAGTATTTGGATTATTAAACCCTTGTTTGAATGCATAGTCATGTTTAAAAATGATGAAGTGTTGGTATTTTCCCAAATGATTCATCAGTACCCTGTCTCCTTGTCTTTGTATGATTGATAGTATTGCGTGCCTTGACTCCTGTACACCCCCTACCTCAAGAATACCATGACAATGCTAAATGATGATGTATAATCTTTATGTATGAGTATGTGCACCAGATATTTTTAGACTGATTAAATGAAATGCTATATTTTGCTTGTTTACATTACTCTTCCCTCTCCTTTTCCTTTCATAACTGGTATGTTTGACCAAGATATACATCAGGTATACAAGATATACATACCCTTTATATACCTTGGTGTATATTGAGTCGTATATCACGTATACCCTTGGTATATCATGACACTATTGGTAAAGAGAGACTGTTTCTTAATCAAACTGGGCCCATTTCCCTTTCATATCATCTCTTGGGTATTTGATTTAAACTCTGTCTGATTGCTTGTGCATAAGGGTCTGTTGGGCCTACTTGTTTCTCTTTAAGTATATATTGGGCCTGTTGCCTCTCTTCTTTTCAATTCCATGTGAACTCGTTCTTTTCTTGGAATTTGCTGGATTCATATTGCATGATTCAGTAGAATGTGGCTGAATATACGTGTATTCGATGTATATCTATATTTAATTGCTCAAGTTCATGTTAAGTTAGTTATTGAGTATAGATACTTTCTAACTGATAGTCTCTTTTCCCCCTCCCTTGTTTTGCATGGAAACGCAGTCGGTGGGCTATTTGGGCCAGTCCTTTGCAAGCCACTATTAGGTCAGAGGCCCAACATCTTTTTTTTTTCTATCGAGTCCGAGTAAAAGAAATGATTGAAGGCCCATCCATGGGTGAAAAAGGCAACTGGTGGTCTTCGGTAGGCCCACCAGCCTAACTCTTTCTTTTTCCATTTATGTACATTTGTATATGTGCATGTAAGAATGATTGTAAATATTGAAACCCGATTGTTTAGAACTTAGATATATCGCGTAGAATGGATAGGAAACCTCTAAATGATTTTCAAACATAGACTAAAAAAAAGATAAATGATGCATTTAACACGACAAATGATTTTTCAAACTTGATAATCTCTTTTAAAGCTGAGATGGTTTGTATATATATATATATATATATATATATATATATATATATATATATATATATATATTCATCGCACCAAACCCATAGACAATGTAAAACCATCAGGAAAAGGAATGCTTATAGAAGAACCTATTATTCTTCGAGGAGGAGGAAATAGGGGTAAAATACTAAACATAGCAGCTCATGATCCACAAAGATGAAATTTAGTAAATAGACCTTTGGAAAGGGATAGTAGTAGCAGACTATAAAAACTTATAATGATACAGACGCAGAAATAATGTATAAATATCTAAAAACATTTTTAGGAGAATCAGCCAAGGCTTCACGGGAAGCATACAAAGAAAATTTCCCAATGGAATTTCAACATTTAGTATCCATGGGAGCAAACCTATATAACTTTACTAACAAAATACATACTTTAATTGCAGAAAAGACCCAACGTCTCTTTAACTTTACTTTTTATTTTTTCATTCTTTTTCTTTTTAATAAGTGTGCTTTTCTTTATAGAAGTAGCTCCTTGCGTAAGTGTCTTTGGTAGTCTTCGTCTTGTCTGGAGAGATGAACATCCCTCATTTTCACTTGGCAAAGTGATAGCCATCAATGGATTTGATAAGTCTTTACCGGCTACAGTTTGAACCGGACTAGCTGTATCTTTATCCGATACGGAGGATCTAACTGCATTAATTGGGAATGCACACCCCTCTCATCCATTTTTGTCTGAGATGGAAAACTCTGAGATTGTGCTAAGTCGAACTTGACTACCTGTAGTCTGTGTTCTAACAGCTTCACTTGTTCCAAGAGTTTCATTTTTTCTTGGACTAGTGTCTCTTTTTGCTGGTGTAATCTTTTGAAGGCTTCGGTCATGGTAGAACAGTGATCGCAAAAAATCACCTTGTCTGTGTCTTTTTGTATGTTATATTGATGGATTTTATCTGGATCTTGTTTAAGTGCTAGAGGAATATAGTATTTTGGACCCAACATTCCTCTAGCATAGTCTAATACCTCAGTGAAATCATTAAATCCTTTAAAAAGAGGTTTTCTTATGTCTTTAGTGGAGTCTAAGACTTCTATCCAAGTTTGAAAAACACCATTAGTCTTACCATGGACTACAACATAAAATTTAATTTTTTTGTCTAAGTTTTTGTCTGTGAAATATTGACAAAGTACATTTAAGGTGGCTATAAAATGTTTAGAATCTTTCCTCACATCCATAAATTGTCTACTAAATATGTCTGTTGTTTGTCTATGACATATTCTGGCAATACTTTAAAAGTCCCAATTGGATGGTGGAAAGAATACTAAATTATTAGCTCCAAAATGTATTCTTTCTAAGGCGTTTCTTTCTAATGAAGATGTGAGTCTAAAATGAAGGTTACTTAATACCTTTTGTCTGTAAGTGTCTTGAGTTGAGGCTATGCCTTTTCCCTTATCTGCTATCTGAGAACTTGATAGTCTCATGCTGTTCAAATAAGAAATCATATTATTAGTTAGTAGTAATCTTTAATCTACTTAATTGGTTTGCTAGATTATTATCTTTTTCTTTTATATGTTCAAACTTTAGGTTATAGATTGAAATGGTATATATAAAATTTAGCCATCTTCGTCTACTACTATTTTTATCATTTATTTTTTGATAGAATTTAACTATTGCGTCACAGTCTGTTCGAACTAGTATTTCCGACCCAAATAGTGGATTACTACTATTACAAAGAAATGCAATAATAAAATTAGAACAACAATTAAGTATAAGTAGTTGGTTTCATATTAAGAAGTTTTTGAATGATTATTTTTACTATTGTACTATTAGCGGAAATTCTTTTGATCAAGATTTAGGTAAAAATTATTTAATAAATTACCAGGAGCCTTAGGAAGAGAAATAGAAGACAGACAGAATAAGAGAGATGGAGTGGTACAAAACCCCAACCTAAAATGGTCAATAAGACATAGAATACAACATATAATGGACCTGCACGGGTCATCAGGATATACTACAAGAAAAATGTACCTATATACAAGTACAAAAACAATTAAAACAAAATGAAATGAATTTTTATGAAAGTGTGGTTTACTCTACTCAGAGCTATGATAAAGACAATTATAGAAAGAAAAAGCATAGAAAATATAGACCTCAATATAATAGAAATTATCCTCAATATAATAAAAAGAAATATTATCTCAGAAAGTCAGCAGCGAGAAAACCTTATTTAGACAGAAATATACATGTAAGAAAATATAGAACCGAAAGAAATTATAAAAATAAACTGGAATGTTTTACTTGTGGAAGTGTAGAACACTTAGCAAATACATGCTCAAAAAAGGATAAATAATAAGACAAGAAATTCACAGTTGATTGAAGATTTTCAAGAAACTTTAATAAATATAGATGAATACATGTCAGACACAGAAAGTATATATTCCATAGTAAGTGTAGATACTGAAGAAAAAATTAAAACAGATTCATCAGACTCAGAAGTAGAAGAATTAATTAATGAAATAGGATCAAAAAAAGTGGATTTAGAATTAATTCAAATAGATAATTTAGCAAATATATCGGAAGACTGTAATCATGAGTTCGAAAGAAATAAAGGACTAGATAGTAATGCATGTTTCTTTTGTAAATGGGAGCTAAATGTAAAAATTGTTATATAGAAGGATGTATAATGTGTATAGAAAAAGAATTTGAAACAAAAATCAATAAAGAGAAAAAATATAAGAAGATAGAAGACCCTACTATCAACCTAAGAATAATAACATTAGAAACAAGAATAAATGAATTAGATGAAGATAGTGAAAATGAAGAAATAAGTTTATTCAATATACAACCAATAATGCGACCATTAAAAACAATACCAGAAGATTCTCAAGCTGAACTAATGAGTATAGAGGATCATGAAGCACTAGTATGTAATGAAGATAAAAAAATTAGGAACAATAAAGATACCTGCAAGAATTAAAATAGACGATTATGAAATAGAAACATTAGCATTAGCAGATTCGGGATGCACAAAGTGTATAATAAATAAAAGGATAGTTCCACCAAATTTAATAAAAATCATAGAAAAACCAGTTGCAGCCATGCAAATGGATGGAACTCATAACATATATAGGCATTATGTTCATAAAGCATACATTAGCTTCATAAATACATGTTCAGAATTTTATAAATCAAGTTATAAAATGGATAAAATATGGGTAAGAGACTTAAATATAAATGTAGACTTTATGTTATATAATAATGGAAGTTGGATGATTATAAGAGATGGAATAATTTTTCTATAAAAAATATTACTCATACATCAGTACAAGCTCTTAAGACTGAAACTAGAATCCGACATAAGAAGACCCCTGCAAAAGAAAGAAGAGAGTTGCTGTAAAGACTGTCATGAAAATAATACATGTTGTAAAAACAAGACAGAAACAAAGAATTTAATTCTAGAAAAAGCAGAAATACTAGAAGATGAAAATCTAATAGAAAAAGATTATACTTTAATAGATATAGAAACAAAATTATATAATTTTAAAACAGGGATAGAAAGAATAGGAGTAATAAAAAATAAAAAAGACCTAGATAATATAATAAAAATACTAGATGAAATAGAAATTACAGGAAAAATAATAAAATTGTATGTAAACTAGAAATCATAAATCCATAATACGTAATTAAAGCAGCCTCTATAGAAGCAATTAATCAACATGTAGAAGACTTTAAGATACAGATAAAGGAATTATTAAATCTAGGACTAATTAGGAGATCTACTTCTAAACATAGATCTGCAGCGTTTATGGTAAGAAATCATAGTGAAATAGTAAGAGGAAAAACTAGAATGGTAATAAATTATAAAAGATTAAATGATAATACTAGAACAGATGTATATAAATTACCAGACAAAACAAAATTAATAGATAGAATACAAGGTAAGAAAATATTTAATAAATTTGATTGTAAATCAGGATACTAGCAGGTACGAATACATGAAGAAAGTATAGAATGAACAGCATTTACCTGTCTTGAAGGACATTTCGAATGGTTAGTAATGCCATTTGGATTAAAGACAGCTCCACCAATTTTTCAAAGAAAAATGGATAGTATATTTGGAGAATACAAAAGGTTTGTGCTACTATATGTAGATGACATATTAGTATTTAGTAAAGACATGAAAGAGCACTTAGGACATCTACAAACGGTATATAGACTATTTGTAAAAAATGGAATAATAATTAGCAAGAAAAAGATGGAATTATGCAAAAATTGTATAAATTTTTTAGGAGTAGTACTAGGAGATGGTAAGATAAAATTACAACCTCATATAGCTAAAAAAAAGCTTTAGAAATGCCAGATAAGCTAGATAATGTTAAAGAATTACAAATTTTTTTAGGAATAGTAAATTATGCTAGAAATTTTATAAAAGACTTGGGAAAAATAACATGACCATTGTATTCAAAGACGGGATCTAATGGTCAAAAACATTTTAATACTGAAGACATTAAATTAGTACAAAAAATTTAAGAAAAAATAAAAAATATTCCTGACTTAAATATGTCATTAGAAATAGACTATTTAATCATAGAAACAAATGGTAGTTTTGAAGGATGGGGAACAGTATTGAAAGCAAGATCAAATAAATATAGTAATAAGAGTGAAGAAAAAATATGTGTTTATCAAAGTGGTAAGTACAAAGAGAAAGGAAATATGAGTAGTATAGATGCAGAAATTTTAGCCGTAATATATGAATTAAATAGTTTTAGACTATATATTTTAAATAAATCAGAAATACTAGTTATATATATATATATATATATATATATATATATATATATATATATATATATATATACGAATTTGAGAAATGAAACATTTGAATACTGATATGAATTTGAGACTGTTTTGAAATATAAAAACCTGTAGTTCTCTTTAAGGATGAAGACCAAAAACTGAACTGATTTTCCGAAAAAATGAAGTATTTTTAAGTTGCGAAAAATAACTTAAGGTTTTTTCAAACCTTTTGGGCCCAAGCCTAACCTAAAGTTGATCAAATAAAGGAGATACACTAAAACTTTAGTTTGAGAGAAGGGTTTTAGAAGTAGGATATGGTTGACATTGAGAATGGTAAAAATGGATAACTATACTTATATTCGAGAGAAAACTTTTTTATATACTTGTATAAACCCATGGCATATTTAAAAAGGAGACACCCTCAAACTATTTTCAAATAAACTTATAAGGATTAAATACATGACATAGGATTAAAATTAGTGGAACTCTACTTAAGAGCAATCTTTAGTGTGTTTTTGGACCGAAAATGGAACGACTTTAAACCTTATATACTTTTCTCTAAGGGAAATCCAACCCTTCATCTATAAATAAATGACTTTTTGCCAAAACATACTTTATAATAAGCCATGACAGTTTCCCAAGAAAGAAAACTATTTTAGGAAATAGTTACCTGTCACGTCCCAAATCGGGGAACGTGCGGGCACCTACCCTTTCCCCACCTGGTAGGCTAACTCGTTCCTTAACCACAATTCAAATCAACAATAAAGTAAACCCAACCATTGAATATATATAATAAGTCTAGAGTAGATAAGTCAATAAGTGCGGAAATAATATAACAATCCCAAGAAATCTGGTCTAGGGCCATACAAGAGCCATTACTACAAATATGAATAATAGTCTGAAAAGTGGAATACTGTCTCGCAACAGCAAAATAAGACAAGTAAATAAGAAGAGGCATCCGGGCTGCGGATCCGTCCATGTGCTTACCCTGGATGCTCGTCCGCAAAGCTTCGGGAATTAGCCACAAGGAGAGGAAGCCGACCTTGTCACGTACGCTGCACTCATAAAAGAATGCAGCAAGGTAGTATCAGTACAAACACTATGTACTGGTAGCTATCATAGGCCGACAACAGTTAGCTAACATATATAAAAGAAGAGACTGAAAGATAAACATGCTCATAATCAAGTATAAATCAACGCAGTCCAAGAATAGTATGACAAGTACAGAAAGATCACAGCCGAATTATAGCCTATGGTGAAGCACCTAAATGCAAGTCTGCCAAGCTTCCCACAATTCCTCAGAATGATCACAACCACAAGTATAATCCACGAATCCGATCAATAGATGCAAAATGAGATGATAATGATGAATGCATATGCAATGCAATGATACACACACGCTTCGGGCGGAATACCTCCACGCCTCGATAGTCATGACCCATGGGGACCTACGAAGTCCATGTACCTGTTGCGACACACAACCCGATCAATATATATATATACACACACACACGCACACACATGTTCCAAAACATGCAACCCGATCCAATATAAGTATATATATGTTGCGGCGCGCAACCCGATCCAATATAAGTATATATATGTTGCGACGCGCAACCCGATCCAATATAAGTATATATATATATGTTGCGGAGCGCAACCCGATCCAATGTATGAGTATGAATGCATAACTGATATCAATGTCAATGAGAATCTATCAATACCAATCGTGCCACACATGGACACATATCACAATATCACGAATAAATCACATCCTTCCTCTTTATAAGAAAATACCCAATAAATGAGAGATACGGGTTCACATTCATGATAAAGCAACTCAACATCAAGTCTAGTATCACTCACGTGGCAACAAGCCAATAGATCACAATAAGGCAACAAGCCACAATCAAACAACAATACCAACGTAAGTAATCCATCCCAACTTCATACCCGAAGGTGTACATGCTTTCTCCAACAATCACTGACTATACATATGCTTCGCTAACCGAAGTCTAACCATAAGGTAAGCCGTAACCTACCTGATAGCTGAGCGGAAGCCACAAACAATCACACCTTTTCCTTGCCTTTTTGGAGAGCCTCCAAATACTCAAAGTCTATCCATAATCGAACTCTAAGTTAGAAAATAGGAAGAACAATACCCATATTTCTAGGTTATCTTTTGAATCAAAATCAACTATGAAAAAAGGGGGAAACGGGCCCATAAGGGTAAAACGGGTATTTTGAAAGCGAAATTGGTAACCCAACGTTCTAGAAGTTCAATTCCACTATTCAATTGCTAGATTAACTCAAAAATAGGTCAATTACACCATTCAAGTCAAAAACCCCAATTTAGGTATAAACATAACTTTCAATCTTCAATTTCATCAACAATAATGGAAGATTCAAGCCTATTAGTTACTAAATCGTCAAATTCCATACTTAGATTAGTCAAATCCACTAACAATTCTCATTTAGGAAGACTTAAACTCAAATAATGAAATAGATATCAAAACCCATCTTTCCTCTTAAGTAGAAGTTCTAGCATGGATTCAAGTTTAGGAAAGGTAAAGGAATAAATTCTAGGTTAGGGAACTTACCCACAAGAGAAATCAGCCAAGAACTCTTCAAATCGCCTCAAAAGATGCTTAGGAACAATAAATGAAGTGATAGGAAATGAAGGGTTTTAACTAGGCATTAAATAAGATTCTGGTCCCGTTATCCGCTGCAGTGGGTGGACCGTCCGCTACAGCGGGCCCCCCACAGTGGCCCACACTTTGCTGCCACGAGTCCGCCATAGCGGACTACCAGCCGTTGTGGCGACTCACCACAAATCCCACACACTCGCTGCAGCAGACTAGGCCTCGCTACAGCGGGTCCGCTACAGTGCGACTGGTGCCGCTATGGCGGACACCAGAAATTCCTGATTTTTCACCAACTCAATTCTGAAATTCGACAATTACCCGAGACCTCGCAGATACAAACCAGACATGCATTCACACATAAAAACACGCTACAGACGCACTCGCGGTCTCGAAATTCCCAACAGAGGTCTATTTGACCTGGTCAACACCCAATGGCCAAATAATAACTTTCCAACCAATAACCTGAAATTCTCCCAAGTGCCTTGGGAACGAAACCAAATATCCCACCAAGTCACGATTGACCATCCAGACCTCTCGGAATCGACAGATTTTCAAAAAAGGTCCGTTTACCCAAAAGTCAATTATTATTCAAACGTTTTTCACTTTAAGGCTCTATTTCATAAAAGACATCATAAATCTCGCTCGATCACCTCAAAAATCATACCACTCATCCCTGCGGTTCAAAATCAAACTAATAGAGCTCGGGAAAGGGTCAATAGGGGTAAATGGGTCAAAAGTGCTATAACGACCAAACGGGTCGTTACATCAAATACTAATTAAACAATCTCTCGTCCTTGAACGACAAGGAAGGAAACGGGGGGAAGTACCCGAGTCAGCAAACAATTGGGGATATTTGGAACGCATATTGGACTCGGTCTTCCGTGTGGCCTCCTCAATAGGACGATGCTTCTTTTGCACCTTAACAGAAGCTATCTCCTTAGACCTCAACTTTCTAACCTGCCTATCTAAGATCGCAATAGGCTCCTCCTCGTAAGACAAATTCTCATCAAGCAACACAGAATCCCAACGAATGATATAAGACTCGTCTGAATGGTACCTCTTCAGCATCAGCATAGAAACATGAAAAACCGAATGAACACTTGACAGGCCTGGTGGCAAGGCTAACTCATAAGCAGCATCACCCACATGACGGAGAATCTCAAATAGACCAATGTACCTCGGGCTCAACTTGCCCCTCTTCCGAAACCTTATAACACCTTTCATGGGTGAAATCTTCAGAGGAACTTGCTCACCCTCTATAAACTCTAGAACCCCGACCTTCTGGTCTGCATACATCTTTTGCTGACTCTTAGCTACCAGAAGCTTTTCCTGAATAAGCTTCACCTTGTCCAAAGACTTTCTCAGCAAATCTGTAACCCAAGGTCGAACCTCAAAAGCATCAAACCACCCAATAGGAGAATGACACCTCCTACCATATAAAGCCTTGAACGGCTCCATATCAATACTGGAATGGTAGTTATTATTGTATGCGAATTCTGCCAAAGGTAAGAACTGGCCCCAACGGCCACCAAAATCAATAACACATGCTCTTAACATATCCTCGAGCACCAAGATAGTCCGCTGGGACTGACTATCAGTCTGTGGATGAAATACAATGCTAAGTTCTAACTGAGTACCCAACTGTTGCTTGCAACATCCTCCGAAACTTCGAGGTAAACTGAGTCCCTCGGTCGGAATGATGGAAAGAGGAACCCTGTGCAAGCGCACTATCTCTCTAATGCAAATCCTGGCCAACTTTTTTGCATCATAAGTAATCTGAACTGGGATGAAATAGCAGACTTAGTCAACCGATCAACAATAACTCAAACTGAATCGAACTTGCCCAGGGTCTTCGGAAGACCCATAACAAAATCCATGGCAATCCGCTCCCACTTCCACTTGGGAATGGGCATCCTCTGAAGCACCCCACTAGGTCTCTGGTGCTCATACTTGACTTGCTAGCAATTCCCACACTGGGCAACAAAATCTACAATATCTCTCTTCACCTACCAGTAGTGCTGCCTCAAATCATGATACATCTTAGTCGCCCCTGGATAAATAGAATACCTGGAGCTATGAGCCTTCTCCAATATCAATCGAATTAGACCACCCACATGAGAAATGCACACACGTCCCTTGATCATCTGAATCTCTTCATCATCAAGAACGACCTCCTTGGCCTCACCTCTCAAAACCTTATCACAGATCTTACATAACTTAGCATCATCAAACTGTTGAGCCCTGATCTGCTCCAAGAGAGATGACCTCGCCTCAACACATGCTAAAACTCTGCCTGGATTTGAAATATCAAGACGCACAAGACTGTTAGCCAGAGTCTGAACCTCCATGGCTAAAGGACGCCCCGAAGCAACCAACCGAGGTAAACTGCCCATACTCACTGCCTTGCGACTCAAGGCATCAACTACCACATTAGTTTTACCAGATAGTTGATATGCTCAAATTACACCTATTAAATGATGTACAGCGGACGATGTCAAATATAGTAACCCAACTAGGTTGGGGTCGAATTCCACAGGGAGTATGGTGCGAAAAGGTTACTAAAGTCGTAGAGTACTTTCTTAAGGTCTAATTTCTTATTCCGTTGAGTTTATAGAAGATTGGTTGTTTATGACTAATTGCTTTGGATTATAATATATGGTAAAAGAAACCAAGGTTGTGTCCCCTTTTAGATAAAGTGTATGCTATGGTGATTGATCATGATATACTTCTAATAGATCGTTATCAGAATGCACTTAACCTCTAATTGAATCCCTAATGTTTCCCAACAGTTAAAGATTATTTCTCTTTATGATTTTTTCAAATATAAAAGAGTGTATATGAAGAACGGTAAATTCGTGCCAAGTAAATTCCTCTTATTCCTAAGTGAATTTATTAAACAAGGGTTAAAGCCCGAGTTCTTGTTATTAATTCTGACCAAACCCTACTCACTTTCCCAAGTTAAGCAAAGTTTATGGCTTTAATCAATGTTTGCAACCATCAATTATGAATGAAGAACAAATAATCAATAAACCCTAATAATTCATTAAGCATGGGATTGATGATTAGAGTCTACTATTTCATGATTTCTTCATTATTAGTGTGTAATTTATGAAATTGGAAGTTAGGGTTTGTACCCAAATTTGGGGGTTTTGCCTAGAATCCGAATTTATGTGATTTGTTAGTTCTTCTAGCTTATAATTGATGGGAGTTGATCACCTAGGACATTAATGTTACACCTTAGAAATCTCGTGTCACTCGCATTATGAATATGCTTGTAGCGGTCGTTGGGAATTCTAAGCTTAACCGGCTCGCACATACCTCATAAAAGGAGGGAGTTGTCCCGGGGAAGTACGGTTGTGAATCATACCGGGAAAGTCGAAAAAACCCGCCAACCACTTAATGGTGCTCTAAAGGATACATTTTAGAGTCGCCACCTAATTTTTAGGAAATTAGGAAAACTGATTCGAAAATGGTTCATTTAAAACTATTATTTAAAAGAAACCTAATCTACCAAAGTTTGGGTAAGGGTTCTGGTGTTCTCCCGGGGAAGGTGTTAGGCACTCCGGTATTAAGGATCCGCTCAATTGCAGTTTACCTACGGGTTCTAATAGTTTACCTTATGATTATAAATTGTTTTAGATAAAAATTGCTTTTGTTTTAGATTTCCGCAATAAAGAGCGTCATTTATGCAAAATAGTACATCTTGGGTGTCGGGTTTCGGACTAGAACACCTAGGTTAATGCCCGAAGATTTTTAACCTAAGTAGGACACCACGTAAGCCCACCTCTCTTAAAAAGGTCTTTACACATCTCTTTTTTTTTTCTTTTTTTAGTAGTCTCTTTTATTAAGGCATATTATTATAAATCCCGTAGACTCACCTTATTCCATTTAAGTCCCTTATTCTTTATTTAATTCAAGTTGGTTTATAAATCCTAAGTCGTTTTTATCCAAACTCCTAATGCTAATATATCTAGCCTATTTCTAAGTCAAATTATGAACAAGGCAAACTTTTATTAAGAGTAATTTATATTTCATATCTGTTTTATGCAAGGCTAAATCTATTTTGGCAACTCTAAATTCAGAATTAATCTTACGTTTATCCTATAAGGGTTCCAATAATTAAACATAACAAGTAAGAAAGTATGCTTTAAAGTAAGTAAAGAGAGGGAGAGGAGGAAGGTGGAGAAGGGTTAGTTAACTAAGCCTATCTCCTTGCCTTTCGGGACCTTTAGTTGCAATTCCATTCTTTCTTTATTCTTTGTCTGAAGCTCCAAATGTCTAAGTTTTTGCCTCGTCTTTAGTAGTTTTCTTCTTGTCATTCTCTTGGTCCAGATTCCATGCTTATGCTCCACATGTCATATTTGACCTTGTGATATTCCCCGTACTTTGTTTATTTTTGTGCCTCGCAAAATTGGAAATAAGAGTGATTAGTAAAAAAGGATACGCCACCCCACGGGGTGACGTTTATGAACATAAACACATTATCCTTCGGTTTCGAATCAGACTGTGGAAGCTTTGATTACGGCGGGCTCAGACTCACGGTTCCGAATATGGCAAAGGAGCTCGAAGCATGTGTGGCTGCGAACTAGTGGTCATTCTAGTCGCCTAGCCAGGCGCATGTCGGTTCCTACCTCGCGACACCAATGAACCATCATCCTAGCCCCCGAAGGATAATTACCTTTCCCGACTAAATATTATCAAGTTAAGTATCTATTCAAATCAGTAGAATATCTGATAGTAGTATCTATTCTTTTCAATGAAATATCTGATATGTAGTATTTGTTCTTTTCAGTAAAATATTTGTTCCTTTCAAATGAGGTCAAGTGTAGAAATCTTGTTCTTTTAAAACGAGGCCTCAAGTTAAATAACTCTTCATCGGCCCAAATATGGTATCGTGTTCAAATCAGTGAGGGTTTAAAGTGTAGCATCACTTCATTCTCAGCAAAACAGTAACAGCGTATAGCAACTGTTTGGCGTCATTCTTAACAAAGCAGTAGCTCAGTCATGAGCAGAGCAGCAACCGAGTGCATCATCTGCTTAAAGAAATGCAGCAGCGATTGATTCTCAAAGTATAGCAGTAGATTCCAAACGTAGCAGCAGCTTTCATCGAGGTATTGCAGCATCAATATAGCTCAAGACACAGCAGAAACTTAGCTTGAGTTACAGCAACAATTTCAGCCCAGAACGCAGCAGATATTCAGCTCAAAATGCAGCAACCCGTGGTGTCAAAATGCATCAACAGTTCCACCCTATTGCTTCATCAAGTGTATCAACAGTTGCCTTTAAATTGCAACAGCAAATGGCCTCAAATGTGTCTCAAAAGGGTAGTACTTTTCAGCCTCAAATTGCAGCAGCTATTCAGCCATATAATGCAACAATTTGCAAACCAAACAGCAACAACAAATTGATTCAAAAGGTGGCATCTTTCAGCCCCAAGTACAGCAGGCATTCAGCCCCAAAATACAGCAACAATGGACTTATAAACACTGCAGTAAATGGCCCAAAATGCACCAGCAGTTCATCCTAACATGGTGTATCAAAAATGTAGCAGCAAACCTTCTAAAAAAAACAGTAGCATATGCTCAAGTGCAGCCACTGCTTTTGAAGAGCAAAAACCCCAATTCTGTGGCGCATCAGGGGTCACATACCAATGGTAGTTGGTCACAATAAAGGGGAGCGTCATAGGGTGGTAAACAACCATACTACAAGCAACAATGTTCCATTCGACAAGCTGGCCAGAGGCAGCAAAATGGCCAAGAATGAAGCAGTTATTTGCCCCAAAGGGCAGCAGTAAATGCAGCCACTGTTTGGTTCAGGTAGCCACAGCAAATTGAATCGGAAAGATGGCATCTTTCAACTCCAATATGCAACAGCATCTTAGTAAAAAATGCAGCAACTATGGGCATCAAATAGACAAGCCGAGTCTGATACAGCAGCAATCAATGCATTGAGGCTCAGAAATATTATTTGCGACCTGTACCAGGGAAATGGAGGTGTCGCCATGGCTGCGGACTGGTTGTGCGATTATCTATGCCCATCCAAAGTCGCCTAGTCAAGATACGATTTCCTTCGCTCCCTTATCTTGATGAATTTGTACACTATTCATCATCGCCTTTAACAAACAGCAACATTGAATCCTAAGAGCTGCCCAAGATTTAGTTCAACATTGCAACCACATACTTTAAGTCTCAACATAACAGCATTTCTTCAAAAGTCCAGCAGAAGGCAACCAACATGCCAAACAGCAGCAGCTATATACAGCTACTAGCGTCCAGATTCTCAAAGTGCAGCACCCATTTTTGTTGGAGAAGGACAACAACTCAAAAGGATTTAAAAATCCCCAAGTCATGCAAAAGAAAAGGGGGTGAAGAGTGAGTATCGAGTAGTATGTTTTCACTAATAGAATATAAAATATTTGACTTCTTGAAATATTATCATGATTTAGTCATGTTTAGCTTATTAAATAAAAACTAACGTTCAGATTTTAAGAGTGGATGAGCACATTCAACAGCCTTATGTCATACAAAAATATTCATATTTCCCATGTCATAAGAAACACAGGCCTTAATGCTAGTAACCCGGAAGTAAGAAACACAGTTGCCAGCAAGTAAACTGCTTATCCCTACTCAGCATGCTTTAAGGGAAAAAAAAAATGAACTTAAAGTGGGAATAAAAAATGAACTTGAAGGCTAAGTAAACACACAACAAGAATATAGTTCCAATCACACAGTCCGCTTAAATAATGAAGCTAAAACTTGTCTTTAGAACTAAATTTGATGTGATCAAAATACTTGGTAATCCTCACAACTCAAACATAGATGAAGTAAAACAAGTTCATTAAGACCACACAAAATTTGCTAGAGGTATGGGTCCTACTTCCATGAATCTTATATCTTTTTCTGAAAACATAATGACTAAACACGGTTCACAACAAACAATCATGATCAAGGAAAGGCATATTCAAATTTTGGTTTCTTTTAAAGATAATTATCTACAGTAAAAGGAAAAAAGAGAAAACAAGAGATTAAGAGCATTATTGAATGCCTGAACTTTCATCAAACTCACAATATGACCAAAAGTCAAAAATGATACCCATTAATATATATATTTATGTGGGCAGATTCCTAAGAAAAGAACAGGATTAGAGGGATGTTGCAAGGGTAAAGCTTCTGCTCGCACACATTGGTAGTTAGGCAAGTCCAAGTTAAGTGGAGATAAAGGATATTTCTTTAGTTCTTTTTGTTAAAGCATGTCCTCACTCCTTAACAGGATAAACAGTGACAGGATACTAATTACAATAGGGAAGATTACTACATAGCATTTATGAAATCCTTTAGCATGCCAAAGAGGGGAAGTTAGAGGATCAATAATAATTTGTTGTTTAGAATCTTAAAGAGGTACGTTAACAGAAGCATTTAAAAGGACCAGCATTAGCAATTCTTTTACTCATTCTCATATTGATTCCAAAGAGAAAAAACATATCATGAAGTTAGGAAAGAACAGGTTAGCTTATCTAGCTTGAGGATAACCATTTAAGAAGAAGAAAGCTCCCACTTGATTGATGTGCCGGGAATTTTGGCACATCCAATGCTTTTTAACTCTAAGTTTTACTTGTTTTCAAGCAAGTTTGTGTTAGTTTGATGTGTTTTGTGTGTTGTGCAGGTATTTTGAACTTAGAATGCTCGGAAAGCGAAAAAATGAGGAAAAGAAGCAATCTGTTCTGATAAGCATAAGGACGGACCGTCAACATGCTCGATGGTCCGTCGAATTGCCTCGTCAATAAGTTCCTGCGAAGTAACAAATCATCAGAGCATCATCAGATCATCGACTTGCACCGTCGACATGATCGACAATCCGTCGAAGTGCTTCGACGGTGGAGTTCCTGCAGAGTGAAAAAAGCATACTTAGATCGTCGATATGGTCGTCGAGCATGTCGACGACCGTCGAAGTGCAAAGACGGCCCGTCGAAGTGCAAACCGAGCTGGAACAGGACTGGGATTGATTATTTCGAGTTTGACTTGTATAAATACCTGTTTAGGTTTTATTTTTCAGACATCTGGAGTTTTAGACTTATAGTAATTACTTTTGAGTTGTTATTGCTTTTGAAGATTTCCAGACAATTACATTCATTACTTTCAAGTTTTATTCGTAAGTTCAATACAAAAATTCAATTATGCAATCTTCAATCTTTTATTGTTTTCTTGTTGCCAAGAGTAGCTAAACACCTTTGCTAAGGTTGTGAACCCAAGGACGGGTGTGTTGTGATTGAGGATCGTGAAAGATATACGCATAATGGATTGTTAGGGTTTATTTGTTCTTCGTTTTCATCATATAGTTAGTGGTTGCAAACATTAGCTAACGCCATAAACTTTAGTTTATTTGGGAAAATAGCTAGGGTTAGGTAAGAACAAATAATAAGAACTCAGGGCTTTAAACCTTGTTTAATAAATTCACTTAGGAATAAGAGGAATTTACTTGGCATAATTAACCGTTCATCATGCATACTTTCTTATCTTTGGAAAAAGCATAGAAAGAAATAATCTTTTCTTATTGGGAAATAGTTCAGATTCACATAGAGGTTAAGTGCATTCATACAAACAGTCCATTAGAAGTATATCAAGATCGATACCCATGATCATACACTTTATCTAACGGGGACAAAACCTTGGTTCTTTTTACCCATATATTTACAACTTTAAATTAGTCCACAAACCAAAACAACTATAAAACCCTTTTCTGGAATACACCAGGACCGCAAGATTAGTATAATACTTGTTTCGTAAACTTTTCACACCATATTCTCTGTGGGATTCGACCCCAACCTCGTTGGGTTACTATATTTGACAACGTCCGCATTATACCATTAATAGGTGTAAAATGAGCGTATTAAATTTTGGCGCCGTTGCCGGGGAATACGGTTTTGAAAGTACTAAATAGTGTGTACTCTTCTTAAAGTCTTTGTAATATTCCAACAAAGCTTGTTTGCTACCTTGTAAACCAGGTGATCATGGCTAACAACGAACTTCCAGTCGAGGATGTTTTTGCTAATGAACCAGAAGCAGATGAAGACTTTGCATCTACAATCATTCATCCAAGGGTGACTGCTACTACTATCAAGTTTGATAATTCCCTCTATCATATTCTCAAACAAGAGGGATACTTTCGGAATGCAGTCGATGATGACCCTCACCAACACATAACAAACTTTCTGGATGTGTGCTCTCAGCATATCCAACGGGGTGTGACTCAAGAAGCAGTTCAGCTGAAACTCTTCAAATATTCGTTAGCTACAGAAGCGAGAAAATAGTTCACAAAGCTTCCCCGAAACTCTATTGCTACATGGGAAGAGATGGTCAGAGTGTTTCTCAGAAAGTGGTATCCCCCGAGTAAAAGGGCTGAAATTCATGATCAAATTTATGAATTCAAACAACGTAATGGGGAACAACTTTTTGAAGCTTGGGAGAGGTACAAAGAATATTTGGATAGGAGTCCAAACCATGGTTTTCCAGAACAGATTTTGAAGGAGAAGTTTTATAGAGGTTTGGATCCTATGACCCAAGCAATAGCCAATAATGCTGCCAGCGGGTGTTTCATGAATAAGTCCTATGCTACTATTACTGATATACTTAACCGATTGACTACACACAGCCATGCATGACATTCAAGTAATTCTGATGGGCTATCACTTGGAACACCGTTGATTCAAAACATTGTGAAAGATAGCCAGGAAACGCAGCAGACATTGGCACAATTGACCACTAGTCTCTCTTTACTGACAAAGAGGCTTGATGAGAGAGAAGCAAAGAAAGTGAGCGTTTGTGAAGATATCTCAGGCATGCCACCTGGAATGTACCAAGTCCCAGAAGGTACATTTCAAGAGGGCCCCCTCCGCAAATTGAGAATGTTCAGTATGTAGATTACATAGCGAAAGGGGATATTCCTGGGCCAATTCAAAGATACTGGAGACCCCAATAAGGGCAGGGGTCATATAACCAAGGGAACTACAAAAACAACCAAGGGAACTACAATAACAACTATGGTGGACCGAACCAAGGGAGATACAACAACAACAACGGTAATTTTGGGAACAGAAGTTCCAACCCTTACATTCCACTAAAAGGGCTGTCTCATGATCAAGGTAGTTCGAGGTTGGAGTCAATGCTTGAGAAAGTGCTGGCAAGTCAGACAAACATTGAAAAGACACTGTCTGGGATATCAGTGACGGTGGTCTCTCATTCAGCAGCTATTCAGAATCTTGAATAGCAGATGGGTGATCTGTCTAAAGAAAAACATCCTGCTAGAAAAGGAGGACTCCGTAGTGATACTATTCTAAACCCGAAGAATGGTGGGGGCGTGGAACGTACTTTTGCTATTAGCACGAGGAGTGGTAAACTACTTGAAGGTGCTGACAAGAAGGTGGTTGATCTAGATCCGATGATTGAGGAAGAAAATGTGCATTCTGATGTACCTATTATTGATGAGGAAGTCCGTGGTGAAGAAAAAGTTGCTGATATTCCAGAGGTTGCTGCTGATATAGGGAAAACACACGATAAAAGGGGCTCTTCGCCTTTTGACTCAGATGTACAAAGCAAAGCCTCCCTTTCCTCAGAGGTTGGCAAAGAAGAATGATGATGCTAAGTGCAGAAGTTCTATGATCAGTTGAAGCAGTTAACAATGAATTTTTCATTCTTAGATGTTGTCAAAGAGATGCCTGGATTTGCTAAGTTTGTGAAAGACCTGCTTACGAAGAAAAGGTCTGTTCAACATGAGACAGTGAATTTAACTCATCGTGTGAGTTCAATTATTGCTTCCACCACAGTTCAGAAGAAGGGAGATCCAGGGGCATTTACTATTTCGTGCAATATTGGGTTTCATGCATTCGCCCGTGCTCTGTGTGATAATGGGGTGAGTATCAACTTGATGCCCCTTGCTATTTTCAAGCAATCTGGATTGGGGACTCCTAGACCGACTTCTATGCGATTACAGATGGCAGACAGATCTATCAAGAAGCCAGTTGGGGTTATAGATGATGTGTTGGTGAAAGTGGGTAAGTTCATGTTGCCTGCTAATTTCGTGATTCTGGATTGTGCGATGGATAGAGATATTCCCATTATCTTGCTACGGGAAGAGCGCTTATGGACTCTGAAAAGAATGAAAGTAAGTTCCAAGTGAATGATGAAGAAGTAACTTTCCAAGCAAGAAAGGGGATGAAGTTGCGAAGCGCTTATGAGAGTATCTCAGTTATTAATTCGTTTGATGGGATTAATGACGCTGTCGAACATAAAATGAAAGAAGAAAGTCTGGGAGAAGCTCTCGCTGCAGTTCTGATAAATTTTGATGCTTGAGATATGGAGGGCTATGTGAAAACTATAAACGCGCTTGAGGGTCTAGGTTCCTACACTTACCACCCAAGAAAGCTTGATCTTGATCTTGCAAATAGAACTACTCCACTTGCTAAGCCTTCTATTGTTGAGCCTCCAAAGCTTGAGCTTAAGCAGCTCCCGACACACTTGAGGTATGAGTTCCTTGGTTCGAACAAGACATTGCCAGTGATCATTTCAGCATTATTGACTAAGGAACAGATTGAGCGTTTAGTGGAGATTTTGCACGAGTATAGACGTGCTATTGGTTGGACCATAACAGACATTCGGGGTATTCCTTCTGGCATCTGTGAGCATAAAATTCAGCTAGAGGAGGACAGCAAGCCGAGTGTTGAGCATCAGCGGAGATTGAACCAGAACATGCAAGAGGTCATGAAAAAGGAGATCATAAAGTGGTTAGACGCTGGGGTAGTGTATCCGATTGCAGACAGCAAGTGGGTAAGTCCCGTTCAATGTGTACCAAAGAAAGGAGGTATCACTATGGTGCCTAATGCAAAGAATGAGCTGATTCCCACTCGTACATTTACTGGATGGCATGTTTGCATGGATTATAGGAAGCTGAATACTGCCACTTGTAAAGACCATTTTCTCATGCCGTTCATTGATCAGATGCTGGATTGGCTGGCTGGGAGGTCTTACTATTACTTTCTAGATGGATACCCGGGCTATAATCAGATCAACATTACCTTGGAAGATCAAGAGAAGATGACTTTTACTTTTCCTTATGGGACGTTTGCGTTCAGCCGAATGCCCTTTGGGTTGTGTAATGCACCAGCCACTTTTCAGAGGTGCATGATGTCGATCTTTTCTGACATGGTAGAGGACTTCTTGGAGGTATTTATGGATGATTTCTCTGTTGTTGGAGATTCTTTTGATGATTGTCTTGACCATCTGGGTCAAGTGCTGAAAAGATGTGAGGAGACAAATCTCGTGCTAAATTGGGAGAAGTGCCACTTTATGGTGAAGGAAGGGATCGTCCTCGGTCACAAAATCTCTGAAAAGGGAATTGAGGTCGATCAAGCGAAGATAGATGTGATTGCAAAACTTCCTCCACCCTTCTCCGTCAAAGGTGTCCGAAGTTTCTTAGGACATACTGGATTCTACAGGTGCTTCATCAAGGATTTCTCCAAGATTGCTAACCCGATGTGCAAGCTTCTTGAAAAAAAGGCTAAGTTTGTGTTTGACGACAAGTGCCGAAAGGCGTTTGATGAACTAAAGGAGCGCCTTACTACTGCTCCTGTGATTGTTACTCCGGTTTGGTCCTTGCCCTTTGAATTGATGTGTGATGCTAGTGGTTTTGTGATAGGTGCGGTGCTTGTCCAGGGCACAATAAAATTATGCACCTGATCTACTATGCTTGTAGGACACTTAATGCGGCGTAGATGAACTACGCGGTGCCTGAGCAAGAGCTGCTTACGATAGTATATGCTTTTGAGAAGTTTTAGTCCTATTTGCTGGGGTCCAAGGTTGTAGTGTACACTGACCATGCTGCGTTGAGATATTTGATGGAAAAGAAGGAAGCTAAGCCGCGACTGATTCGTTGGGTCCTTTTGTTACAAGAGTTTGATTTCGAGGTAAAAGACGAAAGGGATCCGAAAATCAGGTCACAGATCATCTCTTTAAGCTTGAGAAAACTGGGGTGCCAGCAGAAGAACTTGATATTGAAGATGCGTTTCCGGATGAACAAGTGTTGGCGGTATCCATGCAGGTGGCACCTTGGTTTGCTGATTTTGCTAACTACTTGGTGACTGGTATAATTCCCGACGAGATAAATCGTATCAGAAAAATAAGTTTTTGCGGGATGTTCGTTAGTACTATTGGGATGAACCGTACTTATTCAGAACTTGCGCTAATAACATTATTCAGCGTTGTGTCCGAGAGAGTGAGGTTTTGGAGATTTTGAAGGCTTGCCACGACTCTCTAGTTGGTGGACATCATAGTGGTACGAGAACTGCTTCAAAGGTTCTCGAATGTGGTTATTATTGGCCTACTCTCTTTCATGATGCTAATCTGATGGTGCATTCTTTTGATCAGTGCCAAAGGCAGGGGAATATTGGTAGGAGGCAAGAGATGCCTATGAACTTTGTAATGGAAGTTGAAGTGTTCGATGTTTGGGGAATTGATTTTATGGGTCCCTTTGTAAGCTCTTATGGAATGAAATACATCTTGGTGGCTGTTGATTATGTGTCCAAATGGGTAGAAGCGGTAGCTTTACCTAATAATGAAGCCAAGAGTGTCATGGGATTCTTAAAAAAGAACATATTTACTCATTTTGGTACCCTAAGGGCAATAATCAATGATGGTGGTTCTCACTTTTGCAATAAAGCCTTTGCGGGATTGATGGAGAAGTATGGAGTCAAGCATAGGGTGGCAACCCCGTATCATCCTCAGACAAGCGGGCAAGTTGAAGTCTCTAATAGGGAGATAAAGAGTATTTTAGCAAAGACGGTGAATGCAAATAGAACTGATTGGGCCCGCAAGCTCGATGATGCTCTATGGGCCTACCGGACTGCCTTCAAGACTCCGATTGGGACTTCGCCTTTCAAGCTAGTTTTTGGTAAAGCATGCCACCTGCCAGTTGAACTTTAACACAAAGCCATGTGGGCCTTGAAGAAATTGAACATGAATTGGGAAGAAGCAACCAAACTCAAGTTGTTTCAGCTCAACGAGATGAATGAGTTCCGCTATCAGGCATATGAAAGTGCAGCGCTATACAAAGAGAAGATGAAGAAGTATCATGATAAGAAAATCTTGAAGCGGGAATTCTACAAGGGTGACCCCGTCTTGCTGTTTAATTCTAGATTGAAGCTGCTTCCGGGCAAATTGAAATCACGGTGGTCAGGTCCCTTTGAAGTGGTAAGTGTCTCACCCCATAGAGCTATTGAATTGAAGTCCGAAGATGGAACTCGGACATTTAAGGTGAACGGGCAGAGGGTAAAGCACTACCATGGTATGATTGCGGGAGATAGAATTGTGGACCGATATCGGTTGAAGCACCTTGGGACGAATGCTGACGCAGCGAGTCCCGACCAAGAGTAAATTGATAACACCGTTGTGCTGTGACGTTAAATCAAGCGCTTCTTGGGAGGCAACCCAAGTCAAATTCTATAATTTTGTTTTTGTAGGATTTAGTTTTTATTTTATTTTATTTTTTACAGGTGTCGAGTGTGCAGGAACTGAAACTCTGAAAACCAGCAAAGTTACACCAGAGCACAAAGACGGGCCGTCAACATGTCGACGGACCGTCATTGTACAATGATGGTATGCAGAGCTGAACTTCTGAGAATTAGCAACTGCTAATCTACAGGTAAGTAAATCGACGAGCATGTTGACGGACCGTCGACACGTTCGACGACGCCGTCGAAGTGCTCATCAACAGGTAAGCTCTTTTCTTTATTTTTTTTGTTGTCTTTACGCTGTGACGAGTCGTCGTCCAAAAAATTCGAAAAATCATAATGAGGGCAACAGTCGCGATTTTAATAAATACGAAGATAAAAACAGATAACCGGCAGAGCAGTTTATTTCACCAACCTCTTCAAATTCTTAACTCCCTCCATATTCCCTCCATAACTCTCATGATTTCCTCCATAAACTCCCCATTAATTTCTCCACCTTCCTCCACAAATTAAAAGAAAAAAAAACCCTTCATTCTCATCTCCACTCAAAACTGAAACCCTCTGCCCTTGTTTGCGAAAATTTCTCTATTTTTCTTCAATATTTGCTTAAGTATTCTTCTACTTCTTTTGTGAATCAGGTATGATAAGAGAATTTCGGCCCTTTCTTGGTTTTATTCTGGTCAATCTGCTCGAAAATCTCTAAAATACAGGACCTAGGACTCCTATCTTAGTGGGTACTGAAATTGGGAAATTGGTGTGTGTTTTTACCATGATTAAATCAGTTGGGGTTGTGTTGATTGGGTTGGGGTAGTGATATCTATGATGTGAATACTAAGGGTAGAAATTATGACTTAGGGTTTGTACTTTTTGAATGAAATCCATGCTTAAATTTGTAAAATGGTGAAATTATTGGTTGGGAGAAGGGAATTTGGTATGATTGCTATTAGATGGACTCGTGGGGATGAGAATATCGTGCCTCCATTGAGTCGGTGGGCATTTTGATCAACTTGTTGGTTCATTATGCCCGCCAATGGTCCGAAAAAGAGGAACTCTGTTGAAACATGATGCTTGAGGAGTGACGTTTGAGTAACTCCAACGGGTCGGAGGGTATTTCGATTAAAAATCTTGATTTGATATCGTTATACCCACGAAACGAAACCCGGATAATTGCCTAAAGTCAAAAAGGTTGAAAATGAGGGTGAATTCTGAGTAACCCGAAGCCCCAAAACCCCAAAGGTGCTTAATAATGAAAAATATGGGTTCTCTGATTGATTAGAGTGGAAAATGCAAAGCCGAAACAAAGTTGATGTCTGTTAATTGTTGGTTGCTGCTGCAGGGCTGTAAACATGTCAACGGCACCGTCGACAGACCATCTTTGTATAAAGACAGTCCCGTCGAGCTGTTTTACGATCGATCGAAAGGTTCGACGGTCCATCAAAGCGCATCGACGGTCTGCAGATGGAAAACATCAGAGAACTGAAACTGAGATTTTTTTTTTTGAAACTAACTGTGTTTAATTTCACTTGTACGGATTGAGTAGATTGTGGTTTTTGATGATTACATGTATGGCGCCACCCAAGTTAACAACCACCCGAGAGGGTGGCTCGAGGAAAACTGAAAGATCAACGGGTCGAAGGAGGCCCAGTGACACACCCACACTTAGAGACGAAAGATCATATGATGAGCCTGAGGTTATGCCCGTGAAGAAGAATAGGGCTGCTCCTCCCCCGTGGAACAGGAAGGTCACAGTACCGGCTCCTACACCTCCAGTTCCTTCCAGTCTTACGAGGAGGAATCATCCCCATCTGGGTCCGGTGATGGATCCGAGGAGGAGGGATCAGAGGCTGCATCTGGAGATGCCTCACCTACCGTACGAGCACAGTCTACTGAGGATGCTGCTCAGTCCTCTCAGGCACCTTCTAGATCCCAGACCCGTCAGAGCTCACAGCTTGGTAATGATGAGGCTAACACTGATACTGATGCTGAGGCGGCTAGGGCTCGGGAACTTAGAAGCAAGAGGCTTGAGGATCGCTTCACTGTTGAGAGTGCCAGGCAGCTGTATGAGTATGGCATTGAATTGAAAGGTGATGACACTCAGCATGAGAAACGAACCATAAATGAAGAGAGGCGGATCAGTTTTGAGGGGCTCGAGATCTTACCCAGAGCCAGGGAGCTTATTCGTCTCTATCAGTTAGAGTTTATACAGGAGCAGCCTGGGGACTATTGCCCTATTTTGATTCGTGAGATATATGCCGCATATGAGGCCTTGATCTCAAAAGTCAGAAAGAGGCGCCAGAAGTGGAAGGAGATACCGCCACGGAGCGAGGTTGAGATCAGAGGGGTGAGTGTTGATATATCTGCTCAGGCCATCAACAGAGTATATTTCGGTAATGACTACACCACCCCGGGGCAGACAATTGAGCTAGAAGACAAGTTGCAAAGACGTAAGGAACAGTCCATCAGGGATTGGGTAGCTACAGTGGTGGGTCGTCCGACCAAGAGAGCCGAGTGTACTAACTTGAAGAAGCAGATATTGAAAATATGGTTGACTTTAGAGGGAAAATTTTGGTGGAGCGTGGTGCAGTTGCGGCTTCTCCCCACTTAAGTCGATAATGCTCTTACGGTTAATAAGCAGGTTGTTGTAGCCGCGTTGATGTCCCGATACCCGATTGATTTCGGGGCATTGGCTAGCACTGAGATCCAGTTGAGGGATTCCCAACCCAACACTTCCCTGATATTACCATGCCTGATTACATAGCTTGTTCGGAGGTCACAGGTGCGGTTTATTGATGATATCGACCACCGGATTACAGCTTCGTCGGTTTACTCTATAGAAAAGAGCAAGAAAGAGGCCGTTGATGAGAACCAAAGGGAAGAGGATGGGTTTCTAGTGGAACTTGGAGGGGTACCCCTACCGCAGGAGCTTGTTCATCCCGGGGCCGCGGGTGACTCTACACAGGAGTTACCCGCTACTGCTGCCCCTATTACTGATACTGTCCAGGCTGCAGATTCTGAGATTTCGGCTACTGATATTAGTGATGATTCCGTTGAGACTCAGACTGCTATTCTTGAGCCACAGACTTCGGCGCCACCACCTCCGAGTCCAGCCCCACAGCCAGCGGGCCAAGTTGCACAGCCCTAGGGTACCGCCAGAGTTGATCCATATGCTTTCTCAATGGAAACTTTATGAAATTTGCAAAACAGGCGGCTACAGCGGACCAGCAATCGAAGATCATAATGTCCCAGCTGGATGATTATGTGAGGATGAGAGTGGATGAGGCATTAGATCCTGTGAGGACGACACTGTCCGCTCGGCTAGATGGATTTAAGATGAGATTGACCGCATTGGAGATGGATCGCCCGACCACTTCTATAGATGCTTTGAGGGTAGAGTTGGAGCAGCTTAAGGCTGATGTGTTATTGTTGATGGCTTGTGATCCGAGCCTAGTAGAAGCACCACTGTCTGTTGCGGAGGAGATTGAGGAGGAGCTTCCAGTGGTGCAGTTAGTTGCGCCTACCGCAGCAGGTGGTCGGGGAAAGAGAAAAAGAGTGGCCCGTGATGAGGAGGAGGTGTGCGAGAGCACTCTCCCTAGGGGCCTGAGTATAGAGGAGCAGCAGGTGGCAGAGGCCATTCATAGATCGCTCGTGGAGAATGTCCAGTTTGGGACTAGGGGAGCCACCTCGAGCAGTGCTCCTATCGGTAAGACATTGCCACCACCCCTTCCTACTCCAGTGCCAGTGCCTACCGGCACCACTACTGATGTTGCTGCTGATGCTGCTACAGATACTACTGCTGGTGCGGTTGCACCACTTGATGCCTCGCAGACCGATGAGTATCGAGATAAGCAGCGCGCCTAGTGCGCCACAGGTATTCGTACTCCCTCGTTGTACTTTTACTTCACTGGGGACATTATAGACTTTTTCAGTTGGGGTGGGAGTATTTGATTTGGATATATGTGTTTAGGACCTCCTTAGCTTTTCTTTGCCATGGTTCTTTTCTTGAGGGGTTTATTTCTTGTTGAACTTGGAATATTTAGGTCATGTTTAGATAAAATAGAGTAATGTTGACTTATGTAGTGGTGGTTTGATTAACTTAGGGCTGTCTTATTTTGATTTTGAGAAAAAGTACTCCCTTCCGAAAATTTTGAAAAAAATGGACTTGGTTGTTTAATTGACATGCATTCTTCTTTGTGTGACATTTAGATTATTGGGTTACCTTGTGTGCGGAATTATAGGGGGGAGACTAGTGTGTTGACAATTCTGATGCCATGTGTTGTGAGGTTTTGTAGATATATTTTCTAGTTGTGTATATAATCTAGAACTTGCCTGGTTAGTCGTGCCTACATTCTGAAGATAAGTGAAGCTGTGAAATGATCTTAGGCCTTGTTTGTGTTAGGAACCCCTGTTAAGCCTAAATATAAGCCTACCCATAGATTAATATCCCTTGTTAGCTTTTTTGAGCCTGAAAACCTGTTCTTTGATTAGCCGTAACAAGCCGATACCCGTTCTGAATATCCATCTCTTTGCACCCGGTCCCTCCTTAGCACTAAAATAATAAGATTGAGGCTAAAAGCCTAAGTTGGGGTGATAGGTGGACTAAGGGGAATATGAGGCATAAGCCTAAAAGTGGGGTTGAAGTAAAGTGCCTAGTTAAAAGACAGCGGTATGGTAAGTGTAGAAAAAAAATGAAAAAAAAAAGAAAGAGAAAAACAGCAACCAAAGAAAAAAATAGGGAAGTAGAATCGCAATAAAACCATACCGAGGCAATAAAAAGAAAGAAGGGAAGAAAACAAAAGGCGAAAAGGGTAAAAGAGAAGAATAAGATGTAGTGTTCAAGGAGGGTGAGTCACAGTTATCCAAATATCTATCCTACCCGTCCCCAAGCCTACATTACAACCTTGATTTTTCCTAGTGTGATCACAGCCGAACTGTCCAAAGTCGAGGGCGCTGAAAATAAGGGCAAACTTATGGTATTTGCATGTACAACTAGAGAATTTCTTTGTGAATGTGATTGTTTCTCTTCTCCTTTGTCTTCTGTCCCATTCTGTGCGAACATATATGTTGGGACATTCGTTGGTCTTTGTGAGGACATTAGAATTTGTTAAGTGACTGGTTTCCCGTGAGTCTTGATTCGTGTGTGCTATGGTTTCTTTGATAACTAGATGTCATAAATTGAAGCCTCATTGTTAGTTGCAATGAGTCCTTGATTGGTTTTGTTTTTATTGGGGGGAGAGTCATTGTGATACACATGATATGTCGGAAGTTAATTGCCACAATCACTGTAGACAGCTTTACTTTGTGATATCAAGACATTTGTAGATTGAGTCTGTTAGTTGACTTGCTTGAGGACAAGCAAAGACTTTAAGTTGGGGGTGTTGATGTGTCGGGAATTTTGGCACATCCAATGCTTTTTAACTCTAAGTTTTACTTGTTTTCGAGCAAGTTTGTGTTATTTTGATGTGTTTTGTGTGTTGTGCAGGTATTTTGAAGTTAGAATGCTCGGAAAGCGAAAAACGAGGAAAAGAAGCAATCCGTTCTGATAAGCATAAGGACGGACCGTCAACATGCTTGACGGTCCGTCGAATTGCCTTGTCAATAAGTTCTTGCGAAGTAACAAATCATCAGAGCATCATCAGATCATCGACTTGCACTGTCGACATGATCGACGGTCCGTCGAAGTGCTTCGACGGTGGAGTTTCTGCAGAGTGAAAAAAGCATACTCAGATCACCGATATGGTCGTCGACTGTCGAAGTGCTAACCGAGCTGGAACAGGACTGGGATTGATTATTCCGAGTTTGACTTGTATGAATACCTGTTTAGGTTTTATTTTTCAGACATCTGGAGTTTTGGACTTGTAGTAATTACTTTTGAGTTGTTATTGCTTTTGAAGATTTCCAGGCAATTAC
Organism: Lycium barbarum; assembly: GCF_019175385.1. Lineage (NCBI taxonomy): Eukaryota > Viridiplantae > Streptophyta > Magnoliopsida > Solanales > Solanaceae > Lycium > Lycium barbarum. The sequence goes on along the minus strand of NC_083347.1, from coordinate 43,811,547 downwards.
ATTCATTACTTTCAAGTTTTATTTGTAAGTTTAATAGAAAAATTCAATTATGCAATCTTCAATGGATCGTGAAAGTGATACGCTCAAATGACATCTATTTATGGTATAACACGGAAGTTGTCAAATATAGTAACCCAACAAGATTGGGGTTGAATCGCACGGGGAATATGGTGTGAAAAGGTTACTAAAGTCGTAGAATGCTAAATTTAGGTCTAATGTCTTTATCCGATGATTTTGGGTAAAAGTTGGGTTTTTTTATGACTAATTTCTAACTACTTGCTTTGGTGGTAATGTATGGTAAAAGAAACTAAGGTTGTGTCTCCGTTAGATAAAGTGTATGATCATGGGTATTGATCTTGATAAACTTCTAATGGATCATTATATGAATGCACTTAATCTCTAGATGAATCTCTACTATTTCCCAATAAATAAAGATTATCTCTTTCAATGATTTTCCCAAATATAAGAAAGTAACTATGAAGAACGATTAATCATGCCAAGTAAATTCTCCTTATTCCTAAGTGAATTTATTAAACAAAGTTTAAACCTTTGAGTCCTTGTTATTTATTCTTACCAACCCTAATTATTTTTCCAAATAAATCAAGGTTTATGGCTTTAATCAATGTTTGCAACCATTAATTATGAATGAAGAATGAAGAATAAATAAACCCTAATAATCCATTATGTGTATATCAATCACAAATCCATTCACAAGACACCCATAAATTGGGTTCACAACCCTAGTAAGGGAATTTAACTACTCATAGAAGAAGAAGAACAATAAGAAATAATGGAGATCATAATGCCTACAATTGATTGCTTGGAATTGAAGAGAAATTAATTGCAATTGTTTGTAATCCCCAAAAGACTTCCAAAACTATGAGAAATTAGTGCTAAGGAAATAAAAACTGAATTCTGTAGTAATGTATTTTACAAGAAACCTAAATAAGGTATTTATAAGAGTCAAAGTAGTGCAAAATAAGATTGACAAAATTGCCCTCGACGGACCAATGTACAGACCGTACATTTTATACGGTCCGTAGAATCAGTGATAGTTCTCCGTAAAATCTTCTCCAGTTGTCAGATGTACGATCCACTTTTACGGACCGTAAATATTATACGGTCCGTATAACCTGCCCGTAAATCCTCTTTTCTTTAAGACTTCTCTGGAATCAACCTACGGTGAGATTTAAGGACCGTAAATAATATACGGTCCGTACTTCTGCCTGGACTTCCCCTTCAGGTCTGAGGCCTTATTGTTAAGCATCCACGATGGCATTTATGGACCGTGAATATTCTACAGTTCGTATGCTCTTCCGCATAAATCAGGCTTCAGTTATTTTTCTTTCTTTGAACATTTTTTTACTCCATTTCCACGACTTGCTCCCGAAATACGTTAAACATCTGCAACATGTCACAAACACATCAAAAAGAGCAAGACTTGCTCAAAAATAAGTAAAACTTATAGCTAAAAAGCACCGAATGTGCCATAATTTCACGGCACATCAGAAAGATATACACAAAATGGATTGTTAGGGTTTATTTGTTCTTCGTTTTCATCATATAGTTAGTGGTTGCAAACATTAGCTAACACCATAAACTTTAGTTTATTTGGGAAAATAGCTAGGGTTAGGTAAGGACAAATAACAAGAACTCAGAGCTTTAAACCTTGTTTAATAAATTCACTTAGGAATAAGAGGAATTTACTTGGCATAATTAACGTTCTTCATGCATACTTTTTTATCTTTGTAAAAAGCATAGAAAGAAATAATCTTTTCTTATTGGGAAATAGAGGTTAAGTGCATCCATACAAACAATCCATTAGAAGTATATCAAGATCGATACCCATGATCATACACTTTATCTGACGGGGACACAACCTTGGTTCTTTTTACCCATATATTTACAACTTTAAATTTTCAGTCACTTTAAATTAGTCCACAAACCAAAACAACTATAAAACCCTTTTCTGGAATACACCAGGACCGCAAGATTAGTATAATACTTGTTTAGTAAACTTTTCACACCATATTCTCTGTGGGATTCGACCCCAACTTCGTTGGGTTACTATATTTTACAACGTCCGCGTTATACCATTAATAGGTGTAATTTGAGCGTATCAAACCATATGGAACCAACACAGAATCAAACAACTAGTCCACACTTGGAATACACAAAGAACTTGAAAAGAAAGGCTAGCATTTTAGTTCAACTAGAATTGAAAACCAAACCAATCTACACAAAGTATAAACAATTCTGTGGAACCTAAACCAAACAAAGTTGAAAGTAACTTAATTATCATGAATCCCCAAAATTAACAATTCATTTATGAATATTAAAGACACATGGCTACAAGTCTACCCTACAGATCATATTGTCCAAGGCAAAATCATGATTTTAACCAAAGGAGTATGAATTCATGTTTTGCACCCTCCGGAGAGTTTAGGGAAAGAAATCTTAGTTATCTAACTTAACGAGATTGAAACTAAACTGAATTATATGACGCTAAACAGAATCGCAAAATAAGAAATATTTTAAGAGGAAACTAAACAATCTTACTTAAACAGGACTAAAGCTAATCTAATCTACCTAAAACTGGAAATATACATAATTGAAGAACAATGCTAAGACGAGAAAGAAAATTACCTTTTTTGTCGAGCAACGAACGGGGGAGACTAGAGTTGACGACGACTTACATTTCACCTTAATCGAATCCGATGAACGGAAACGATTTCCAAAAATTATACTAGAGTGAGAACTTCCTCAAAATTTGAGTGTTCTCAACTCTTAGGGTTAAAAACCCATTTTTATGGTGGAAACCATAATTTAGGTCTCAACACCATTGTTCATTTTTTTGTTCCTTTTAAATGGAAAGGAAGGTTTTCTATTTATAGAAACAAAAAAAGGCACAGATTCCCTCTCCCAACGATGTGGGAGATCTATTTTCTCCAATTTTCCTTCTCTTTTCCCCAATTTCGAATTTCTAAACTCAAAACAAGGACAACACAGCTGGAAAATCCCTTCAATTCGTACTAGATTACAGAAAATAAGAAGAAAAATAAAAATAAAAAGATATATTACTGTTCAACCATTGCCCAAAATGGAGAGAAAGATACTGAGAAGAAGAAAACGTGTTAAACTATCGCCAAAATTGGCTGGAACAGCTGGATTTTGCTGGATTGCTCATTGAAGAGCTTTAGGGTTTGTTTGGTATGTTGTTCTCCCCTCCTCTTTTTTCTTTTCTGATTTTTTTTGTGCGTGTGTGTGTATATGCTGAGAAATAAAAGAGGCCAAAGGGAAATTAAAGGCTTGGGTCGGGTCTTTTAGATATTTGGGCTTGGGGGTTAGGGCTGAAGATTTGATTTGGGAGTTTAAAATGTGGCTAAGATTGAATTTAAATTATAGCACATTGTATTGCAATCGTAGCCAAGACTTTAGCAAGATAGCGAAAATTAAACTCATGCCTTGTTAATTAAAACCCTTCTTTAGATCCAACTCGAAATAAAAAATTGAGATGAAATTATTCTCTAATTAATTAATTAAGCTTCTTGACTTCAACAAAGTAGAAATACTTATTTTCAATAATTGAGTAATTATAAAAATACGTACTTAATTAAAATACTCATCTTTTTGATATAAACTGATTTCAAATTGATATGGTAGAGATAATCAACATTTAAAATTATACGAAATATACATATAGTATTATTAGGGTATTTTGCCAATGAGATAGAAAAATATTACCAAAGCTTTTTTAGAAAGTATTTTTTGATTTTCGGAATAATTCTTTTACTCTGTTTACGATTCAAGAAGCTTGACTAGTTAATTTGAATTTTGGAGGGCAAAAAATCGAGTGTCAACAATGCTAATGTAAACCTAGAGTGGAAATGAAGCCCTTATAAGGTTAAGAAGGGTATTTGATAATGCTGAGTGTATACCTTAAGGTTCGGAGATATATGAAGCAATGGAAGTAAGTTCGTCGGAGAAAGTTGATGTTGAATCATGTTTGGAGAGATTTCATAGCATTTGAGTTATACATTTCTTAGCATCGCTTTTAGGGAGAGATATAGAGCCCCTTAGATGGTTAATGAAGTTATAGATCAGTGCCAAGAAGTTTTCATAAGTATTGGAGGTCAAACGAATCGAAAAGAACGTGATTTCACAAAACCGGGGAAAGTAGGGTAGTGTACGGTCGCACCTTGAGTGTGCTGAGCCACACACTGCACTCCAACTACCAATTTTGGGTGAACTCATTGGCCAACACCACCCCTAAATGGTGGAGAGAGTGTGCGGCGGCACACTTAGTGTGAAAGGTCATATACTCTCTGCCAAATGAGTCGGGGTGTGATTTTGCCACCTTTTAAAATCCAAAACGACCCCAACTTCATTTCTAACTTTCCACACTCATTTCCCTACATTTATAGAGGATTCCTAAGGGTTCTTGAAGGTTCCCAATCACTCCACACCTTTCCATATCATCCAAAGAGAGAATTGACATCAAAACTCAAAGGTAATCCAAGGAAGGTGATTGTTCTTGCTTCTCTTTAAAGTTGTGGTGAACTTGATCTTGGAGGGAGTTGAGTGAGGTGAATGTCATACTTATGCCTTACATACTCAGTACATTATCCATACTGACGCCCCTATTGCTCAGGGGCTGCGTTCATGCCCATACGTTCAGGTAGACAGACAAGCGGTCCAGCTCAGTAGGACCTCTATCCAGCGGTGGTCAGTGGGCTCCACTTGATTCGAAGCTGCAACATATTTTGGTATGCTATTCTTTTGAGATGTATATGCACATGGGTATGACGGGGCCCTGTCCCGTCCCTTCTACAGCTTTATACTCCAGTAGGGGTTTATAGATAGTTGTATGTATTTGACAGATGATGTAGCCTTGTCGACTCCTATTCTTTTGTGTATTGCATATGTGGCGGCCTAGTCGGTTTGCATTGTTCTTTCCAGTTTATATATATATATATATATATATATATATATATATATATATATATATATATTGAATGGAGTTCATGATGTCATCCTTTCATTAGTCAGTATAAAATCCGTTGAGTTAGTTATGGGCCCTTGTTATGCAGTATTATTCAGATACGGGCATAGAGGTGTTTGGTCACTAGGGATCAGGCACTTATTACGACTCATCGGTTTGTGTCGTGACAGAAGAGGTATCAGAGCAGTTCCGTCCTAGGGTTGTCTACAGACCGTGTCTAGTAGAGTTGTCATGACCCGACTAGGGGCCGTGACGGGTACCCGGGGCTAACCACCGAGCACCACTCGTTCTACTACTCATCAAGCTCATTAGACATTCTTTTATCAAATTCATACTCAAATCATAACAAAGTCACTTTTTCATTTGAGAACATAGATACTTTTATAGACATAAGCCTTTCGGCCATCAAAACAATATACGTATATACATAATAGCAACCTCGTGAGACCATATAACCCACACTTGCGTATCTACGAGCCTCTACTAGAATGCTAGACATAAGGACGGGATAGGACCCCATCGTGACCAAAAATAGACATATGTATATACATAAAAATATTAATCAAAGGCACCTCCGGAACAATGGAGTGCTCTCAAATCAGCTACTAGCTCCTACGAGTCTGGATCAAGAGCACCTCCCTGTCTACTTGTGGGCATGAACACAGCGTCCTAAGAAAACAGACGTCAGTACGAACATTGTACTGAGTATGAGAGGCATAAGTAATGAAAATACATCAATGATATAAAGGAAGCATCAATGAGGAGCAACTCTATCCGACCGTCACTTATAAAAGAAATAGCACATGCTGGCTTACTCATAATCATCATCATATCATATATGCATAAATGTATAAGTTACCCATCCATATCGGATCGGTGTGATAATCATTAGCCTGCGTCCAGGCCTCTAACGTCCGGGGTACCATCTCATGCCGCCCACTAGTGGTGTCTGCCCATGCCATCTGGACATGGTATATACATATAGTTGCCCGCCTTAGCGGTGTCTGCCCGACCATATAGGCACGGTGTGATAACATCATGTACATATCATAGCCACATTATACTATTACCATCATAATGCATAACTGGAAACTTAAGGCAATTATACTCTATCGGGGTGACATAAGGTCGTGAACCCCCGATTCCATTATGAAGCGTTATAAGCATTCTGCCTCACCTTGAAGGAAATAGTAGTTAAGGTGAGTGTATACAATAAACGACATCATCAACTTTATAGGAACATCATATCATACTCTAGAATCTTTATACTTAACTCATCATCATCATTATTGAACTCATAATGTATCTCTTATCTCATATAGTTATTCATGAACATGGCTATTAATTTTCCGGAATGTAGGAAATTCTTGAAGAGGAAGGAAAAGTCATGTTATAGGATTCATGCCATAGAAAGAAAGGACTAACCTAACATACCTTTGTCGTTTAACTAATCTATCGCTTGCTTGTTCTCCTTTAATGCACACGTTCTACCTTCAAGAGAATTCGTATCGACATTAGCTAACAATTATAAGAACGAGCTTACTAAAGCTAGAGAAAATTGGGCAGCATTTCTTTTGTTTATACAATTTCCTCCATATTCCATATCAACTCGCAAACATTTATAACAACCTTCACAATACAATAGACAACAATCATCATTCATTTACATTATCCGCAATTCACCATTTCCTTTCAATTTCTCCATAATTGTGGTTATAATTCACTATTACGTTCTTTCACATATAATACTCATCCCATGTTCTAAATGTCACTCATAACATATTTACAATCTCAACATATCCATTTTCATGATTCATTCCAACTACTACTCAACAATGATACTATTCACACATTTATGACCCATTTTCTATACTCTTCTACAATCCAAGTGTTTCAACTTATCAATACTTAAAACATCATGAGAATACCATAAAACGTACCTTAGATAGTGTAGAAACAAGCCTTGAGTGGAAATATTCTTCTAACACCAAAACCCCATTTCACTTCTCTTGGGATTTCTTGGCTTGGATGACTTCAATGGGTTTCACACTCTTGATTCTTGTTGGTTTGATGAAGTTGATCCTCAATTTCCTTTGGATTCTTGTGGATGAAGAGTGGAGAGAATATTCTAGAGGCTTCTTGACTTGTGGAGTGAAAATGAAATGAAAATGAAATTAGAGAGAGGTCCCTTATACTAATTCAAAATCTGTCCCGACCAGAACATACGGACCAACATACGGTCCGTATATTTTTCATTGACAGTATGTTTGGATCATATGTTTGGTCTAGTGAAGTGTTCCTTTCTGGGCTGAACCTACGGCTGGACATACGGTCCGTGTATTTTATACGGCCAGTATGTCTGGCCGTATACTGTCCAGCTATCCGGGACTTGTTCTCGTCGACTCGTTTGATCTTCGATCCTTATGGAACCTTCTTAACACTTGTTCAACGTCTCATTACTATTCTAAGGGAATTTGTAATTCTTTCCTAAAGCATCATTAGAACGTCATTACTCGATACTCGTAATTCTTGTTCGACTCACAACATGTGACTCGCCTTCCTTAGCAACTTTCCTCTCTTACCTCGAATGTCTTTGAAAATCTTAATTAGGACCATTAAAGACTATTTCTCACTTGTCAAAACATCATATACATCCTGCCCTTCGTTGGCCTATTCACTGTATGTTAACGGGAAATTTTCAAGGTGTAACATTCTTCCCCCCTTTAGGAACATTCGTCCTCGAATGTTATGTCATCGGGGATTTTAGAAAATTTTCGCTAGAGTCTCCCCTGTAATATGGCACTACCATCCTTCACAACAACCCATAATAATATTGCCTCATAGGGCATAACACAATAGAATTTCTAAATTGGCCACACACGACCAAAAGCATGAAAAGTAAGCAAACATACCTCATATTGTTAGTGTTTCATCTTGAATCTCTCCTGGGGGTTGGAATAAATGCGGATATGTGGATTTCATTTTCTCTTCCGCCTCCCAAGTCATCTCTTCTCGGTTGCTATTTCACCACAAGACTTTGACTGAAGCTACTTCCTTATTTCGAAGCCTTCGTACTTGCCTGTCTAAGATGGCAATGGGTACTTCTTCATATGCTAGCTTTTCTGTCACTTGCACATCATCTATCGGAAAAATCCTCGTAGGATCTCCAACACACTTGCAGAGCATCGAGACATAAAAGACTGGATGAACTGACTCAAGCTCTGAAGGCAAGTCCAACTTGTAGGCTACATGACCCACCTTGCATATAATTCTATAGGGTCCAATGTATCGAGGACTTAACTTCCCTTTCTTGCCAAATATCATCACCCCTTTCATTGGTGACACCTTCAGAAATACCCAATCATCAACCTGAAATTCCAAGTCTCGCCGGCGGTTGTCCGCATAAGACTTTTGGCGACTTTGGGCTGTCAACAGTCGATCTCGGATCACTTTGACTTTCTCTACCGCTTGCTGAATCAATTCAAGACCTATTAGCTATACTTCTCCTATTTCAAACCATCCAATCGGGGATCTACACTTTCTTCCGTATAGAGCTTCATACGGAGCCATATGAATACTGGAATGATAACTATTGTTGTATGCGAACTCAATCAGAGGTAAGTGATCATCCCAGCTACCACCAAAATCTAATACACATGCCCGTAGCATATCTTCCAAAGTCTGAATAGTACATTCGGCTTGTCCATCAGTCTGCGGATGGAATGCTGTGCTAAGCTT